>NC_053390.1:213709207-214068076 GCF_905171765.1 Bufo bufo
CATTTTTCGTCTGAGGGCCACACTAGACATGGTATAAATTTTGTGAGCCAGAACCAGCTAGCTTTTCCAGAATTAAATGCAAACACTGTGAGGGGGCACATGTGAGCATTACTACTGTAAACGGGAAAAAATCTGGTCATTTTTTCTGTAAAAGGGGCGCATCTGGGCATTTCAGTCGGCTGTTTCGTATGCCGGTCAGGAGCGTGATATCCCATGTGGTATACCGCTGATGTAGTGGATTCCGGCTTAAGATCTCCATCTTATCAGTTACCTTTTATATATTATGCTGGGGATCCTTATAAACTCCAAACTGGTTCTCAGTTCGGAATTGGAGTCCTACACAAATGTTATGCGGTTTTCATTTCAATCGCTATTTTTGTTTCATGCGATTTGCTTTCACTATATTAGCATTTATAATATATCTATGCATATAGACATATTCCCATTATTAATCAATATAAAAAAGGGTTCAATTTAAGAAAAACATATTCAATACATCATGCAGATTCCATGCGTCTTTGAAGCGTTTTTTTGTATCTTTTGCTTTGTTGCAAAATAAAAACATTAAATAAAAAATGGCTATGTTAAATTAGAATAAATAAAATAAAAAATATGAAATAAAAATATCTATCTATCTGAAAGTATTTGCTTATTTATTTTTCACTTTTTTGTGTAGTGCATTTCATACTCCTTGTTTTTCAGATGTGTTTCATGGGAAATTATACTGCCCCACAGTATAATTAGGAATGGTGGCGCAGGCTCGTCTCTTCTGCAACTGTGCGCAAGCTCTGCTTTCGGTCACTGCATGGGCCGCATGGCACAGATGTGGCCCGCGGGCCGTAGGTTGGACATCACTGCTCTATGGGATGCCAAAAATAGCAAAGCACTCTACTCAGCTGTCTCTGGCAGTCCTGCAGAAAATGAAGTGCTTCGGGTATTGCATGCAAATCCTGCCCAGCTCCTTTGCCCTGATTGACAACCCCAGCTTGGTATCCATGTCACTAGTATCCACATTAAAATCTTGGACAGCAGTGTCACGTAAAGGAACAGTGAAGCCCTATTCTCCACCTGCACAACTGTTCCTACCTACTTGCATGATATGTTCGAAACAACGGCCCACAAGTGGCCTGACTAGATGGAAGGGCCTACGAGGGAAGCAGGAGAAAATAAAACACGCACCTGGAATGGCAGATAACTAAAAATAGAGAAAGACAACACAGACAATTCAGAAGACAAAATGGAGAAACGATACCAAGCTGGGTCAAACACAGAGGGTCAAGTCAAGATCCAAATCACAGACAGAGGTAGGATTAAGATCCAGGCAGAAGTCCGGCAACAGGATACACAATAGCAAAGTAAGCGGTCAGAGGCAGGTCCAGAAAATCCGCCCAAGGTCCAAATCCAGAAGAGCGTGGTCAACGTAAAACATGCTAGTGATGCTTAAAGGGGTTCTCCAGGAATTAAGAAACTAAAATTACTGAACATACTTAAATATTTCCCAAAGTATTCCCAAATACTTTTCATTAGTTATAATGGCTTGTTTTGTATGGGGAGCAATCATTAGAAGATATAAAATGGCCAGTACACCCAAATTACACCAAAAACCTGTCCAAATCACAAAGCAGGACAACTGGTTTAGGCGTACTATATGCCCTCCAATAGTTGAAGGTGTTTAAAAACATTGCCCCTGTGTCCCCAGATTATTCAAGGGGCTCCGTTGTGTTTAGATGCAGACCTATAGATTTATTCACCTGAAGAAACGCGTAGGGACACGTGAGTTCATCACGGTTTTTCTTTTTCCTTTTCTTTTTTACATTAGTTATCTCACCAGTTCTTGCCTTGCCTCCAGGTACATACCTGTGCAGGGTGGTGTAGGGACCCAAGCCTAGGGTGAGGTCCTGGTGAGGGCCACCCCTTGCGGGGCAAGGACCCCGTGTTAGGAGGTTATTAGGGTCTAACAGGACAAGTAGGGCCTTATAGGGATAGTTTAGTCCCCTCAGGCTTCCCCTACAACGACTAGGTCAAACCTGGGACCCGTCCCCTCCCTAACAAAGATATCTGGCCTAACAACCGTGGCCAGGTGAACAGAAATGACCCTGCACTAAACCGGTAAGACTTTTCCAATGTCTACAAGGTGTTTTACTTGACAGGGCATGGATTCATGAGACACTGACATCTGCTTTTTACTGTACACTTCCGTTGGCAAGTAGCATCACACACTTGCGTCAGGTCTTTGTCTCTGTATCCATCTCATTGGTGTCCAGCTAGACTTAGCACCTACCTCCTGGAGCCTTATCCTGGGGCTTCTAGTGTACGGTCTAGCGCATATATATGTGTGGACCGTTTGATCCAGTTGTTAGTGTATGTTTGTAAGGGGCTCTTCTCTGAGTGAGATTTTATCCGATATCATTAAAGGTTATGTTTTAGCATGCCACTGCCCCTTTATAATACCTTTATAGCAACCAATGACACCGTGCACTCCTGCAATGCCAGTCCGGTATCCCACGGACCGTGTTCCACGGACGTCTGCATGAGGCTTCAATGGAGACTGCATACAAGTGCTGCTGCTCATTAGCCACATCCACCACCCTCCAAGCTGGGGAAAAGTTGGGGCTGTCGAACAGTGCAAAGGTTTAAAGATGGTGAGGGTTTGCAAGTGACACCTGATAATTTGCTGGGATTAGGACATCCTCTGGCACACTTGGCAACTAATTTGCATTCCAGATATTTTATTTATTTATCTATTATTTTTGCTCTGCACATTCTCAAGTACCATACTGGGAGTTGCTTGGTAGGTATATCTTCTGGTCCGAAACTTGAAGATACGCCAGCAAAAATATATTTAAAAACAATTATTTATTATGAATCCATTAAAAAACATGACACGGTGCCCAGGTTAATAAAATTGCTGATGTGTTTCGAACCTATTTACAGTGGTTCTTAGTCATAGCATATTAAAATACACTCTGTTGCTAACCCACATGTGAAAGATGGGTGACTCTCATAATTACCTTTTCATGTCACAAAAGTTTCAAGGTAACCAATTTAATATAGGTAGCTTAGATCGTAATTCATTCTGTTGGGATACCTGGGATACCTACTATTGAAATTTGATATCCAATAAGCCTCAGTTTGTCTTAATATAGCTTCCCAATCGCCAGCCAGTGGGAATCTATACTTTTTCAATAATCATGACCCTAAATGCGTTTAGAATAATAATATGTTTGAACAAAGGGGGTCATTTATTAAGACTGGCGTTTTATACACTGGTCTTAATAAAGCCCTGCACTGGTGGTGGATCCGCCGCAGTTATAAACAGTGCCGGCCTCTGCATAACTTCAGCGGATCCTCCGCCACTTCTAAATGTAAGACAGCTTCCTAGACCTCTTTTCTATGCCTAAAACAGGTGTAGAAAATGGTAAATGAGACGGGCCGCCTTCCCCACCCACACCACGCAATCTGCGCCAAAAATATGCCTAACTTAGCTGTATTTCTGTTTTGTAAATGACCCCCAAAGTGTTTAGCTGCTACTATCATATAAATGTTCACCTATTCTTTTTCTTGCAGTTCTGGTCGTGCTACCTACTGTAATTGGCATATATCGCAATGAATCAAGAAGATTACATGTGTGGCATCACAAGATATGAAAGATTTGATGTAATATTGTTTGTTAGTATGGTTGAACATGAAACTTTTTGTTTTTATTACCCATTATACAGATATGATATTTGTAGCCCAGGGATGCTCAACCTGCGGCCCTTAAGCAAGTAGTAAGACTACAACTACCACCATGCCCTGCTGTATGCTGATAGCTGTAGGCTGTTCAGCCATGCTGGGAGTTGTAGTTTTGCAACAGCTGGAGGGCCGCAGGTTGAGCATGCCTGTTGTAGCCAATTAGAATGGGTGGAATTGTAGTTAGTTCAATATAAGCTGGGAGAAATCATCCCCTCTAAAGTACAAGCCCTTTTGTCCACAAAATTATATCCAGATTCCAAAATCTTGTGTAAAATTAGATCTTAAACCACTAGAGTCCAGGAGGATTTTTCATTTTGCGTTTTAATTTCTCCTCCCTGCTTTCCCGGAGCCATAGTTATTTTTATTTTTCCATTCACAAAGCCGTTAGAGGGTTTGCCTTTTGCAGGACAAGTTGTACTTTCTAATCACACCACTTAATTTTGCATACGATGTAGTGGGAAGCGGGGAAAAAAGTCCAAATGGGGTGGAACTGGAAAAAATGCAATTTAGTCACAGTTTTACGAGTCTCTACGGCGTTCCCTATGCAGTAAAAATGACCTGTCCCCTTCATTCTCTGGGTCAGTACGATTACAGCGATACCATACATATCGTTTTTCTTTTCATTGCCATATTCTGACCCCCATAACTTGTGCGTGCAGTGTGGGAGCTCATTTTTTTCAGGGCGATATGTAGCTTTTATTGATATCATTTTAGAGTGTATATGCTTTTTGATCACCTTTTGTTCAATTTGTTTTGGTGAGTGAAACCAAGGAAAAATGGTAAATAGTTCAAGCATTTTGGGATGCGGCGATGCCTATGATATTAGTTTTTTATTGTTTATTTATTTTTATTCTGTGGAAAAGAAGGTGATTAAAATTTCTATATTTTGTAATTTTTTATTTTTCACTTTTTTTATTTAGCCCCCCCACTACATTCTAAGCTCTATTTGGTGTTATCCTATGAAGCCCTACCACCTGCAGGCCTTGAAATGAACTACAGTTCTGAAACGCTGACTCTCTTCAGAGAGACCCAGCGCATAAGAGCGAAGGAACAGCTTCCCCAATTGCCATATGGGGGAGCAGTTGCTGACCCGGAAGCGTGCACTTCCTGTTTTCCAGTATTTAGATGCCGTCGTCACATTTCATTACAGTGTCTAAAGGGTTAAATGTCTGCGATTGGACCCCTGGCCTCGGCTGTTTGAAACATGTACATGTACGGCCCTAGAAGGGACAGGGTTGAATATAACTGGATTATTTTTTTTTTACAATACTGACAAGCCAATGATAATCCTATATCCTATATATTGTATTACTTCTTGTTTTTCTGCTGTGTAATCCACATATCTAATGCAGCTCCTCTTGGCACAGAGAAATTCCCCTACAGGTAAATTTTTGATTTTGTCCTGGGTGACCTCAACTTGCAAAGGATTTTCTGTATAATTTGCAATGGACTATATTCTTAGTTTAATTTCTGTAAGTAAAATGTCCAAAAATGGAATGGATACCTTGTGTAAACTGTAAATTATCCTTATTGTTATTCATATATGAGATGATGATCATGTGTGAAGGACATTTCCAAATCAGTAACAGGTCATCTATATAACAACCGTAATAATATAAATAGGGAACAACAGAATAAATGATGCCCTCTTCCCACCATGGGGTATCCTTGTAACTGTAAATATTATGTGCCATTAAATGATGTTGCCATTATTAAGAATTCTTACAGCTCATTAGAATAATCAGTATATTTGGACGATTGGGCTTGTGCACCACTCTTTCAATGGCACTTGCGCAAACATTTTTGTACCAGTGCCATTTCTCAACTGTCCTCGCCACTTTCCTGAATAGGTGGCATGGAGGGGCAGGTAGGAGGTGGGAAAGCGGCCCCACCACATTTCTCATCTTCTACACCAGTTTACTGGCGTAGAACACTGACATTTCAGTTCAGCGCACAGACTGCCAGATGCCTAAGAGGCATAAGCCACCAGGCTATGATCAATCTGTCCCTTTGTGTTTTTGGGAAGGCGTGTAAAATTGGACAAGTAGGATGATCTCTGATTATATAATCAATTACTTTGTTATCAATTACTAGTTTGTTATCCATTACACCCATTAGCGCCTCTTGTAAGAGATTTCTGAAAGTACTCTGAAAAATATCTAGAGTGTATTTAGTGTATTTTCTTTCAGTATTTTAACATGCTACAAGCCTACAACTAAGAACCACTGTAAGCTGTTTTTTTCCTGGGCACTGTCTCGTGTATTTTTTTTTATGGATTCATAATAATTTTTAATATATATTTTTTTCACCTGAGTTCTGGAGTATCTTCAAGTTTTGTTCAAGGCTCCCCATTGCTCCCCATTACAACAAGTGAGACTATGTGACTATACTATAAAATGTCGGTGAGATGAATTTCTTTCTTTATATTGATTACAACAAATCTTCTGGCAGACTTCTTTCAAAACAATGGGGGTCATTTATTAAACAGAAATACGTCTATATTAGACGTTTTTCTGGCACAGATTGCGGAGCAAAGGTCCTTTGCTCTGCAATCTGACTTCTCCCCTCTCACACCAGGATTAAAAAAGTTGGCGTGGTGTAGGTGGGGAAGGGAGGGGCCAGTAGGCCGCTCTCATTTACCATTTTCTACATCTGTTTTAGGCATAGAAAATGGTGAAAATGTAAGACTGCTCGGAAGCTGTCTTACTTTTGGAAGCGGCAGTGGATCCGCCAAAATTATGTAAAGACCGATGCCTCTACATAACTGCGGTGGACCACCGCCGGGCTTTAAGACCGGTGTCTAAAACGCTGGTCTTAATAAATGTGCCCCAGTATTTATAAACATGGGTGTAATTTATAGCTCATTTCATAATGACTAGGTTTTCCCTTGAAATTGATTCCTAATATCCACAGCGTATATGGGCCTGAATTTCTGTTCCAGGCTTTCCTGTGGTGTACTCCGGGCAAGGGAAAAAGACCAACATGGCAACCCTGGTGGCCAAAAGACTTAACTCCAGCAACTACCCGTCAAGAGGCTTTTAGACTTACAAGGTTAGTTTAATGAAATATGTAACATCTTTGTAATACAGGTTATTATATCACCACCTTACTGTTTCTTGGGAAAGGTCTATTACCAAGGATTCTAATACTTGGGATTTTGTACAGTCAGATAACTGGTGACTGTAAGCATCCTTATAGTTTACATGAAGGGAATCCTTTACAAAAATGTCATGCAATTCATGTCATACAAATTAATGGTACATTAGATAATGTGTAATTAGCAGTCTGGGTGGACCACTACTAGTGCCTCCGCCAAGTTTACACTATGTTTTAGTTTTTTTATACAATTAACATCAAGATTTTCTGTAGAAATGCACATGTATATCTGCACCATCCTATAGGCTTTCAATATCCCCATTTGGAGTTAGAACAGTGAGGTTTCCTCGCGCTGCCTGATCCAGTTCAATAGCTTCAAACAGTGACTTGAAATTTCCAGCACCAAATCCCTAAAATAGAAATCATGTAGTATATTATTACATTATTATACTTGTGCAAAGACTCTCTTCACACTTTTGCTGGTTTATGTTCTGTCAGGGCTCCAGGGTTGACACCAGAAATACTGCAGGCTGCACTAAGATAATCATTCCACGTGACATCGATTTAATATAAGAATATTTGACACAATTTTCTGAACTTGATTATGAAGCATCTGTCACCAGGGAACGTACAGGTCCTCTAGTACAGTTTTTTAGAAGATCTTTTATATCCTAAAGGAGTCATCCCATGAATATATTACTACGCAATGAATAGGGAAATGCAATAGGGTATTTTTGCAATATACATGTCAGTAAAACAGTTTTGTTATGTATGTTACATTTTCCTCTCTGTTAGCGCCCCCTGTTTTTCCTTCTGGTCCACCTTCTTCTGCATTCAGAGGTGGACAAACACGCTCAGTGGCTTCCCCTCAGTGCTGGCTGATAGAACTCATAGAGAAGCAAGTGAAGCAGCCTCGACACCTTTCATTCATCCCTACTTATAAATCCATAGACATATATAGCTATATCTGTCCCCGGACAGTGGAGAAGTTAATTTTGGGGGAATACATATGTATCTCTGGGGCTATATGTGAGGGACTATTTTCTATCCAAGGGAGGAAGGGGTTAACAAGAGCTAAATGAATCCTGGGAGATGCAGGTGCTTGACAAGCTGGTGCACTGCCACAGTAAGGAAAGAAAGACCTCCATGTAAGTGAGTAAAATAATTTAAAATAATTTTAAATTAACATCTTCGGGGTAATTTTTTTAACATTGCATTGTACTCATTTTGGGCTAAAAAACATGTTTTTTAATTGGTCTGTATAAAATTTTCAACAATTGGTGTTCTACAGCCCCCAGTTTCAGTATATCTGCAACCTGTCTTGCTTTCTGTTATCGACGGAATCCGTCAGACAGCAGCTCTGACAGCTCATGTGTAGTCCTTATCTCTGAATTCCTGACACCTGATAAACACTCATTTAAAGGGCATCTGTAGCAGATTTGTACCTATGAAACTGGCTGACCTGTTACATGTGCGCTTGGCAGCTGAAGGCATCAGTGTTGGTCCCATGTTCATATGTGCCCTCATTGCTACACCTGGAGGCTCTGCTCTCTGTGCAACTGCCGCATCCTCTGCACTTTGATTGACAGGGCAGTGCAGTGAAAACGTCATCATGCCTAGTGGCTCATTTGCATATATTATATCTTAATTTTTCTCAGAAATAGGTACGAATCTGCTGACAGATGCCCTTTAATCCATATTCTTATCAAACTGATAAGAGTTTAGCTTTAAGAAACCTACTAAGACCGCATGATTTTCAGGTCAATTATCAATCAATCAAGCATTCATAGGAATGCTTGTTCTTGATAATTGACCCCTATAATCGAGCATCCAATGAAATATGCCTGATTATCAACAGTCCATCTCCCTCTCAGGGCTCATGCACACGACTGTAGCCGTTTTTGAGGTCTGCAAATTGCAAAACACGGATACCGGCCATATGTGTCCTGCATTTTGTGGAACAGAATTTCCTGCGCTCCATAGAGGGCAAGAATAGGACATTTTTTTGTGGGGTGTTCCGGAATGGACATACGGATGCGGACAGCTCACGGGTGTGCTGTGCGCATGTTTTGCTGCCCCACTGAAGTGAATTGGTCCACATTCGACCTGAAAAAAATGCAGATCAGATGCTGACCAAAAATACATTTGTGTGCATCAGGGCTTAATCATTGAAATGCTGCTGATAATCAACAGAGCTGAATTAAGGAATCAGTCCTCCTACATTCAGTTTGCATCGGCTTGTGTAGTTAGGCCAGTGCAAACGAGTGCCAATGGATGTGCTATTATATGAGGGGTGTAATACAGCCCTAATAAGAGTTTGGTACTATTGATGTGTATTTGCTAAACAGCGATTTATATTACTCATTTCATTTAACTACCCTTCTTACGTACCTGATGATTGTGACGCTGAATAACTTCAAGAAACAATGTTGGCCTGTCTTGGACTGGTTTGGTAAAAATCTGTAGCAAGTAGCCTTTTTCATCATAATCCACCAAGATCTTCAGATCCTAACATCAGGTAATTATCGTTAATAATGTATTATGTATGCTGTGTATTTCATTAATGGGGTTTTCCAGGAGTTCAATATTGATGGCCTATCCTCAAGAATTGTCATCAACATCAGATCAGTGGGGGGCCAATTCTCGGTACCCCCATCGATCATCTGTTTCATCCGGTGAGTGCTGAAGGCTATTCACAGTATACCAAGCACAGCGCCATACATCAGCTGTGCTTGGTATTGCAGCCCAGGCCAATTCACTTGAATGGGACTAAGCTGCAAATAGGCCATGTGACCAATGGAGATGACGTCACCAGCTTAGAAAGAGGCTTCGGCGCTCATCAGAGCACTGTGGTGTCTTCAAACAGCTGATTGGCGGGTGTGCTGGGAGTCAGACTACCACCAATCAGATATTGATGATCTATCCTGAGGATAAGTCATCAATATTAAACTCCCAGAAAATCTCTTGACCTCAAATGTCTACCAACCTCTAACTTGTCAAGGTTTTCTTTTACTTGTATTTTTGCTGTTTGCAAATTTTCCCTCAATGTCTGGTAATAAGTGGATGGAACAGACATAAATTCCATGCCCCTTTCTTTTAAGTTGGTTATCTGCAAGAAATATTTTTAGGAAACATACGGTATTTATTTATTTTTGTAACAAAACTGTATGTATGTGACAATAAGAGCATGTTCACATCACCATTAGTTATTTCCATTGTTCTGCTCCGTGAGAGGAGCAGAACAAGGAAAATAACGGAAGTGCCAGATTCAGCACATAACAGACATGAACGGTGCAGAACAGACCCCAGTGACTATAATGCAGGCAGAACTTTTTTGTCCTTTCTTTAGTGGAATCTGCAATGGAAGCCCCTGAGCGGAGCCTCCAACACAGAGGTGAAGAAGCCCTAAGATAGATGATACTTACTGCACTTATGATATCTGAAGTGTTTAGGGCAATGTGCTGAACTCCAGGGCCACCGTAATAATCAACATATTCCTATGGTGGAAAAAAACATGATGATGGCATTGCACAATAGTTATTGTACATTTAAGATTTCATACTTGTTAGTACCCACCATAAGTGTTCATATTAATACAAATTAACTTTCTAACTTATCTGTATTAAAAATTCTGTTGTCTGTATGTAAAGAGTGGTGACTTGGATCAGCCCTTATATTGCCTCCCCTCATTTCAACGTACATTGTAAGCCACCTGCATATGTCATTGTTTTGTTTTCAATATGTTCAGTATGTACTTTGTACCTCGATCTGAGATTTCCTCTTTCCAGCAGCTGGCTCATTTATGGGCATCTTAATGGTCTCCTCATAGTTCGAAACTACAATAGAACGGAGCGCACTGAACTCTGTGTGAAGTTGTTTGTCATCTACAGACCAAAAGCGGTGAAACAAGAGACTTTTCTGGTACCTGCAAAAATGTCAAGAAGTTGCTGGTTAACTGGAGGTTTTAATTTCCATAGGTAAAATGAAGTTATTCTTGTATTGTGACATTTAACTTTAGGTTAGTGTTGCACTGCATTGGGTTTTGCAAATAATGGGAAAAAAAATACAAAAAATAAATAAATAAATCAGAGGGTGTAGAGACTCGGATATGATTAGTATGTTGAATTAACCTAATAACTCTGTGCAGTAATATAGTAAAATTGTGCAGTATTAGCGTACCCCTACACAACAGATTTTGTTGCAGAAATTTCTGTTACTGAGAATCTGTTCCATATATCTAAGTGTGTAACTAGGAACAGGGGTTTCCCTCTTGCTTCATGTTCACCTAGTTATTGGTTTTGCCTGGACAGTTGCTATGAAATTGCCTTACATCTGAATATGGGTTTGGTTATCTCCTAGCTTTGCCTGGTTGATTAGGGTGGAGTTGTTGGTTGTCCAGCCTTTATTTACTCTTGCCTTACTCCATTATGGTGGTCAGGTACAGTGCTTTTTAAGTGCCTTCCCATCCAGATAGTTTGTACTTTATTCAGTACTCTTGGATCTGTAGTTTCATGATTGTATCTTGTTCTAGTCTGGTGTGTTTGCTGTGTATTGTGGGACCTGTAGTTCCACAGTTTTTCTTGCTGTGTTTCAGATTTGTTTGTTACTGTACTGTTTATTGACTTGGCTAATTTGCTGACTTTAATTCAGATAGGGTCAGTTATGCATTGCTCTGTTTTTGTTCACGGTCTTTCATCTGCCATCTACCATATTCCACTTGATCCTATGCTGGATCATTTCCTTCTTCCGTGACCCTCAGCATTTGGTTCCTGTCATCCACCGCTGAGTCTTGCTTTCTGCCAGTAGTGATATGTGCTTCATAAACACTCATGATCATTAAAATTTCAACACCAAGAAGGACAAACTGTAAAGTTATGCAAATCAAGTATGAAGCTGGTATCACTAAGATCTGCAAATGATCAAATTTTCAACAAAGATGTCAGCAAGCACTGTTTGACATTGCGTGTCCTGGTGTCTGGAAGAACAATGACAAACTGGAATGACAACAAGTAGTGCACAGAAGAGAACCTCTGCAGCATAGACAGATCAGCTCATTAGAAGAATGGTGCATATTGATCCATTCTGTACTGCAAGTGAAATTGGATGCCGCATCCCAAGCCTAGGGTGCCAAACAGTGTCTAAACTAACCATCAGAAGGTGTTTGCTGACATTGGGCTATGTGGTAGACATCCAGTTACAGGTATTCCACTGACCTCACACCACAGCACTCAAAGGTTATCATGGTGCACAGGAAGACAGTAATGGAGGCTGGAATGGAGGTCTATCCGCTTCAGGGTTGAATCAAGCTTTTTTTCTTGGAAGCAATGAAAGCTGTAGATTAGTCTGGAGACCACGTGGACAACGGCATGTGGTCTCCACGTGGGCATTGCCATGATGAGGGCTTCACAAGGGAATGTTACACTTGTCCTACTCCTGGGGTTATGATGTGGGGTGGCATAATGTATGGTAGCTAGACCCCTCTAGTCTTAATTTCTGATACACTAACAGCTTGGTATTACATGGATTTTGTCATGGAACCAGTGCCCCAGGAGCCAGGCCACATGTTTGTACTTCTTAACGATGATTGTGAACAAGCCTTATCCCTGACAGGCTATTTAAGGTCTGAGACCTCAGTCAAAGTTATCTGAGTGCTCAAATCTCCTTGGGTTCCCATACTTTTGCAAGGTACTCTGTTCCTTTTTTTACTCTAACATTTTACAAAACAAAAATAATAAACTGATATTGCTTCATCTTTAGGTTTATGCCTTTTGAGATCATTACATCTTCAACTTGCTTAACTATTCATATTAATAGTAATTTTGACCAGGGATGGCCAAACTTTTGCATGGACTGTATGGACACAGTCTACAAGGCCCAGACCAGTGGCGTAACTAGAAATGACTGGTCCCCACGGAAAAAATTTTAACGGGCCCCAACCCCCTCAGGGACATGTTTACAACTCCCACTCCTGTGGCTATTCAAGATCACACTCTCTCAGACCAGGCCCGACAGCTGCTCCGTCCGTATATACTGTATATCATGTCACTGTATATAGTGTCACTGTATATAATATCATTGTATAATACTGTTGAGGGGGCCCTGACAATAAAATCTTTTAGTTTTCCTCTTGGGTTGGCCCTTTTTGAGTTTGGGTTCCGTAACAGCTGCTTCCACTAAAGCTATGCCCCTGGCCCGTAAGCACTAGCCCGTTGTGGGGAATTTCTACCCTGGGTCTTCCTGTGTGGTTATATTGTAGAGACTAGTTTCCCTTGAGCTGGGTCAGAGGCGTTTTTTGGAGATGTCTGAACCAGGCAACAACTAGTCGATGCTTGGCTGGATAGTTTATCCAGGAAAAGTGCTCGGACCTTTGTAACTTGGGAAGTGTTTTGGATTTCACCATGCCCCTCTGTGACCATATTGTGATAGGTTCTTTGATTGTCCATAATCTTGCAGTGCTTGTACCAAATATTAACAAAACATTTAAAAGTACCATATTTTTCACTGTATAAGATGCACTTTTTCCCCCTAAAAGTGTGTGTGTGTGTGGGGGGGGGGGGGATGGTAGTGCATCTTATAAAACGAATACTAATGAGTGCTTCCCTAATGGAAGGGCTCATTAGTAAGGTAGGACCGGGGAGCAGTGAGTGTAGCACTGATAGTGCTGGTATTACTCACCGCCCGCTGGTCTTGGGGGTCTGATCTGAGGTCTGATGGAAATTAGGAGTCTGATGAAAAAGAAAAGTTTCTTATTTTTCTCCTTTAAGGCTACTTTCACACTCGCCTTTTAGGCGGATCCGTTACAATAATACAACCACATGCATCCGTCATGAAGGGATCCGTTTGTATTATCTGTAAAATAGCCAAGACGGATCCATCATGAACTCCATTGAAAGTCAATGGGAGACGGATCCGTTTTCTTTTGTGCCAGAGAAAACTGATCCGTTCTCATTGACTTACATTGTGTGCCAGGACGGATCCGTTTGGCTCAGTTTCATCAAGCGTACAGCAAAATGCTGCAGGCAGCCTCCAGAGCTGAATGGAGACTAATCGGAGGCAAACTGATGCAATCCGTTTTGGACAGCTTGTGAGGGCCCATGACAGATCTCACAAACGGAAAGCCAAAATGCGAGTGTGAAAGTAGCCTAAAACCTAGGGGCATCCTATAGAGTGAAAAATATGGTATTTATAAAAGATAATTTTTAGCGGAATAACTTTTCACAAGGCCGCTTCTGTTTTGCGGTTCAGTAAAACACGGACACCGGCCATGTGCGTTCCGTATTTTGCGGACCACACATGGCCGGCACTATAATAGAAATGCCTTATCTTGTCCATTGCTGCGGACAGGAATAGGACATGTTCCTTTTTTTGTGCGGGGCCGCGGAACGGAAGTGCGGATGCGGACAGCACACTTTGTGCTCTCCGCATCTTTTGCAGCCCCACTGAAACTGAATGGGTCCTCACCCGTTCTGCAAAATTGCGGAGCGGATGCGGACCCATACTTTGCGGATGTGTGAATGGACTCTTATATGAAGTCTGCTTTCCTTTTTTATACACACACATATATGTGCCTACACACAGAGATATGCTATGCTATACAGTATTGTATCTGTTTAGCAGTACAATGGACTGGGATGTCCCCCCTCAGGCTCAGATATTTTTAGTGCTTTTGTGATGGAGAAAGTCGTTTTCCATAAAGTGGGATCCAGTGCTTGATTAGCTGAAATTAGTACATAGTTGCCCAGATTTACTAATTGTAAATTGGCTGTCTAGACCTGCACCAAATTTCACACAGGGGCTCATGCTGGATAATTAATCTGGTGCAGAAATAGACAATTTTCCTGACTCTATATAGATTTTTACATCAGAATTGTGCCACAATTTTGGCACAAAAGGCGCATTCTATGGATCTGCCAAATTACATGAATTTGTGCCTCCTCAAACAGCTGATCTGCAGAAAACCCCTTTGAAATTTATAAGTCTTTTAAGACAGAAAGGAGAATGTGCAACCAATGAGCACATGATAAGCATTTTGTCAGATATATTTACCAGTCTACAATTGGAACCATTTCATTATCAGGTTGATTTCCCACGACATGGTCAATGAAATTAAGTTTGCAGCTTGGCCTATGATAGAAACAAAAGCAACAAGATCAGCATTAACCTCTTTAAGACTGAGGCCTTTCATTGTCTTAAAGAGAGTCTGTCAGCAGTTTCGACCATGC
This sequence comes from Bufo bufo, assembly GCF_905171765.1. NCBI lineage: Eukaryota > Metazoa > Chordata > Amphibia > Anura > Bufonidae > Bufo > Bufo bufo. The sequence goes on from NC_053390.1 coordinate 213,724,261, forward strand.
TAAACTGCTGACAGCACTAGGTAAGCTTGGGGAGAGCAGAACAAACATTCTTTTATAGAGCTTTTATTAAAATAATGGAGAGGACTCCTGTGCACATGTACAGCAGTCCCAACAATGTATTTCAGTGCAGCTTTGAGCGTGGGGAATGGGGGGCAGTAGAAAATAACAAATAGTGATCTGAACTCCATATCTGCAGTACTACTCATTTAATATTATCTTCTTCTCTTCCCCAGCGAAGTACAAAGAAGATATACTGTACATTTCCTGCTTTGTATATAATCCACAAGTAATAAAAAAATGTATCATTATTCAATGACTCTTACTAGAAGGGGGATCACTTACAGCTTTGGGAGAAGAGGATCCTTAAATAATGGAGGTTGAAACCCTGGTAAGAAGATGCCATTGTAATCCAACTTCTCCACCAGTGTGTGCGTTGTATCTCCATACTAGATGCAGAGAGGTTAAACTTCATTTTGGGAAAGGTCACTGCTTCTCATGGATTTACAATTATTACTCAAGTAACACTTCATTGTATATATTAAAAGTAACACTTGCGGTTGATGCAGTTCAAGCTTCTAATCTAAGATCTCCTACCCGTGAGGACATGCCATGGGCAACACAGCATTGTTATTCTCTTTTAGGCTGGGTTTCCACATTCAGGTTTTTTGAAGCCAAAGCCAGAAGTGGATTCAACAAGAGGACAATACTTAGATTTTTCATATATTTGTCCTCTGTTTATGATCTATTCCCAGCATTGGCTTAAAAAAATGCATAAAAATACTTGAATGCAGAAACCCAGCCTTATACATAAGATCCACCCCGAATCATTTAGCCAAATCAACAATGATACATAAAGTCAATCAATAGGAAGGATTCCAATATAAAAAAAAAACCCATAAAAACAGATTCTTTGAAGTATTTTTTTTTGTTTGTTTTTTATCTTGGGCAATAATCATGTAGCAAGCTCAGCTGGTAGTGATCCAGGTAGGCAGTGAGAAATTTACGTTTGTAATGTAGCTGGCTCTTTAAACAAAATATGAATATTTGTGAGGCTAGAATTGATTTATCTTAAACCTTGGGGACAACTTCAGGGTACTCTAAGATTGTACATATATACATGCAGCAAATCTCCTTCACAGTATGAGGACGAGGGATCATTATTGTGATGCCTCGTCCTCATACAGAATCATTGTTTCTGAGGAGCAGATTGGTGTTTATACCACATGATCTGATGCGCAGAAACAATGATTGGTGGGGCCTGTGCAAACGACAAGGTCACTCGTTGAACTAGAGTTTTGCGGGAACAAGTGTTCGCAGGAATGGTTGTTACTGATAATCTGGACGATGATTGAATAGTCTTAATCCAGATTTAAAGGCCCCTTTACACTGCTCAATGAAGCAGATGATTGTCAGGAAGAAAGAGTTCCTTCCTGACAATTGCCTGGTCGTCAGTGAAGGAGACTGCTGCGTTTACATGAAGCAATCTCCTCCACAGTATAGGGAGAAGCTATGGCTTATGCCACTGCTTGTCCCCATACAGAATTATTGTTTGCCAGCAGCAGAGTTCTGTTTAGACAGGACAATCTGCTGCCGGCAAACAATGATTTGATGATTTAAGGCTTTTATATACTGCCCTATGTTTGAGCCAATCGTTACTAACGAGCACTTGTATGAATGCTCGCTAGTGATAATCTGGTAATGTAAAGGTGCCACTGATTACGCAACGTAATAACAGGATCATTGAGGCAGTCATCTAAATCATCAAGCGATGGCATTAGTGATCCCTCCTCCCCATACTGTGGAGATTGCCACATGTAATTGCAACGATCTCTTCCACAGACGAGCAGGCGATTGTCAGGAAGGAACACATCCTTCCCGACAATCATCAGCCTCATCTGTCAGTGTAAAGGGGCCTTGAGGTGTCCACACCAACGATCCTATAACCCGATGAATGAGCATATTGCTTGTTCTTTGGGTGATCAGCAGAACCTTTACACCGGTATCGCTAACGAGCATTCGTACAGAATTCACATGTAATAGGTGTGGACCTTGCTACAGAAGATATCTGCAATGTTTGGCCTCTGCATAAATCAAGTGACTCTAAAACAAGGGCCAACACTCAAGACAAACATTGTTGTCCACTAGTCACAGTATACTACATGAATAAGATCTATTTTAAAAGGTTCTACTAAATATATTTTATGTGACTAAAATATAAGGGTCAAATTACTACTAGTGATGATCGAGCATGCTCGGCCGAACACCAGTACAGCCCGAGCATCTCGATGCTCGTCACATGGCGGTATTCGAGTCTCTGCCCCGCACGTATCTTGGCTGCTATGCAGCCAATAAACGTGCTGGTAAGTACTGCCCTCACTCTAATGCCGTAGCTATGTTGGCTACTGGCATTACAGTGATTGGCCGGCCAAACGCGTCATCGGGTGCTATATAGCACCCGATGAAGCATGTTTGGCTCATTCTTAGTCAGGGAGAGCTGTGCTGAGGAAGGGACAGACAGTGTAGGGAGTCATTTAAGAATATTTTTACCACCAAAACTTTTCAGAGACCCAAAAGTTCTTTTAAGGACTATTGTGTGTGGCAGCCATCTATATTTTTAGCGCAACCTACGCTAAATTGCTAAAACTTTACTGACCCAAAAGTCCTTCTAAGGACTATTGTGTGTGGCAGCAATATCTATTTTTAGCGCATACTGCGCTAAATAGCGTACAATAGTTAGGATGCTGCACATCTCCAGTGTAAAGTGTGCGCATCCAAAAAATATCTGTGATATCCAGTGTACTTTTTCCGTAGACTGTGTCTGCTGCGGACAGTGATATTAGCTGTGCCAAATCTCCTGTGTAAAGTGTACGCATCCATAAATATCTGTGACATACAGTGTACTTTGTCCGCTTCTGACAGTGACATTACCAGGGCCACATCTGCAGTGTAACGTGTGCGCTTCAAAAATATATCTGTCACATACAGTGTACTTTTTTGCATAGACGCTGCGGACCGTGACATTACCGGTGGTACCTCTCTTGTATAATGTTTCCTCATCCCAAATACCTGTGACATTCCCTGTAATTTTTCATTAGCCGCTGGTGACAGCATTGACATTACCTGTGGGAAATCTCCTGTGTGACGTTTCTACATCCCAAATACCTTTTTAAATTTGTTTGCGCATACACTTCCAAATCCTACGCTACTGTACAAGTGACAGACTTTCAATCATATATAACATTTCATATGAAGAAGGCGAGCAGTAAGGGACGTGGCAGTGGCCGTGATGCTGATGGTGCACGCATAGGCCGTGGCCCTGGACGCGGTAAAACTGTACCTGTTGCCAGAGCACAAGAAAAACAATCATCCACGATACCTAGCTTCATGTCCCAGTTTGCAGGGTGGCGCAGGACATCACTCTTGAAGTCAGACCAGTGCAACCAGGTGGTCGGTTGGATTGCAGCAGATAATGCTTCCAGTTGGTTATGCACCAACCTGTCTTCCACCAAGTCCAGTCTCAGTAGCCAAGAGTCTGCTCAACCCTGATCCTCCTTCCTCCCACCATGGAGAGTCTGGGATAACAAGTGATCCCACACTCGGATATTCCGAGGAGCTCTTTTCAGCACCATTCATTGATTTGGCCCTCTCGCCAAGTACGCTTGAAGAGGGACAGATCTTGTGCCCTGATTCCCAAGCTCTTAAGCATCCACAATCACAAGAAGATGACAGTGGGGAACGGCAATTACTGTTTAATGAGGTGGATGATGAGACACAGTTGCCAATAACTCAGTGCCAATTACTGTCTCAAGAGGCTGATGAAGAGGATGAGACAGTTGTAAATCACTGAGGTAGTGGTTAGGTCAACAAGTCAGGAGGATGAGCAGAGTGAGGAAGTGGAAGAGGAGGTGGTGGACAATGAAGTCACTAACCCAACCTGGGAAGGTGGAAAGCCGATTGAGGACAGCAGTACAGAGAGGGAAGGGTTCTGCTGCACCACAACAGGCTGGAAGAGGCAGTGGGTTGGCAAAAGGGAGAAGGCAGGCCACACCAAACAGGCCCGCAACTGTTCCACGGAGCACCCCCTTGCGGAAATCTCCCTTCCACAGTATGGCGCTTTTTTGAGGAAAGTGTGGACGACAAAATAATAGTAGTTTGCAACCTGTGCCATACCAATATGAGCCGGGGCGTGAACACTAGCAACCTCACCACTAGCATGATCCGCCACATGGCATCCAAGCACCATAATAAGTGGGACTAACACCTAGGTCCACAATCTGTGTCTGCGGGTCACACCACTGCCTCCTCTTCCCCTGTGTTACTTGCTGGCCAATCCCCTGTCGAAGGTGCAGGCCCGGATGCATCCCACCCTGCACCTGGACCTTCGCAAGCACTATCAGCGACTGCATCCACTTCCGTGTCCCAGCACAGTGTCCAAATGTCCTTACCCAAGGCATTTGAACGCAAGCGCAAATACCCAGCCACCCACCCACCCAGAGGCCATAGCACTAAATTTGCAGCTTTCCAAATTACTGGCCCTGGAAATGTTGCAATTTAGGCTTGTGGACACTGAGGCCTTCCGCAGCCTGATGTCGTCCTGCATTACGCAGTCCCCAGCCGCCACTATTTTTCAAGGTGTGCCGTGCCCGCCTTACACCAACATGTGTCCCGTAACATCACACGTGTCCTGACCAGCGCAGTTACTGGGAAGGTCCACTTAACCACGGCGGACACATGGACAAGTGCATTCGGCCAGGGACGCTACATTTCCCTGACGGCACACTGGGTGAATGTTGGAGGCCGAGAGTGAGTCCTACCCTGGTATGGCACAGGTGCTGCAGACACCAAGGATTGTGGGCCCTAATTCCATCAGGGTTTCCGCCACCACCTACGTTAGTGGCTTCAACCCCCACTTGTCCTCCACCTTCTCCTCCACTTGCACCTCTGAATTATCTGTGTGCAGCACCAGTCAGTCATCAATCGGTAGCTGGAAGCAGTGTAGCACTGCAGTGGGGAAGCGGCAACAGGCCGTGCTGAAGCTGATATGCTTAGGGGACAAACAGCACACCGCTGCAGAGCTGTGGCAGGGGATAAGAGACCAGACTGAGCTGTGGCTCTCACCACTCAACCTAGTACCAGACATGGTTGTGTCTGATAACGGCCGTAACTTGGTGGCGGCTTTGGAGCTCGGCAAGCTCACACACATCCCATGCCTAGCCCACGTCTTAAACTTAGTGGTTCAGCGGTTTCTCAAAACCTACCCTAATTTGCCTGAGCTACTGGTGAAGGTGCGCAGCGTGTGTGCACATTTCCGAAAGTCATCGACAGCTTTAGCCGGTCTGTCAACGCTGCAGCAGTGCTTGAAATTGCCAGCTCACCGGCTGTTGTGCGACGTGAGCACGCGCTGGAACTCTACGTTCCACATGTTGGCCAGGCTTTGTGAGCAGCAGAGGGCAGTAGTGGAATACCAGCTGCAACATGTTCGTCGCATTTCCAGTCAACTTCCGCTATTCATTGGGTTGAGGAGTGGGCATGGATGTCTGACCTCTGTGAGGTTTTAAGAAACTTTGAGGAATCAACACAGATGGTGGGCAGGGATAACGCTATTATCGGCGTAACCATCCCACTTCTGTGTCTACTGAAACGCTTGCGGCTCACAATTACCGACGACGCTTTGCATGTGGAAGAGGTGGAAATGAGGGAAGACATTCCACAGGGTGATAGCCAGACCACCCTCAGTTTGTCTTCTCAGCGCGAATTGGATGATGAAGAGGAGGAGGAGGAGGAGGAGCAGGAGATGGTTGCCTCCGCTACAGAGGGTAGTACCCGTAGAAGTTTAATTCCACCATTTTAGACAACACGGATTACTGCTTGTTCACCCTTCTCGACCCCCTCTACAAAGAGAACTTCTCATCTCTCATACCTCTGGTGGAGAGGACGAGCAAAACGGTGCAATACCAGAAGATCCTTGTTGAAAAATTGCTCCAAAAATTTCCATCTGACAACCCTGTCGGCAGAGTCCGTAGTTCCTCGGCCAACCGAGGAGAGGAGACATGGGGAACACACAGCAGTTCCAACAGAGGCAGGGCAACATTCTCCAAAGCTTGGGACAGTTTCATGACACCCCGCCAGCACCCTCACCCTGATGCGCGGCCTAATTTCACAAGGAGGGAAACATTTTGGAAGGTGGTGAAGGAGTACATAGCAGACCATGTCAGCGTCCTCAATGGTCCCTCAGTGCCTTACAACTACTGGGTGTCCAAGCTGGACACGTGGCACGAACTGGCGCTCTACACCTTGGAGGTGCTGGCCTGCCCTGCTGCCAGCGTTTTGTATGAGCGGGTATTTAGTGCTGCTGGTGACATTATAACAGATAAGCGTATCCGCCTGTCAACTGAAAATGCTGACAGGTTGACTCTTACAAAAATGAAGGCCTGGATTGACCATGAGATCTCGACTCCACCAGAGGAAAGCTGATGAACATAAAGGCACTTTAAATGTGTTGTTTATAATGTAATGAATACACTGTATTCCCATGCATCCCTTCCACCACAAACAAGGGTATATGGTTGAAACTTCCTTTTCTCATATTCCTTCTCCTCTTCCATCATATCAACATGCTTATTCGTCGCATATAATGCCCTTGCATATATGCCCTTCACATATAATGTTTTAAAGCAGGCATCCTCAAACTGCGGCCCTCCAGCTGTTGTAAAACTACAACTCCCTCAATGCCCTGCAGTAGGCTGATACCTGTAGGCTGTTCGGGCATGCTGGGAGTTGTAGTTTTCCAACAGCTGGAGGGCCGCAGTTTGAGGATGCTTGTTTTACAGGGTCAGCTCAGTTGCAGGCCCTTGTATATAATTTTTCATAGGGTCAGCTCACCAGCAGGCCCGCACCTAAAATCTTTTACAGGGTCAGCTCACCAACAGGCCCGCACCTAAAATCTTTTACAGGGTCAGCTCACCAGCAGGCCCTCGCATATAATGTTTTACAGGGTCAACTCACCAGTAGTCCCTCGCATATAATTTTTTTACAGGGTCAGCTCACCAGCAGGCCTTCACCTACAATCTTTTACAGGGTCAGCTCAACTGCAGGCCCTCGTATATAATGTTTTACAGGGTCAGCTCACCTGCAGTCCCGCACCTAAAATCTTTTACAGGGTCAGCTCACCTGCAGGCCCGCACCTAAAATCTTTTACAGGATCAGCTCACCTGCAGGCCCGCACCTAAAATCTTTTACAGGGTCAGCTCACCTGCAGGCCCTCACCTATTATACCTAATAGGTAATTTGTAAGTTGATAGGGCAGACATCCGAATGGATCGTCGCGGTCACAGGGACGGGCGATCGGCCAAAGGTTATCTAGAGTCACCAAAGTGGCAGCAGGCCCTCGCCCATAATGTTTTAGATGGTCAGATCAGCAGGCCCTTGCTCCTAATGTTTTTGAGGGTCATCAGCAGACCATCAATCATAATTTTTCAAGGCTGTGTATGATGCCCTCCTTTATGTGTAACAAAGGGTGTATTGGAGTGCCGGTTCCTTGTAATTTTTGGCAGCCCTTTCACTTAGTGCATAGGCTTTATGAGTGTATGAGTCCCACTACATGAACAATTGTACCACAATGTGAATGAGGCCCTCCTTTATATGATATACAGGTTGTATCAGAGTGCCTCTTCCTTGTAATTTTTGGCAGCACTTGTACTTTATATACAAGTAAATATACAGGAAAGAATATTTCCTAGCAATTTTTCCTCTAAAATAGATTTTATCTTCGGTTTTGTGTGTATTATTGTCAGTCTGTAAAAGTTGCGTACTACTCGGACAACATTTTTCCCAGCAGCGACCTGGGAGTCCAAGATGATTTCCATCAATTTCTGACTTTTTCCTATGAACCAGGCACCCTCCCCTCTTCAGAGCAGAGGGTGCCTGGTTTAATGCTTGGGTTCTCCTATTGACTTCCATTATACTCGGGTACTCGGTAGAGCACCCGAGCATCCCGATGTGTTCGGCCAGAGCACCCAAGCACTTTGGTGCTCGATCAACACTAATTACTCTGAAATATCCTCCCCTACTCCTGATGTCCACCAAATGTACACATAAAGGTATATTATTCAGACTGGAACACATGCAAAGGATCACATGGGGCCTTGCCCTCCTCACTATACAGTGTTCAGATATTCCAAACTGCAGCCTTGTTCAATGGTACATATCAATGAAGAGCAATGAATATATATATACCGTCTGAATGATTGCAAATTTCACTCTTCCATGTTTATCTTCTTCAGTCCAGGGCTCCTTTACTATTACCGCCCCCCTTTCTTTGGCTTTCTGTTAGAAGGATATTGCAAAGTATTAATCAAATGACTATACTTCAAAAGTGTTCAAGTGGTTGATCCAATGCTTTTTGTTGTGTAAATCCTTAGAGTAGTTTTATCTATTACAGCTCTTCTTACAGAGAACATATAAATGTAGTAAATGCCATTTATAGTCACCTTAACAAGAAAGTCGCAGTCTTCAACTTCAAACGCTACATCTTTGACACCATCACCATGCTTCTGTAAATGGGCTCCAAATTCTGGACAAGAAAATATTAGCATAAATGTCTCTCTCTGTACGTATATACCGATATGTATGTTTCCACGTCTCACATGTTACAGAAACAGCACAGTTCACCATGCTACACTATTTCTGTAACTCCCATTAACTTCTAGGGGAGCTATGGAACAGTGTTTCTGTACCCCTATGATATCTGGCCACCATATCTACCGTAGGTGGGGTGAGGTCATGGGGCCCCACTCTGAGATAAAAATACCACTGTGGAATTTGAGTATATCCCATGGCACCCACAGATCTAAAAGCAACTATAAAATCAATGTTTAGAGCTAGGCTACATTCACACAACCATGTTACAGCCTTTTTTTTTTTTTTTTATCACACACCAGTCTATTATTTTTCTCTGCTTTTTTTTTTTTCACGGGGTGGGAATAATGGATGTGAAAAAAGATCCTATTTTGTTTGTTTTTTTATGGCCCTACAGCCCCTACAATTGAAGGGGCCGTTTTCAAAAAGCCATGAGTGAAAAAATGACCGTATCAAATGGATCTTAGGGGTGTCTGCACACAGTGTGGATTATGTGTGTTTTTCTTTTTCGGATTTCATGCCGAAAAACAGCAGAATAATACAGTACCAGAAAGTGAATGAGATTAGACAATTCTCATGTACACTTTGCTTTATTCTTAGGTGCGGAAATTTACTTGCCGTATTGATTTTGAAATCTGCAACATGTCAAATCTGCACCAAAAACTACACAGAAATAGTGTGGTTTTATTAAGAATATGTGTCAATAAAAAATACCTTTATTTCCTGGAGTAAGTGGAGACACAAAGATGAATATTATCTGCATGGAAAGATTAAATATGCTTTATGATTGTCCTATGAAACATGCTTAAAATCAGGTTCTTCTAAGCTTTCCTCAAACTACATACCTTGTCTTGTTTCACAACGTGAGTAACTAGGTCCCGGCTACCAGTCTCCAGGCCCTTGTATGCCAATTCCTCAAATCCTAATTTGTTGCAGTAAAAAGAGGCAGCCTGAAGTGAGAGGGACAAAGTGAACACGTTTTCTGTTAGAAGAAAATATACAAAAAATGACACAGACAGAAACGGTGAAGAGAGGTGGACCTAGGCCTGTTGACGTTCATCGGATCCTTACCGACCTATAGACCTACTGTATTACATTTATCAATTATAATGGAGAATTTACTAATGGATAATACCGCACAGATGTCTGGCGGCTCGTTCACCTCTCATCCAGTTTGAAAATTTTAACAAAGCAGATGGGAGCCCCATTTTCAGATCATTAGATGTCCCAATGGTGAAATATTTCTACCATTCAACTTATATTATTTTATATATATTTTTATACAGTCAATACATTTCAGATAGCACAAAAATATGTTATGAATATGAAATTATGCAGCTCAGGATACTAAAGACATTTGATTATACAATTGGTAGAAACACAAAAATTTGGTAGTGCCCCCATCCTTGCCCCAGGGCCCATGTTCAGCATATACATAGACATAATAAACATATATAACTTATAATTATATATATTAATTTCAATACAAAATTGTACATATATTTTGACATTTTTTACATAAAATTTAAAATAAATAATAAAGGTGCCGTAGACAGGGTGACTGTCAGCTGAGCTATTGATCCTGCTAAAGTGGTTCTCCGGGACTAGAAAAAGATGACAGCTTACTTCCAAAAATTGCACCACACCTGTTCACAGGTTGTGTGTGGTATTATAACTCAGCCCGATTCACTTCAATGGAGCTGAGCTGCAATACCAGAAACCACCCATGGTCAGGTGGGGGGCTGTTTTTGTAATAAGGCAGTCATCTGTTTCTAATCTTGGACAAGCCCTTTAAATTCTTCTGGCTTTCTTATTTTAAAAGTACATTGTACAGGTGGCCAACAGACACATTTGGCACCTCTTATAACCAGGAAAAAAAAAAAGGCTGATCATGGAAAAATTTAACCAATCCAAATAATGTTTCAACTGATTTGTCCTATGGTCTGCCAGAATTCTTAGAAATTAGATTGTTGCCTGAGTCAATGCTTTGCTGGAGCTACTGACAAATCTGTGTTGCCTATGGGCTGTTTAGAGAGCGGGACATCTGTTACATATTGTTACAATCACATCTTCTCATCTTTCTAGAAAACTGTCTAGTAAATTTCTAAGATATGGAGAATCATTGGTTATCGCAGTTTTCCATGTCACCGTGTCCTTGAGAGACCTTTGTGAGACATCTCAGCGACTTCCACTGAAGGATCAGAGTGCATTCCTACTAGAAGCACCAGATGTACACATCATAAGTGGAAACAGATTATGGTGGGACCTCAGACCCTCCCCTTCACTAACCAATCACACTCTGCAGCTACAACTGGGTAACATGCCAGGGAGAATTATTTTATCTTCACTTTAACTCATTTTGTGCCACCTACCTGCTTTGCATTGCTCACCCATAGCGTAATGGAATGAAATCTGAGAAAACGTCCGAGTTCATGCTGAATCGAAAAAAAACAAAAACACATTTCATGTTTGCACTTTCAAAAATAACACTGATAAATCAGAGAATTATTGCTTTTATATTTTAGCAAACCTATAACCTCCAAACAGTTATATGCAGGTGATAAGTAAGTAGTAGAATAATTATTATGAGATACCACTAATTAATGTAGCTCTAATAGACAGTGGTTCCAATAGTTGGGTAATTTTCTCATTCCATTTCTATAGTGTTTTTCACTTTAGCTCATTGACACAATGTGGCAGATTTGGCGCACAACTTTCTGCTGCTGTAAGGGTATGTTCACATGGAGCATTTTCTATTCTGAAAAAAACCTGATGCAGAATCCGTATCAGTTTTTTTTTCAGATGCATTTTTAGCCCCGTTTTTTGTGTAGTTTTAGCATGGATTTTCCTTTCTGCGCAATTTCAATGGGAATCTTGGACACATAATCCTCATTAACAATGGTATGGTTTTTAAAAGTACAGTCAAAATCAACATGCAGATTTCACTGAGGAAGATCTGCATGCATTTTTGGCATGGATTTTTTTTGTGCAGAATCTGCGACAAAAATCCATTATGTGAACATACACATGTGGCACATTTTGTTGCATTTTGTTGTAAAAAAAAAATCCATTTGTCTGAATGGGGTTGTTTGGCGCCAACGCCGCCAAGCACATGGATTTCTGCAAGTCTCATTCAGGTGACTGGAGTTGATTTTCAATCACACAAACTTTCCATGACAAAATATGTGTGCGTGAAGGCACGCTAAATGGAGTTGGCAGAAATTTTTGCACATGCTGCAGAAACAACCCCATTCAGATGCAGGAGATGGATTTTTCACAGAAATTTCAGCAACTAATCTTCCATGCGTGAAGGTCAATGGGATGCCCAACCTGCGGCCCTCCAGCGGTTGTAAAACTACAACTCCCAGCATGCCCGGACTACCTACAGCTATCAGCCTACAGCAGGATATGGTGGGAGTTGTAGTTTTACAACAGCTGGAGGGCCGCAGGTTGAGCATCCCTGCTCTAAAATGCTACAGCCAAATGTGATTGAAATGCTGCAGATTTACATAGAATAAACATTTTTTTTACACTGAAAAGCTGTTTGTATGCAGATTCCACTCTGCATGGCATAGGCTAAAATCTGCAATGAAAATCTTCACGCAAGTCATTTTCTTCTGCCAATATTTTCTTACCTGTAGCCATTTTTTTCCCCCTATAGAGAATGTGATCTAAAAATGCCAAGATCTACGGCATGCTTTGTTTTTAAATAAAAGAAGCCAGAAAAACAAACCTAATTAACAAAAACACCTGGAGCAAAAAAAAACAACACTTGTGTGTCCTGTGTTTAATATTTCCCATAGACCTTCAACTAACATCTGGAGTTAGAGGTTTCACAGCAAAAAAAAAAAACAGCAAAAAGTGCAGGTGCCAAAAAAGCTGCAAAATGTATGAACAGAAAATCACCAGCAAAAACTTGCATGAATGCTCCCTAAAAAAGGTAGTGTGAATATTCTCTTATTCATTTAGCTGTGTCCCTGTAGATAAAATTAGTGAATTGTGAATTTTCCCCTAGTTATGCAGCAGTATTATACGCTCAAACATCATGATGTATTTTTTATACTTTGTGCTTTATAGTAAACTCAGATATAGTATCTATATAAGTAACAGATTCAAGGATAATAACATCACTTTTACATAGAATAAGTTCTCTACATCAACATATCAGTATTTTAATACAAATACCTTTTCTCCTCTGTCATTATATGATGTCTAGAAAAGAGACCAACACACAAATTAGTTTTGTAGGAAATGTATCCATAGTTATTCAGTATATATACAAGTACTAAAAACTTACCATGGTTGATAGATAGTGAGAAATAGTGATATGCCAGGACTGATGCTGCAGACACCTCATATAGGTCTTGGGAGCTAGGACATCCCATTTGTGCTCCTCCTCACCCTTTGTAATATGAGGCACCATAATCTTTGCAGATGATGTGGCTATTGAGTAATGTCTGTTAACTTTGAAATGGCAAACAAATATGATCATATGGGAAATATAGATATACATATATACATACACACATTGACAGAAAACTAAATAATGTACCAAGAAGGAGTTGTTGGAACTGAATGAAGCTTTTTATGTGTGAATGTAATGATGATATATGTAAGTGATTACGATATAAGAGAGAAAGGAGCCTCTAGTAACCTGTTGGGCCTCCTCTAGCCTGGATAGAAGATGAGATATGGTTGGTCATGGAGGCATACAGGTTTTGTATAGTATCCTGTGGCACATTTGCCCACATATGTTGCAGCTTGGCCTTTAGATCCTGTACACTCGTAGGTTGCCAAAACTGGCATTCCAGCTGGTCCCATAAATGCTCAATAGGCTATAAATCTGTCAACTGGGCAGGCCAGGGAAGTGTTACAATCTGTCAGAGACATTCCTGGGACCTCTTGCTGTAGGTGAGCATTATCCTGTTGAAAAATGCCAGTTGGGAGCCCTGCCATGAGAAGCAACACATGTGGCCACAGGATGTCCTGCACATATCACTGAGCTGTTAGGGTCCCTCGTATCACTACTAGGGATGACTGACTGTCATATGTGATGGCTCCCCTAACACAGGCCTCGCCCCCTTCCCTGCCCATGCCACACCCACTTTTTTAGACCTGGCGTGAGCGGGGAAAAGTTGCAGATTGCGGCGCAAAGGACCAGTCCTTGGCAGTGCATACTCTATAGCAGGGATGGCCAACCTGTGGCTTTCCAGATGTTGTAAAACTACAACTACCAGCATGCCCAGACTGCCTACAGCTATCAGCCTATAGCAGGGCATGGTGGGAATTGTACATAGTTTTACAACACCCGGAGAGCCACAGGTTGGCCATTCCTGCTCTATAGTAAACGTGCCCCATGGAGTGATGAGGCTGCAGTTGCACCTGCCCTATAAATCCTCCGCCACATAAGGGAACGGCAGAGTTTATTCTCTGTTCAGTGACATCACTGTTCGCTATCCTTATATGCCTCCATGTGCATTAGGTTTCAGTTTTACAATGTTTATTATCTATGTGCTATTACTACATTAAAGGGCTATTCCCATCTGGGACATTTATGGCATATATACAGAGGATGTACCATAAATATCCAATAGGTGCAGGACTCATCTCTGGGACGTTCACTTAGCTATTTTCAGAAGTGCCATAGCAGTTAAGGAGATGATGCCATGCATCACTGGTGTGCTCTTATGTTCACTGTGGGACCCCCGTTCCTGGTATATTCTATACAAAATGACCAAAAGCATACAAAACACCCTATTTGCTGCCCACTGACAAAGTTTAAAATAATTGGCTTTGTTAGATCATTTCAAATGCAAAGGTATGTTTTTTATGTGGTTTTTGGAGTAGATTTGATGCGGATTTTCCACAGATCTCATCCTTCCATTGAAAACTGTGCAATCCGCACAAAAAAACACTACAACTCCACAGAGTAGGTTAATTTCTGTACCTATGAAAAAACAAAGGGGGTAATTTATTATCCAGAAATATGCCTATATTAGGCGCATTTCTGGTGCCTCTCATTCATCATTTTCTACGACTGTTTTAGGCGTAGAAAATGGTCTAAATGTAAGCCAGCAAGGAAGTCGTCTTACATTTAGAACCGGTGCTGGATGTGCCAAAGTTATGGAGATGCCTATATTAGGCGTATTTATGGTGGAGATTGCAGCGCAATGGTTAGTTGTCTCTCAATCCGTGACCTTTCCTCTCTCACACCAGGTCTAAAAAAAGCGGGAGGGGAAGGGGAAGGGCTGGTACGTCACTCTTAATAAATGATCCCCTAAATGTAGATGAAATTTGTGTTATCTCATGTACTCTGATGGTACTATATTACGTTACAGTTTTTCCACATAAAACCTGTGCGGAAAAACGCCCATAATCCGCACTGTGTGCAGGCACCCCTAGGCCACCAGCATACGTTGTGGAATATGTGTGATTTTTCCATGCAGATTTTTGTGTGGAAAAACCAAAGAGTAGTACAGTACCAACAAAGTGTATGAGATTACAAAAATCTCATGTACACTTTGCGGATTTTCTATGTGAGAAAAGTGACACAGCATGTCAATTATGTTTGCGGTTTTAGCTGTGGATTTCACCCTTTTACAATGAAGGGTGATATCTGCAGCAAAACTGCATAAAATCCATTCCAAAAACTGCTGTTAGAAGTTGTGGATATGGTGCAGAAACGCCCATATGTGCTGCCACTCATTCAGATTTTTCGATTCAGTTATGGGAGCCAGGAGTAAATTCAAAAAAGTGGGAACGTTGTATCTTCTGTTAATACCTTTTCTCCTGTTATGATGCACACTTGATTTTGGCTTCAAAAACCCTAAACCTGTGGCAGCACCCTAAGGCTACATTCATACGATGGTAGTCTACGGAGTTATTCACATAGGCTATGTCTGGAACTCCCATAGAAATGAATAAACTTTAGGGGAGCTGCAAGGGACCTGCAGGGGGTTACAGGGCCCCCGTTCTTGTGATTGGTGGGGGTTCCAGCAGTAGGAATATGTCCAATTCTCGAATATGTCCATTTTGCAATAAAGAATAGGCATTTTGACAATGTGGTCCACAGAGATTGTGGGATGCATGCAGCCAGTATCCGTATTTTGTGGATCCACGGTTTCTGGACCATAAACTACAGTACATATATGAGGCCTAGGGACGATACAGTTGCAGAGCTATTTATTCAAATCTGCTATGTTCCAAAGCCTCACCAGCTGCAAGCTATTTGAGAAGTGCCAGTGATAAAATATTGCAGAGAAAGGAAAATCAGAGGTTACTAGAAATGGTAAGCGGTCTGCATGTGCATGTCTTCCAATGATTTTCATAGGGGGTGTTAACTGCAATAAAAAGCCCATTGGATAGTGAAGAGGGGCGTGGGGCCAAAGCAGAGTTTGGTTTGTTCCGATACAAAAACATAAAATATATGTGAATATAAAAGTATTAAAATCTAAAAACACACAAAGATGATAACAAATATGCACTAAACAAAAAATATTACAATAATGAACTTACAAACCTAGATGCATGCAGTGCAGCCTATGTATAGTACAGATGTCCACAACATCATATGATAGTATTTTAGAAGTCAGAGGCTATAACAAACCATGAAAACACATTAGGGCATGTTGCATAGTTTTCTCTTTAAAGTGGTGATTCCTGTGTCAGCAGCAAGGTCGCTGCAGTCTGTTAGATTATCGCCTGTTAGTAATGCCGTCTGTACGTGAGACACTCTCTAGTATCTTCCATTTTTCATTATGTATGGCAGGTTTGTCCACTGATTCATACCTCCTAAACATCATTTCAGAGCCACAAAATGTCATAAAACCTCTTCCTCACTGCTCTATAGAGAGTGTACTAATACAACATATTGGGCCATATTAAACCAGAAGTGGATAAAAACCGTACTTTTCGCTTTATAAGACGCACGTAATGATAAGACGCACCTCTAAAAATATTCTGAACCAAAGGGTGTGCTTTTGGTGGGTTTTGAACTAAAGGTGGTCTGTGAATGACACTATTATGGGTGATCTGTGGATGATACTGTTATGGAGGGGATCTGTAGATGACGCACTGTTATGAGGGGTCTGTGGATGATACACTGCTATGAGGGGAGCTGTGCATGACACTGTTATGGGGGGATCTGTGCATGACACTGTTATGGGGGGATCTGTGAATGACACTGTTATGGGGGGGATCTGTGGATGATACACTGCTATGGGGATATCTGTGGATGACACTATTATGGGGGGATCTGTGGATGACACTGTTATGGGAGGAAGTGGGAGGAGCATGAGTAAGTGACTTTACGCTGCCGGCCTGCCTGATGGTATGATAGTGAGTTCTACTACAGACGATTACCATAGTTTTAACAAAGCAGGATTGAGGATTACATGACTAGACTTTACATATGAAGACTGCTGTGAGCAGGGCCCGGTGTAATGGAGTACAGTGACTGCACCGGGCCCCACCGTGAGTGCAACAGCAGTGACCGGCCTCAAGCCCCTCCTCCCACCCCGCGTGATAGAGCTCTGATACATCGCAGGCCGCGCTGTGCAGCATAGCAGTCGGAGATATATCAGTGTCAGCAATGGAAAAATTGCACCATTCACTTTATAAGACGCACTGCAATTTTCACCCCACTTTTGGGGGAAAAAGTACATCTTATAAAGCGAAAAATACGGTATGTCTTCAAGGCCTCATGCACACAACCGTATGTTCAGTCCGCATTTTTTGTGGAACGGATGAGGACCCATTACTTTCAATGGGGCCACAAAAGATGCGGACAGCACACCGTGTCCTGTCTATAGCCATATGCCCTGTAATGCAAGGCACCAACAAACAGACCAGTGATGAAAGCAAAAAGGTGTTTATTCACCAGAAACATAAACGTCCAGGACACTTGCTGGTAACAAGGAATAATAACAAAAACCAGGCAAGGAGATTCCAGGAATAGTCCCAACCTGTGCTGAATGATGCTGTGCACTTGGCAGTCGAGTCACTCCAGATCTTGGGTCCGTTGCAAAGGACAAAGTTCCTGGCAGTCTTCAGTCACTAGCAGTTGTGACCTATACCTGGTTGAGGGAAAATAACAGTGGGCACTGATCACCCTGAGAGACCTCCTTTTAAATGCCTGCTGACCAATCCCAGGGTGCCAAGTGTCCACTACCATAGGTGAACAAATTGCCCTGCACCTGAGTACATGGCCTAAGGCAATCACAAGTTGATTAACCCATGGCTGGCTCCCTAATCCACTTTGCTCTTGTGAGTCAGTATATTATGCGCCACTGGTCGACGAAGCGCATAAGAAGCGCGTACTCGCGACCGTGTATCCCTTTGCGAACCTGCCCTCGTGCGTACGCACGGACGCATGATTGACTCAGCGCGAGTATGCGAGCGCGTGGACCCAGATGCGGAAACGGAAGTCGCAGGAGACACCGGAGACAACCCTGGCCACGGCGTCTTGTCACTCGCCTGGCCACTCTGTCCCCGGGACTCCGACGGTCCTCCCTTCCGATGTCCACGCGAACGCATCCCCGCACTGGTTCGCAAAGGGGTCAGCGCTGGTGCATCAGAGACACGCATAACCTGTCCCGCAACTCCACGAGGACCCCTCTTGGTTCCCCTGGAGTGCAAAGCAGGTGAGGATCTTACATTACCCCCCCCCTCGAGGAGGCGGCTCTGAAGACTCCAAGCAAGCTTTCCCCGGATTATCCCGGTGAAAGGCTGCCACCAACTCATCCGCATGCACCTGGCGAGCAGGTATCCAACATCTCTCCTCTGGACCAAAACCCTTCCAGTCCACCAAGTATTGAAGAGACCTTTGGACAAAACGAGAGTCCAAAATTCTGTTCACCTCGAACTCCGGTACCCCTTGGACCTCCAGCGGGGATGGGGTCTGAATGAAGGGAGCGGAGTCGGCTGCCGATTTGAGAAGTGAAACATGAAAGGTGTTCACTCCTCGGATCGACGGTGGAAGAGCAACCTTGTACGTAACTCAGTTGATCTTTTGTGTCACTGGGTATGGGCCAATGAATCGAGGACCCAACTTGGAAGATGGCTGACGCAGCGGAATGTTCCGGGTGGAGACCCACACCTGATCTCCCACCTTAAACTTTTGCTCTACGGTGCGATGACGATCAGCAAATTTCTTCTGTTGCGCCACCGCACTGCGGAGATTCCGCTGGGCCGACGACCAAATGGGACGTCTATCCTCGAACCATTGATCCACCACCGGTGAGTCAGTGGAGGGTCCGGCCAAAGAAGAGAGTCTTGGATCCCTGCCCCCCACGCACCTGAACGGAGACATCTTAGTGGAAGCATGCTCAGAGTTGTTATAAGCCACCTCCGCAAAGGGTAGATACGCTGCCCATTCCTCCTGGCAGTCTGACACGAAGCACCGGAGATATTGCTCCAGGGTCTGGTTAGTCCTTTCCGTCTGACCGTTGGTCTCTGGGTGAAAACCAGAAGAAAAAGACAAATTAATACCCAATCGGGAGCAGAAAGAACGCCAGAAGCGAGAGATGAATTGCACTCCTCTGTCTGAAACAATGTCATCCGGCACTCCGTGTAATCGAAAGACATGATTCAAGAACAGATCTGCCAATTCTCTGGCCGAGGGCAATCCAGGGAGTGGGATAAAATGGGCCATTTTACTAAAACGGTCCACCACTACCCAGATTACCGTACTTCCAGAGGACCTTGGCAAATCTGTGATGAAATCCATGGAAATGTGAGTCCATGGAGCCTGGGGAATTGGCAGTGGGAGTAAAGTCCCAGAAGGGGCAGACCGGGACGGTTTACATCTGGCACAAACAGTACATGCCTGGATATAGGCCTTAACATCCACGGACATGTTGGGCCACCACACGTGACGTTTAACAAGGGCAAGTGTTTTCTTAACACCCAAATGCCCGGCAGACTTTGAGTCATGAAGCTGTTGGATGACCTTCAATCGAAGGTTAATGGGTACAAACCATCGACCCTCGGGTTTGTCAGGTGGACTCTCTGCCTGTGAAGGCTCAAGAAGAGAGGACAAGTCCTCCATTACTTCTGCAGCCCCCAGGGCAGCAAGAAAACATTTAGTTGGGAGAATGGTTTCTGGCTCAGAGTCCAGGACGGAAGCAACCTCAGGGAAGCAGCGGGACAGGGCATCTGCCTTCACGTTTTTGGAACCTGGTTTATAAGTGAGGCGGAAATTGAAGCGGGTGAAAAACAATGCCCACCGGGCTTGTCGGGAGTTGAGTCTTTTGGCACTCTCTAGGTACTCCAAATTTTTGTGGTCAGTGTAAACCGTGATGGGATGTTCTGCACCCTCTAGCCAATGTCTCCACTCTTGAAAAGCCAATTTTACTCCCAGAAGCTCTCTATTGCCGATATCATAATTACACTCGGCTGGAGAGAGCTTCCGAGAGAAGAAGGCACAGGGATGTAACCTCTCAGGGTCCCCAGAATACTGTGAGAGAACTGCCCCTACACCGACCTCTGAGGCATCGACCTCGAGAACAAAAGGTCTGGAGGTGTCTGGATGAGTAAGAATAGGTGCCGTGCAAAAGGCCTGTTTCAGCGTCTCAAAGGCTCTGACTGCCTCTCTCGTCCACTTAGAAGGATTAGCTCCCTTCTTAGTGAGGTTGGTGAGAGGTACTACTATCGCAGAAAAATTCTTAATAAACTTGCGGTAGAAGTTGGCAAAGCCTAAGAAACGCTGCAACCCCTTAAGATCCTTAGGCTGAGGCCAATCAAAGACAGCAGAAAGTTTGGATGGGTCCATAGCCAATCCCTTTTCTGAGATAATGTACCCCAGGAAAGGCAATTCCTTCACCTCAAACAGACACTTCTCAAGTTTGGCATAGAGGCGGTTCTCCCTCAGCCTCTGGAAAACCTGACACACGTGTCTCCGATGAGAGACCAGATCCGAAGAGTAGATTAGTATGTCATCTAGATAGACAACAACACATCTATCCAAGAAATCTCTGAGAACATCGTTGATGAACTCCTGGAAGACCGCGGGAGCATTACAGAGACCGAAAGGCATCACGAGATACTCGTAATGCCCGTCTCTGGTATTAAATGCGGTCTTCCATTCGTCACCCTCTCTAATGCGAACTAAATTATAAGCACCCCTTAAATCGAGTTTGGTGAAGACTCGGGCCCCTGTCACCTGAGAAAACAGATCATCAATCAGAGGCAGTGGATACCGATTCTTCACCGTAATCCGATTAAGGGCACGATAATCGATGCAAGGTCTCAAGCCTCCACCCTTCTTCTCCACAAAGAAGAATCCAGCTCCAGCAGGGGAAGTAGATGGACGAATTAAATTCTTCTCAAGGTTCTCTTTAATATACTCCCGCTGAGCCTGAACCTCAGGCCCAGTGAGATTATAAAGATGCCCTCGTGGTGGCATGGTACCTGGCAACAGGTCTATAGGACAATCATATGACCTGTGGGGAGGTAACACATCAGCCCCCTGAGGACTGAACACATCTCGGAAATTATGATACTGCTGTGGTAAAGTACTTAATACTTCCATGGAGGCTAGTGACAGGTCGGGACGAATGCACTTAGTAAGGCATTCCGTACTCCACTGACAAATAAGACCCGAGCGCCAGTCCACTACTGGATTATGGAGCCTTAACCAAGGGAGACCCAAAATCACGGGAGTGGATGGCATGTCAAGGACAAAAAGGCTTAAGGTCTCCCGATGATCAGCCCCTACCGTTACCTGTATTCCCGGAGTCATCCACACTGCACGACCATCTTGAAGAGGGGAACCATCAATCGCGGTCACTGACATGGTGGTTTTCGGCTGGATCAACGGGATGCCAAGTCGACGAACCAAGGTTGAGTCCACAAAATTCCCAGCGGCCCCAGAATCGATTAGTGCTGAAAACTCATGGACCTTGTCTTGCCACCGTAAGGATATGGATAACATCACCCGGCTTGGAGGAGGGATAATAGCACCTAGGGGGTTCTCCTCTATGCCCCCTAGGTTCATTCGTTTCCCGCCGGCAGGAGGGGACAAGTTTTAACGAGGTGTCCAGACTTTCCGCAAAATAGGCACAGGCCTTTCTGTTGGCGACGAGCTCGTTCTGCCTGTGTGAGATGGGAGGATCCAACCTCCATTGGCTCTTCGGCCGATTTAAGAGGCCCTGGATGTGGTCGAGAGGATGAAAACCGAGACGACCGTTCCACTCGCCTCTCACGGATTCGCCTGTCGGCATCGATTGCCTGAGAGATAGCCATTTCCAACGAGAAGGGGGTAGGCAAGGCCAAAAGAAGATCCCGGACCGCATCCGAAAGTCCCAAACGGAAGCGATGGCGTAGGGCTGCGTCGCCCCAGGTGGTGAAAGCTGCCCATCGCCTGAATTCTGCAGCGTATTCTTCAGCTGGGCGGCGGCCTTGTTGAATATGCTCAAGATTGGTCTCTGCGGTGCGAGTACGATCCGGGTCACCGTAAATCACAGCCATAGCCTCGAAGAAGGCGTCCACTGACGAAAAAGCTATATGGTCTTGAGGCAAATTAAATGCCCAACGTTGGGGGTCTCCACGTAGCAGTGACATTACAATCCCAATTCTCTGCCTGAGAGTGCCAGAAGCCATCGGACGCAACTGGAAATAAAGGAGACAGGAGTCCCTGAAGTTTAAGAACTCCAGTCGCTCTCCTGTGAAGGGGTCAGGCAGAGGGATCTTAGGTTCTGTTTGATGCCTTGCGATAGTGATGGGTAGTGCTGAGGCTCCCTGGATAAGCTGCTGAACCTCCTCCATCACAGTTGTCAGTTGCTCTTGGATTTGCGCTGCAGCGGCTGCTGGTATATTTGGGCGTCGTTGGAACAGCAGGTTAACGGCTCCCGTTAATTCACTCAGCTGCTGCTGGATATTGTCCATGGCAACTGTTAGTTGGGCCCACTGTTCTGTAATGCAAGGCACCAACAAACAGACCAGTGATGAAAGCAAAAAGGTGTTTATTCACCAGAAACATAAACGTCCAGGACACTTGCTGGTAACAAGGAATAATAACAAAAACCAGGCAAGGAGATTCCAGGAATAGTCCCAACCTGTGCTGAATGATGCTGTGCACTTGGCAGTCGAGTCACTCCAGATCTTGGGTCCGTTGCAAAGGACAAAGTTCCTGGCAGTCTTCAGTCACTAGCAGTTGTGACCTATACCTGGTTGAGGGAAAATAACAGTGGGCACTGATCACCCTGAGAGACCTCCTTTTAAATGCCTGCTGACCAATCCCAGGGTGCCAAGTGTCCACTACCATAGGTGAACAAATTGCCCTGCACCTGAGTACATGGCCTAAGGCAATCACAAGTTGATTAACCCATGGCTGGCTCCCTAATCCACTTTGCTCTTGTGAGTCAGTATATTATGCGCCACTGGTCGACGAAGCGCATAAGAAGCGCGTACTCGCGACCGTGTATCCCTTTGCGAACCTGCCCTCGTGCGTACGCACGGACGTATGATTGACTCAGCGCGAGTATGCGAGCGCGTGGACCCAGATGCGGAAACGGAAGTCGCAGGAGACACCGGAGACAACCCTGGCCGCGGCGTCTTGTCACTCGCCTGGCCACTCTGTCCCCGGGACTCCGACGGTCCTCCCCTCCGATGTCCACGCGAACGCATCCCCGCACTGGTTCGCAAAGGGGTCAGCGCTGGTGCATCAGAGACACGCATAACCTGTCCCGCAACTCCACGAGGACCCCTCTTGGTTCCCCTGGAGTGCAAAGCAGGTGAGGATCTTACATGCCCGTTCCGCAACCCCACAAGAAAATAGAACAAGTCCTATTCTTTTCCATTTTGTGGACAAAGATAGGACATTTCTACAGAAGTACAAATAAAAATTGTTGGGATCCGTGTTTTGTGTATCCACGATTTGGGATACTGTCATAGGCACGAGGTGTAAAGCCTCATTCACACAATAGTGTTTTGGTCAGTGATTTCCATCAGTGATTGTGAGCCAAAACCAAGACTGTAGGCTACACAGACATAAGTAGGCTTGAGTGAATCGAAGGTCAATTCGTTCAACAACGTTGCTTTTAATGCTGTTTACGGACAGCATTAAAATTTATTGGCTCTGAGGAGCCAAACTTTGTCTTGCCCTAAGTTGTGCAAGACTTTTGTGAATTACTACTGTATTCCTATCTGCGTATTTAAAAACATTTTAAAATAGGAATCCAAAGTGGGCTTTGGTACTGGCTGGTACCAATAGCCCACTTCTGATTCTTATTTTAAAATGTTTTTAAATACGCAGATAGGAATACAGTAGTAATTCACCAAAGTCTCATCAGACTTCGGACGAGACGAACTTACACGAGCCAATACATTTTAATGCTGTACAAAACAGCGTTAAAAATGAAGTTTTTAAACAAATCGACTTTGGATCTACTGAGATTCTTCCTGAAGTAGCATTGTGATGTCATAAAAAATGAGACAAAGATAAATCATTTCAGAACTTTTTCCACCTTTAATGTGACCTATAAACTGTAGAACTCAATTGAAAAACAAACTGAAATCTTTTAGGTGGAGGGAAAGAAATAAAATAAAAATAAAATGATGTGGTTGCATAAGTGTGCACACCCTCTTATAAACTGGGGCTGTAGCTGTGTTCAGAATTAAGCAATCACATTCAAAATCATGTTAAATAGGAGTCAGCATACACCTGCCATCATTTAAAGTGCCTCTGATTAACCCCATAAAAAGTTCAGCTGCTCTAGTTGGTCTTTTCTGAAATTTTCGTAGTCGCATCCCACAGCAAAAGCCATGGTCCACAGAGAGCTTCCAAAACATCAGAGGGATCTCATTGTTAAAAGGTATCAGTCAGGAGAAGGGTACAAAAGAATTTCCAAGGCATTAGATATACCATGGAACACAGTGAAGACAGTCATCATCAAGTGGAGAAAATATGGCACAACAGTGACATTACCAAGAACTGGATGTTCCTCCAAAATTGATGAAAAGACGAGAAGAAAACTGGTCTGGGAAGCTACCAAGAGGCCTACAGCAACATTAAAGGAGCTGCAGGAATATCTGGCAAGTACTGCCTGTGTGGTACATGTGACAACAATCTCCTGTATTCTTCATATGTCTGGGCTATGGGGTAGAGTGGCAAGACGAAGAAAAACATCCAAGCCAGGCTACATTTTGCAAAAACACATCTAAAGTCTCTCAAAAGCATGAGGGAAGGGGGCGTGGCCTGACCTGCATGGCGTGAGGAAGCACAAGTGGCAAGCTCCTCCAGTATCCTGCGTTAAAGCATTGCATTATACCTTCCGACCTGCATTCCGAGCCCCAAACCTGCTGATCTAGCACCTCTAAGACCCGGTACATACGGCGATGAGAGATACGCGGCGCCGCTGGGAGCTGACTGGAGTCCCTGTGGCCTGCCGAGTGGGGTAAGTGGAGAACGGATTCTTGAAGTACCCCCCTCCCTGCCACTGAGAGACCGCACACGTCTTCCTACCTAAATACCACCGGTAGGAACCCAGCCGGTGGTTAACCCTTCGGTGTCCTCCAGGAGTCTGAGCTGGGAAAGCGGCAGAGCGGGCGCCATCTTGAAGATGAGAGAGCGGGGTAGAGAAAGAGAGCCAGCGCTGACATCAGGAATTCGCGCAGGCAGACAGAGCTGCACGCTCCCAAGTCCCCCCATTCCTGGCTGAAGTTCAGCTCATCTAAATACCCTGGCCACAACGTCAAGCATTACAGAGCATCTGGCCCTTTGGGAAGCTTCTGCAAGAGGGTGTCGGTGTCCTGTACAAGTGGACTTCTCCTATCCCTGTCTATAACACTGAGTGTCTGCTAACTTGATACACTATTGCATCAGCTTGTGTGTGCCTGCTTTATATGGGCCGCAAAACCAACACTCCTGCTGCGCCCCCGGCTGTTAAATCCTACATGGATACTGAAAGTCAAACAGAACAAGGGGATATGGATCCTAAAGCGGCGGTTGATTCTGTGAACGCATCCCAGATAATGAAGGCAATAGCGGTATGTCAGGCAACTCTTATTGCCAAAATTGATCATGTTCAATCTGATCTGAGTTGTCTACGGCATGATTTTGGTAAAATACGTGAAAGAACCGCTGAAGCGGAGCGCAGTTTGAGTGATGTGGAAGATCTGGCTCGGGCTGGAGAAGCTGACACTAGACAACTACAGCAGAAAGTTAAGAAGCTGCAAGCTAGGGCTGAAGATGCAGAAAACAGAAACAGGAGGAATAATGTTCGTATTTTAGGCCTACCGGAAAGGGCCGAAGGGAGCACTCCTGAAATCTTTGCGGAACAACTGATAAGAGATGTCCTGCAGCCTGCGACCCTCTCCACCTGTTTCGTCATTGAAAGGGGCCATAGGGTCCTAACAAAACTGCTCCCCGCAGGTGCCCCTGCAAGACCATTCATCATGAAGGTCCTAAATTATAGGGACAGAGACGCTATCCTGTTAGCAGCTCGGCAAAAAGGCACAGTCACATATAAAAATGTCCGATTATCCTTTTATCCAGATTTTACTTCAGAAGTTCAAAAAAGGAGGTGGCAATTTAATGATGTCCGGGCGCGTCTAAGAGATCTACACATTAAGTATGCCATGATGCATCCTTCTAGACTTCGAGTTCAAGATTGAGAGATGGTACGCTTTTTCGAATCCCCTGAAGCAGCTGCAGATTGGATTGACAGACTGCCAGGTGTCAGACCGCGCCGTTAAACGGAGAAGGATCTAAGTGTAGATATTTGAAAGCCTTGTTATCTTTAACTATCTTATGGGTTCTTAATGCTCTGTAACATGACCGAGGTATAATGCAAGAAAATCTTGACTAAAACCTTCAGAATCACAGGTGCATATCCATGAAGCAAACATAATTACAAAAAACAAAATGGCTGCACACCATTATATATACAAACAATAGAGCTGAGAAATGGGGGTCATTCTAGATAAAAGTGGTACAATACCGACTATAAATGAGTATAAATGAATAATGGAAGCTCTTAGCGCACATACGTGTCGGGCCCATCTACCAGGCGTCAAGGTGGCTTCTGCAGATGGGTCCCCATCACTAAATATACTGCCTCACTTTGGACTTACTTAAGCCTACAATATTCAGGGCAGTGTAGGAACCAGCTACAAACGTACTCTGCTCAGAAGTCCCAGGTAGATGGGCGTGTCCAGTCTAAAAGGGGTGCCACCCCCAATATATTGCAAGAAAATTTTGACTAAAACCTTCAGAATCACAGGTGCATATCCATGAAGCAAACATAATTACAAAAAACAAAATGGCTGCACACCATTATATATACAAACAATAGAGCTAAGAAATGGGGGTCCGACACGTATGTGCGCTAAGAGCTTCCATTATTCATTTATACTCATTTATAGTCGGTATTGTACCACTTTTATCTAGAATGATCCCCATTTCTTAGCTCTATTGTTTGTATATATAATGGTGTGCAGCCATTTTGTTTTTTGTAATGACCGAGGTATAAGTTATGCAAAGGTTGGCGGGTAGCCAAAAATACTTTTGGAGTGAGGAGACACGCTAGTTGAGGAGTTCAGCGTTTACTGTTTGTACCTCAGTTCCTCGGATGCCCATGTAGGGTAAGGGAGTGTAGGTTAGAGGTTAAACCCGAGAGTTCTTGTTCTAATTGAGGGATTAGGCTCATCCATGTTGGGAAGGATAGGGCAGGGTTGGTGTTTACGGGAGTTGGGAACAGTTTATCTGTATTTGTATGTCGTCGTATGTATGTGTGTGAATGTTTGTGCCTCCACGGGTCCTTAGGTTACTGGTACATTTCTCTGGTGGTGCTATGCATTAGTTAAACTGGTGTCATGGAATGTTAGCGGTCTCAATAATAAGATCAAACGTTCTTTAATCTTCAACTATCTGAAAGGATATAACCCTGACATAGTAATATTGCACAGCTTACCATGCAGTGTATTCCAATTATGCACGGGGAATTTCTATCCTAATTGCTAAAAGTCTTCCCTTTCAGCTGATATCTGTTCAAATTGACAACTCCGGTAGATATGTACTTCTACATGCACACATTAGAGGGATACAATATTTAATTGTTGGTGTATATGTACCTCCCCCTTTTCATAGAGGTATACTAGACCTTATTATGAGTAAAATAGCTATGTTCCCAGAAATCCCTCTCCTTATTGTGGGAGATTTCAATGCCACTTTGGATCCTGTTAAGGATAGGCTACGGCCGCAAGCGTCCGATAATAGGGCACTTGCAAATTGGGCGGAAGCAAATTGTCTTGTGGAAGCTTGGCGGCAACTTCATCCCACTCTTTTACAATACTCATGTTGCTCTGCCTCCACCGGATCTATGTCTCGTCTGGACATGGTTTTTATGAACAAAGGTCTATTACCATGTCTTAAGAATAGTGAATACTTACCTAGGGGGCTTTCTGATCACGCTCCCCTGTTGTTGGTCATGTCACAGCCCATGGCCCCTCCTACTAGGTGGTGGTGATTGAATCCGATGTAGCTTGATGTTCTTCCGGTGGCGGCCAGTAACTATGATAGTATGATACAATATTGGACAAACAATGAGGGATCCTCAGATCCCTTGATGGAGTGGGATGCTTTTAAATCCGTTATGAGAGGGGCACTAATAAATGCCATAGCGATACATAGAAAGGAATTGCGCTCCACTAGGACCAAGCTTGAGAAGTGACTATGTTGATATGGTGCTGAGACTCTTGAAAGATAAATCAACATATCAACCCCTGAAGAATGACCCCACAAAAGAATTTCTTGTTGATCTTAAAAAACTACTAGATGGAGCACTTCAGGAAAATCTAATAACAAAAGACGAATTTAAATATCTGTATAATAAAAACCCAACGATTTCCACCTTCTATGCCCTCCCTAAAGTGCATAAAGATAAACAACCAATTCCAGGAAGACCAATTGTGTCGGGGAACGACAATCTTACACAATCTGTTAGCGAATATATCGATCAGGTACTGAGACCCTTTGTGACCACCTTACCCTCGTATATTAGAGATACAAAAGATCTTCTTTTGAAGATCAATGACATCACGGTTACACCAGACACAATTTTAGCTAGTTTGGATGTAGAGTCACTCTACAGTAACATCCAACACCCATTAGGAATGCACGCAGCAGAATCCTACCTAAACACGAGAAGTCAGAACTTCAATAGGCACAATCAATTTGTGTTGTCCTCACTAAGGTTTGTTTTGGAGCACAATTATTTTGTTTTTCAGGGACAATTTTATATGCAAATTAATGGTACTGCGATGGGGACGTCATGTGCCCCCACGTATGCCAATTTATTTTTAGGGTGGTGGGAAAATAATCACGTTTTTACGGAGGGAATGTCGTCATATATCTGCCACATCATTTTTTGGGGCAGATATATAGACGACATTCTCATCCTATGGGATGGTGGTCACTCTTTGTTTTGTGAATTCACTCAGAAACTAAATCGCAACAGTATAGGGATGAAATATACCTATGAGATCCAGGAAAAGGAGATTGTGTTTCTTGACCTGAAAATTAAGAAGACTGAAAATGGTCAGTTGGTAACAGAGGTTTTTAGAAAACCAACATCAACAAACAGTTACCTACACTGGAATAGCTGGCATCCTACATCTCTGAAGAAGGGAATTCCTGTAGGCCAGTATCTGAGGGCACGCCGGAACTGTTCAGACGAGGCCTCTTTCTCTAAAGAAAGTGAACAACTTCTTCAGAGATTTAGGAAAAGAGGTTATCCCAAAAATCCCTTGAGGAAGGCCTATAATAGGGCTAATAGAACGAAGAGAGAAGATCTTCTCAAAGAAACTCCCCCGAAGAAAAATGACATCATTAGGTGTATAGGGACCTACGACGGATATAATAAAGAAATATATGGAATATTGAAGAAATACTGGTACATAATAAAATCTGACAGAGACCTAAATACGATACTCACCTCTAACCCATCAGTAACGTACAGACGGGGCAGGAACCTTAAAGATCAGCTGGTTCATAGCCATTTGATGGAAAAAGGAGAAAATCCAGGTAAATTGGTTGAAAGATACCGAGGCTCCTCACCATGTGGAGACTGCTCCTTTTGCAGATATGTCCCGCGCATAAAAAAGTATATAAACCCTACGGATAAGAAAGAATATGAGATCAAACAACTTATCACGTGTAAAACACAGGGGGTAGTATACTTGGCATCCTGTCCATGCCCAAAATTATACGTGGGAAAAACTGTACAGGAGTTGAGACGTCGTATTTCAGGACATATAAGTACTATTGAAACTGGGAAAGATACATCAATTGCCAGACATATTAAATATTTCCATAATAACAAAAGCACAGTTCTAAGATTCTGGGGCATAGAGAAAATAGTCCTGGGACCAAGGGGTGGCAACCTTGACAAAAAATTATTACAAAGTGAGGCCCGGTGGATACATAGGCTGGGGACAATGAGCCCACAGGGCCTTAATGAAGGATTTTCCTTCACAGCCTTTATCTAGATATTAGGAGGTACACCTTAAAAAAGTAAATAATATTACTAGGGGAAAAAAAAAAAAAAAAAAAAAGGAAAAAATAAAAAAAGAAGGAATCAAATATATATCTGGTAGAAGAAAGATAGTAACCCTCAGTCCATTGAATTAGATCAAGTCGTAATCCTCACAATCAAAATAGGGATAAAAGATGAAAATATCAGTGAACTTCTAAAATAAAAACAAAAAACAATAACTAAAATAATAATTAAAAACAAATAAAAACAAAAAATAATAATTATAAAAGGCAAATGTATGGTGATAGAGCTCATGGGAATTATATATGTACAGAAGAACTGATAATGTAAAATGAATGGCATAAAAGGTTGAAGAGTTGAGAAAATAATATCACCTTAGGTGTCGACGTAAGTGTAGTCATTCAATGAAAAATACATATATATCATGAAGGAAGTAATAAAATGATAGGAATATTTAACTCATGTATAGAGCAATGATGTTATCCTCATAATTGAGGGTAACAGGTATGTGCATATATAATGTTGATATAGAAACGCTGTCAAATGAACCTTGAACCCCAATATATGAGCTGTATCCCTACATTTTTCAGTCTAAAAGCCAAATCCCACACGAAGTTCTAAACCACTATACCTCTCAGAAGACAGGTGTAGATATAAGCATCTTTATGTGATATTCCAGACCGGAATGCTATAGACTCTACGCATGCGCAATACTATATACTGTGAACAGAATGAAATCTAAGCCCCAACGCATGCGTTGTAATCCAACTTCTAATTTAAGGTTGGACTTTCACGCACGCGTGGGGACGATACACTGGAAAAAGTTAAAGATTTTGCGCAAGCGCATTTTCCTGCGGGCTCAGATCGGAACGTTAAAGATCAGGCGCATGCGCAATATAACATACAGCGAGGAGAATAAAATCTAAGTCCTAACGCATGCGCTTTGACACAATTCCTTGAGCTAAAGAAAATTAAATATCAGGCGCATGCGCAATATAACGCATGCGCAAGATAACATACTGCGAGTAGAACAAAATCTAAGTCCTAACGCATGCGCTTCGATACAACTCCTTGAGCTAAAAAAATTAAAGATCAGACGCATGCGCAATTTAACATACTGCGAGTATAATAAAATCTAAGTCTTAACGCATGCGCTTTGACATAACTCCTCGAGCTAAAAAGTTGAAGCTAGATTCTTCACGCATGCGCAGGGATGATATATCGGAAAAAGTTAAAGATCCTGCGCAAGCGCATATTCCTGTGAGCTCGGATCGGACTGTCAAAGAACAGGCGCATGCGTAATACAATATACTATGAGCAGAATAAAATCTAAGTCTTAACGCATGCGCTTTGATACAACTCTTTGAGCTGGAAAGTTAAAGACCTTGCGCATGCGCATACCTCAACGGCCTCTCGGATCGGGGTTTAAAGTTCTCACGCAAGCGCAGGGCCACTACATGAACAAAGGAAGTGACGGAACGACTGCAAAACATCATGAAGGTACTGGATTGGGTTACCGGACTGTCAGACAGGAATGCAAGGCAATGCTTGGCCATGGAATATGGTATGACCCTCCCCTAATGTTTAAAAGGGTGTAGTGGGAAAGCATTCTTGTTGACAGTAGCTCCATCCCCTGAAGAAGCCACATTCGGTGGTGAAACATGTTGGGGGAGCTTTTGTGTTAGTTTTTAGATTAGGAGTAGGTAGGACCAAGTGTTGCAGCACGGAGCAACTGCAGACTCGATCGTGTTTGAACACCAGTGGCTGTGAATTGCACCAAAGAGAAACATGAGAACCTAGAGACTTAGGGTGAATGAACAAGTATACTCTTGGCATTATGCCCACCTAGGCAAATAAAGTAAAATTACTGCTGGGGAAAAAGGGAAAAGTAGGACAAATCGATGCCATGAGGTTGACTATATGGGTGAAGTAACCCTTATCTCAGCCACTAGCGCCCTACCACACCTAGAATTTTAAACTAGTCTTTGTTCTTCCGTTATGTTACTTTCTTATAAATAAAATGAAATAAATGTTACGTTTTAAATTGACCAGAAACGGAAGTCTACTAGTCTAGGCAACTAGGCTATTTGAAATAAATTATAAGTTGTTTATTCCGGGTCTAAAGGGTCTTTGAAAACTATGTCATAAATGGAGGGAAAGCTTGAGACAGAAGTTTTTAGCAAGGAGCAACAATACTTAAGAGATCCAAATAATGACAATAGGGATCCTGGCTGGAGGCGCAACGTAGGTTTTGCCTACATCTTACAGAATACACCCAAAAGAAACTATTAGCCCTGAAACTATCTTTTCAGAGGGTGACAAAAACGGTAGAGCTCTGGCATATCTAGCCCGCACAGAATCCCCTCAAACGGTAGTAGCAGGAATTATGTCAGACCAGGGGGTATTGGTGACTGAGCCTGAAGGGGTTGGTCGTCAATTTGCTTCTTATTATGCTTCCCTGTATGCTTCTAAGACTGTCGGCACTACAGCAGGCATGGATAACTTCTTGGCTGGAATTCAAATCCCCTCCTTGACAAGGGGAGATGGGGAGGCTTTAGCGGCAAGCATTACTGATGCTGAAATTGAATTAGCTATTAGTTCCCTTTCGGTAAGGAAGACTCCTGGTCCGGACGGTCTCCCAGCCGAGTGGTATAAGCTCAATCCTAAAGCACACAGTACCAGACTTGGGAAGCTATTTGCCTATGCTTTTGATCGGCTCGCTTTGCCCTCCTCCTTCTCTGAAGCCACTATTGTGGTGA
Organism: Bufo bufo; assembly: GCF_905171765.1. Taxonomy (NCBI): domain Eukaryota; kingdom Metazoa; phylum Chordata; class Amphibia; order Anura; family Bufonidae; genus Bufo; species Bufo bufo. Next base: position 213,757,151 of record NC_053390.1, read on the forward strand.
TCCATAAGCCTGGGAGACCTCCGGAGCAGTGTAGCTCATATAGACCCATATCATTGCTAAATCTGGACGCTAAGATCTTAGCAAAGGTACTAGCGTTACGGTTGCGGGATGTCATCCTCTCTGTTGTGGGGGTAGACCAGTCGGGCTTTATGCCTGGGAGAACAACTGACATTAACTTGAGGCGACTGTATACCAACCTATAGGTCCAGCATAACAGGGGCGGGAGAGCCTTAAATTTGGGCGCTTTTCTGGGCTACGGGTGAACTGGAGCAGGTCCAGTCTTTACCTGATAGATGATGATAATCCCGCCCGCGTCTGTAGACAATCTAAATTGCAAATAGTAGAACAATTCAAATACTTAGGGATCGTCATCCACAAGGACTCTGCAAAGTTTTACCAACTAAACATAGTGCCTACGATGGCCTATATTGCTAGGAAAGTGGAAGCCTGGGAAAATTTGCCTCTAACCTTAGTGGGACGCGTTAACATTATTAAAATGGTCCTTTTGCCAAAATTGTTATACTTATGTAGGGCGGCGCCAATGTCTCTATCCAAAAAGCATTTCTCACTACTGGACAGGATGTTCACCCCTTTTCTGTGGCGTAATCAATCCCCCAGAATAGCAAAACAAACCCTCCAGGCATCTTATGGGCGGGGTGGTTTGGCGCTGCCGAATCTTTCTCTCTATTATGAAGCGGTACAATTGAGTTATGTAGGATAGTGGATCAGAGCTGATGCGAGCAACCAGGCAGTTGTTTTAGAAGCGGCTCTAGTGGGATCCTATGAAGCCCTTGCAAATTTAGCATACAGGCAGGGGGCTTATGCAGCGCATATCTTCACGCCTGCAATGGCGGCGACGTTAGCAGTTTGGAAAAAGAGAGTGGAGGTGCATATGGTTCAAGAGAGTGGGGAGAGCTGGTCACCATATTTACCCCTATGGAGGAATAAAGTCCTCCCGGAATTGATATCTCTCCCGGATTTTGAGTTCTGGCCTCCAGAAGGGCTTGCGATATCTCACTCAATTGTACGAAAAAGGTTTATTCAGATCTTTTAGTAGTCTTAAGCAAGAATTTACCCCAACACTCTTTATATAGATATTTCCAACTGAGACATGCCTGTAGTGCCCAATTTGGCAGAGGACCATTGGCGCTAGACTGCGGTTCAGTGGAGGCAACAATAAGGCGGACCCGCCTAGATAAACCAGTGTCTACCCTGTATGCTGTACTAATGGCGAAATTAGACTCTCCGATAGATAGGTCCTTTGGTAAATGGAGGCGAGATGTGATAGAACTGGAGGCCCATCATGCGAAGGAACTGAGCTACACAGAGTATATTTTACACCTGGTAGACTATTTAAGATGCGCAGATTAGCCAATCCTCAATGTACGCGCTGTGGATCAGGAGACGGCTACTTCCTACACATGGTGTAGCAATGTCCGGTTATTCAAAACTTTTGGGCACAGATACATGCCTATTTACACTCAAAGGTGGGGTTTCCGGAGATTTGTGTGCCGCAGTCAAGTCTGCTGGGAATTGTTAATGATATAATCCCCACCAAATATGGTAGAAGACTATATACACTGCTCAAAAAAATAGGGAACACAAAAATAACACATCCTAGATCTGAATTAATTAAATATTCTTCTGAAATACTTTGTTCTTTACATAGTTGAATGTGCTGACAACAAAATCACACAAAAATAAAAAAATGGAAATCAAATTTTTTAACCCATGGAGGTCTGGATTTGGAGTCACACTCAAAATTAAAGTGGAAAAACACACTACAGGCTGATCCAACTTTGATGTAATGTCCTTAAAACAAGTCAAAATGAGGCTCAGTAGTGTGTGTGGCCTCCACGTGCCTGTATGACCTCCCTACAATGCCTGTGCATGCTCCTGATGAGGTGGCGGACGGTCTCCTGAGGGATCTCCTCCCAGACCTGGACTAAAGCATCTGCCAACTCCTGGACAGTCTGTGGTGCAACGTGACGTTGGTGGATAGAGCGAGACATGATGTCCCAGATGTGCTCAATTGGATTCAGGTCTGGGGAATGGGCGGGCCAGTCCATAGCATCAATGCCTTCGTCTTGCAGGAACTGCTGACACACTCCAGCCACATGAGGTCTAGCATTGTCTTGCATTAGGAGGAACCCAGGGCCAACCGCACCAGCATATGGTCTCACAAGGGGTCTGAAGATCTCATCTCGGTACCTAATGGCAGTCAGGCTACCTCTGGCGAGCACATGGAGGGCTGTGCGGCCCTCCAAAGAAATGCCACCCCACACCATTACTGACCCAATGCCAAACCGGTCATGCTGGAGGATGTTGCAGGCAGCAGAACGTTCTCCACGGCGTCTCCAGACTCTGTCACGTCTGTCACTTGTGCTCAGTGTGAACCTGCTTTCATCTGTGAAGAGCACAGGGTGCCAGTGGCGAATTTGCCAATCTTGGTGTTCTCTGGCAAATGCCAAACGTCCTGCACGGTGTTGGGCTGTAAGCACAACCCCCACCTGTGGACATCGGGCCCTCATATCACCCTCATGGAGTCTGTTTCTGACCGTTTGAGCAGACACATGCACATTTGCGGCCTGCTGGAAGTCATTTTGCAGGGCTCTGGCAGTGCTCCTCCTGTTTCTCCTTGCACAAAGGCGGAGGTAGTGGTCCTGCTGCTGGGTTGTTGCCCTCCTACGGCCTCCTCCACGTCTCCTGATGTACTGGCCTATCTCCTGGTAGCGCCTCCATGCTCTGGACACTACGCTGACAGACACAGCAAACCTTCTTGCCACAGCTCGCATTGATGTGCCATCCTGGATAAGCTGCACTACCTGAGCCACTTGTGTGGGTTGTAGACTCCGTCTCATGCTACCACTAGAGTGAAAGCACCGCCAGCATTCAAAAGTGACCAAAACATCAGCCAGGAAGCATAGGAACTGAGAAGAGGTCTGTGGTCACCACCTGCAGAACCACTCCTTTATTGGGGGTGTCTTGCTAACTGCCTATAATTTCCACCTGTTGTCTATCCCATTTGCACAACAGCATGTGAAATTGATTGTCACTCAGTGTTGCTTCCTAAGTGGACAGTTTGATTTCACAGAAGTGTGATTGACTTGGAGTTACATTGTGTTGTTTAAGTGTTCCCTTTATTTTTTTGAGCAGTGTAGGTTACTCCTATACTACGCTAGGAAAACCATACTTTTGAACTGGAAAGCCCCTAAGGTTCCCACTATACAACACTGGATTCAACTAGTTAACACAGATCTGGAGCTCTATAAGCGGGTCTTTGAGCATAGGAATACTCCTGATCGTTTCCTTAAAATTTGGGATCCTTGGATGAATGCGCAAACAGTGACACTTTGATAAAATTTTGGTTCCTGTGTTGACCCGTGGAGAAATGGCGCGTTTATTTGTATGTTTGTTGGTGTGAATGTGATCCAGTACACTGTGTTTATCACTATGGTTCGCTAGCGAGCTGATTTCAGGCAGGAACCTTATGTAGTGCACTCTATTCTGGAACATGACCTATGCTTGGTGGTGACCATTAGGATATTTTTGCATTATGTGAATGTGTATTGTATAACTTGTAAGTCTGTTTCTTGGAAACTAATAAACAGATACAATTTTTTTAAAAAGCATGTGGGAAAAGGTGTTATGGTCTGATGAAACCAAGGTTGGACTTTTTGGCCATAATTCCAAAAGATATGTTTGGCGCAAAAACAACACTGCACATCACCAAAAGAACACCATCGCCATAGTGAAGCATGGTGGTGGCAGCATCATGCTTTGGGGCCGTTTTTCTTCAGCTGAAACTGGGGCCTTAGTTAAGCTAGAGGGAATTATGAACAGTTCCAAATACCAGTTAGTATTGGCACAAAACCTTCAGGCTTCTGCTAGAAAGCTGAACATGAAGAGGAACTTCATCTTTCAGCATGACAACGACCCAAAGCATACATCCAAATCAACAAAGGAATGGCTTCACCAGAAGAAGATTAAAGTTTTGGAATGGCCCAGCCCAGACCTGAATCCGATTGAAAATCTGTGGGGTGATCTGAAGAGGGCTGTGCACAGGAGATGCCCTCGCAATCTGACATATTTGGAGTGTTTTTGCAAAGAATCTTGCCAAGTCAAAATGTGCCATGCTGATAGACTCATACCCAAAAAGACTGAGTGCTGTAATAAAATCAAAAGGTGCTTCAACAAAGTATTAGTTAAATAAAATAATATGGTTGCATATTTTTTTCTTCCCTCTACCTAAAAGATTTCAGTTTGTTTTTCAATTGAGTTGTACAGTTTATAGGTCACATTAAAGGTGGAAAAAGTTCTGAAATGATTTATCTTTGTCTTATTTTTTTACAGCACAGAAACCTGACATTTTAACAGGGGTGTGTAGACTTTTTATATCCACTGTATATCCAGTTTGTTTAGACTATATCCAACGCTATCTATTGCTTACTCTCAGCATGACTGGTTTTGATTGTTCTGTTTGTTATGTTGTTCTTTTCTGTTCTTCCTTACCTCTACTACTATGAGGGCTATCATATTATTATTCTTGATTTAATGCTAAGGATAACCTGCTCATTACATATTTATACTGGATACTAGATGCTAGCAAGACCATCAATGTTAAAGAGCTTTGATACTTCTACATCTTCATTTTCTGTATGTACCTGTTTATTACTTGGAATACCAATACATATATATAGTGCAAAAAAAAGTTGTTATGTACTATAATTGTTTATTAAACACCTTCAATCATAGGTTTTTGTAACACCCATAGTTTTTTTTTAATCAAAGATCTGGGCAAGTCTACAGTCTTTAAAGAGGACCTGTCATCTCTCCTGATTCCTGATATGCATTTAGCTGTGCAGTTGAAACAGGGAATAATATGGCTGAAAGAGACATTAGAGAAGCCCAAAAAGACCTGTTCCTTCACTGTTATGATTGTACAAAAAGCACAGACATTATGCAAACTTTTTTTTTCTCAGGTACACTTTAAGGTCCCTTGGAAAAGAAGATCTAGCATGTGCTTCCTATCTCCACTTTGTCTGGACTCGGACTCCCCCACCACCAGACCACTCCTACCAAGAGCGAAGGAACAGGGTGAACAACCCTGTCCCTCTCAACTATACCTCCTCTGCTGGAGGGCATAACAGACTATAACATGACAGAACATTAACAAAGAATTTCACATACCCCAAGGTCTGGGGTTCTGCACTTACAGGGACCGCCACCCATGGAAGCAGAAAGTCAAGGCCCGGCATACTACTGCTACTAGAAGGGCTTGATAATTGCAGGAGAATGGCAGCAGTCCAGTCAGGCACCATCCCTCCTTCACTGAAGCCCCCCATCATAAGCTACAGACGCAGTCACAGGAGGCCCCACCCCACAGTGAGAAGTCTTAAGTTAGGTAAAGCCAGTATTACACTGGCCGACTGTTGGCCACATCATCGCTGACAAGCATTTGTAGTAACGGTTGTTAGTGGTGATCTGGCACTGTAATACTGCTACCGATTACCCAATGAATGAGCAAACTTTTAAAAAATCATAATTTGCTGGTGGCAGATCGAGCTGTTTAACCACAATCTGCTGCCGGCAAACAACAAATCAGTATGGGGATAGCGCTCTTTACCACTAACTAGCAGGCAATTGCCTCATTTGCTAAAAGTTGTTCCTTTAGAGCATGGGTGTCAAACATGCGGCCCGCGGGCCGCATGCGGCCCGCAATGAATATCTTTGCGGCCCGGCAGTCTACTATCTCTGAACATGAGCGCTGCTATCGGCGCGCTCATGTTCTCTCAGCAGCACGGGGAGAAGGAAGCTGTCCTCCCTCCCCCCTGTGCTGCTGCCGCTGCCACCAATGAGAAGAGAGGGGGGGAGGAGGGGCGGGCGCACTGCGCTACCAATGAGGAGAGAGGGGGGGAGGAGGGGCGGGCGCACTGCGCCACCAATGAGGAGAGAGGGGCGGAGGAGGGGCGGGCGCACTGAGCCACCAATGATAGGACTATTCCCATTTCCCACACAGAGCGGCGCCCAGCGATGTCTCAGCACTCACCATTAGTCCTGGGCGCCGCTCCGTTCGCCTGCAGTGCTCCATTACTGTCTCCTCTCCTGCTCCACATGCTGATTACTATCGGAGGGATGGGGAGGAGACATCAGCTTCACTAGTGGGCGTTCCTTCTTCCTGCGCTGTGATTGGACAGCGCTACAGCCAGGAAGAAGGAACGCCCACTAGTGAAGCTGATGTCTCCTCCCATCGCTCCGATAGTAATCAGCAGCATGTGGAGCAGGAGAGGAGACAGTAATGGAGCACTGCAGGCGAACGGAGCGGCGAACAGAACTAATGGTAAGTGCTGAGACATCGCTGGGCGCCTGTCATGGTCTTACCTGCTTGCTGCTCTCCTTCGTTTGACATGTGCTGGCGGCCATCTTGGGTCCTGGGTTTCTTGTAGCCTTCCACCCTGCGGCTCCTCCTTCCCCTGGGAGGAGCTGGATGCCTAGCTCACATATATAGGAGGTCTGTGGCTTCAGTTCCTTGCTTGGTCCTCTTGTGTTCACATGCTTCTAAGACTGCTGCTGCTTCTGGTTCCTGATCCTGGCCTCGTCTGACTACCCTGCTGGTTCCTGATCCTGGCTTCGTCTGACTACCCTGCTGGTTCCTGATCCTGGCTTCGTCTGACTACCCTGCTGGTTCCTGATCCTGGCTTCGTCTGACTACCCTTCTGGTTCCTGACCTCTGGCTTCGCAAAGACTCTGCTCGGTTTCACCATCCGTTTGGACTTTTGCTTCACAGCTTTATTTTCAATAAAGCCTTCTTATTTTCACTCTCTCTTGTTGTACGTCTGGTTCATGGTTCCGTGACATTAGGACCAAGCCATGAATTCTGACGGTACAGGGCCATCCTCGCTACCCACGCTGGTTGCCAGACTTGATCAGCAGGATCACCTGTTGGGTCGGTTCGCTGTGGCGTTGCAAACCCTGCTTGAACGCACGGCTCATTTCGCTCCCGTTGCCGATGGGTCGGTTGTCGCTCCTGGGCTCGCTCCTACTGCCGCTCCGGTGGTTGCGCCAGAGTCTACCCCGACACCTGTTGTTGCGCCTGCGGTGTTTCGGGGTATGACCGGTTCTGCCCCTCTTCCACAGCGCTTTGGGGGAGAGCCAACTCAGTGCCGAGGTTTCCTTAACCAGGTGGGCATTTATTTCGAGTTGCTGCCACATGCCTTTCCTACTGAGAGATCAAAGGTGGGCTTCTTGATCTCGCTGCTCTCGGACAAGGCCTTGGCCTGGGCCAGCCCTTTATGGGAGAACAACAATCCGGTGGTTGCCGAGTTTTCCGGTTTTGTTGCTTCTCTTCGGAAGGTATTCGATGTGCCGGCTCGTGCTGCCTCTGCTGCGAAGCTCCTTATGTCCATCAGACAGGGTTCACGATCCGTAGCTGAATACGCCATTGAGTTTCGTACCCTGGCAGCAGAGGTGGGCTGGAATAATGAGGCTCTGGTCGCTGCTTTCTCTCATGGTCTCTCGGATCCCTTAAAGAATGGAGGCACTTGCTCGAGGGTTCGGTGGTTCCGGTTCTCATCCTGACGGACCACAAGAATCTGACCTACCTTTCTGAGGCCAAGAGATTGACACCACGTCAGGCCAGATGGGCTCTGTTCTTGTCACGTTTTAATTACGTGGTCTCCTACCTACCCGGTTCCAAGAACATCAGGGCGGATGCTTTATCACGGCAGTACTCCGAGCTGTCCAGGGAGGAGTCGATTCCGACTTCGGTCATACCTCCGAATCAGATCCTGGCCGCCATTCGCACCAGCCTGACCTCTCCCCTGGGTGAGCAGATTTTGGCGGCTCAATCTGGTGCTCCCTCTGGGAGACCCAACGGCAGATGTTTTGTGCCTGAGGAGTTGCGCACTCGGTTGTTGCGAACCTACCATAACTCCAAGACCGCGGGGCATCCTGGAAAGAATCAGCTGTCCTGGGCTGTTTCACGTCTGTTCTGGTGGCCTTCCCTACGTTCCGACATCGCCGCATATGTAGCGGCATGCTCCGTTTGTGCCCAGAGTAAGTCCCCTCGGCACCTTCCGTTGGGCCTTCTGCAACCCATAGCCACCGGGGAGCGCCCATGGTCACACCTGGGGATGGATTTCATTGTGGACCTCCCTGCATCCCGAGGCCATACGGTCATTCTCATGATTGTGGATCGGTTTTCCAAAATGTGCCACTGTGTTCCTCTCAAGAAGTTACCCTCTGCACAAGAGTTGGCCACGATTTTTGCCAGGGAGGTCTTCCGGTTGCACGGTTTGCCTAAGGAGATTGTGTCGGATCGGGGGAGTCAGTTTGTGTCCAGGTTCTGGCGCGCCTTTTGCTCCCAGTTGGGGATTCATCTCTCCTTCTCCTCGGCCTACCACCCTCAGTCCAATGGGGCCGCAGAACGATCCAATCAGGCCTTGGAGCAATTCCTTCGTTGCTATGTCTCCGATCACCAAGACAATTGGGTTGACCTCCTGCCTTGGGCTGAGTTTGCCAGGAACATGGCGGTGAACTCTTCCTCTGGGACGTCTCCCTTCATGGCCAATTATGGGTTCCAACCTGCCGTGTTACCGGAGGTATTCTCTCCCCAGGATATTCCGGCTGTGGAGGATCACCTTTCCGTCCTACGTGCTTCTTGGGTACAGATCCAGAAGTCCCTTGAGGTCTCTGCGCAGCGCCAGAGATTCCAGGCTGATCGCAGACGAGCGCCTGCTCCTTCCTACCAGGTCGGAGACCGTGTATGGTTGTCCACCCGCAACCTCAACCTTCGAGTGCCCACTCCCAAGCTGGCGCCTCGCTTTGTTGGTCCCTTCCGAGTGCTTCGCAGGGTAAACCCGGTAGCCTATGCCCTTGCGCTTCCTCCTGGCATGCGGATCTCCAACGTGTTTCATGTCTCCCTGTTGAAGCCACTGGTGTGTAATCGTTTCACTTCCTCGGTTCCTCGGCCTCGTCCGGTCCAAGTGGGCAATCGTGAGGAATATGAGGTGAGCAATATCCTGGACTCACGCCTGGTCCGCGGTCGGTTGCAGTTTTTGGTCCATTGGCGTGGTTATGGTCCAGAGGAGCGTTCCTGGGTTCCCTCCGCAGATGTCCATGCTCCTGCCTTGCTCCGAGCCTTCCACGCACGCTTCCCTCAGAAACCGTTTTGTGCTCCGCGGAGGAGGGGCCCTTGAGGGGGAGGTACTGTCATGGTCTTACCTGCTTGCTGCTCTCCTTCGTTTGACATGTGCTGGCGGCCATCTTGGGTCCTGGGTTTCTTGTAGCCTTCCACCCTGCGGCTCCTCCTTCCCCTGGGAGGAGCTGGATGCCTAGCTCTGTGGCTTCAGTTCCTTGCTTGGTCCTCTTGTGTTCACATGCTTCTAAGACTGCTGCTGCTTCTGGTTCCTGATCCTGGCCTCGTCTGACTACCCTGCTGGTTCCTGATCCTGGCTTCGTCTGACTACCCTGCTGGTTCCTGATCCTGGCTTCGTCTGACTACCCTGCTGGTTCCTGATCCTGGCTTCGTCTGACTACCCTTCTGGTTCCTGACCTCTGGCTTCGCAAAGACTCTGCTCGGTTTCACCATCCGTTTGGACTTTTGCTTCACAGCTTTATTTTCAATAAAGCCTTCTTATTTTCACTCTCTCTTGTTGTACGTCTGGTTCATGGTTCCGTGACAGCGCCGCTCTGTGTGGCCTGATAGTAAGAGTCAGTCTTTAACACAATACAGGAGGCGGGTGCCGGCAGCAGAATCGCATTGCCGGCACCCTGCCGCTGACAGGGAGCTGCGATCAGAGGCAGTTAACCCCTTAGGTGCCGCACCTGAGGGGTTAACTGCTGATCTGCCAGTACCAGCCTCCTGTATAAAGGGGAAATTTATCATTGGTGGTGCAGTGTGCCCCCCTCAACCCCCCATCCCATTAAAATCATTAGTGGCACAGTGCGCCAGCCCCTCTCAACCCCCCCAGTATTAAAATCATTGGTGGCAGTGGCCACAGGGACCTCTCCCCTCCCCCTCATTGGTGGTGCAGTGGCAGCTTCTGATCAAAGCCCCAGCTGTGTAAGCCTGGGGCTCCGATCAGTTACCATGGCAGCCAGGACGCTACAGAAGCCCTGGTTGCCATGGTAACATCCCTGATGCTGTGTGCACAAGGCACAGAGCAGCAGGGACAGTGTGAAGTCCTATTCACCCTAATAGAGCTGAATAGGACAAGGGATGAAAGATCCCAGGTTCTCGCCCCTAAGGCTACTTTCACACTTGCGTTCAGAGCGGATCCGTCTGAGACGGATCCGCTCATATAATGCAGACGGTGGATCCGTTCAGAACGGATCCGTCTGCATTATATTGTAAAAAAATTTTTTTTTTTTTGATGCGGCCCACATAAACTTAAATTTTTTTTTTTTTGGCCCATGTTAGCCTTTGAGTTTGACATGCTTGCTTTAGAGGGTACAGTCATGACCAAGTTTTCACCTCCAGTAGAAGAGGAGAAAATCCCAACTAAGACTGGGCCCCCTCTTGCCCTGGGTCCCATAGCAGATGCATGGTCTGCCGCTATTGTAGTTACGCCCCTGCTGCAGGTGACATCTACCAGATTATCTGTACTCAGAAAGTTATAACTGTTATCTGTGGCATTACATATGACTGCAGGTAACATCTAATACATTATTTATACTCAGTTCCAATGACATAGTAGATGTCACCTGTAGTCAAATGTAACACCACAGACAACACAGTGATAGCTCTCTGAGTACAGTTCATGTATTAGATGGTACCTGCAGTCTTACATGCACTGCTCAAAGCTAGGGATGCCTCCTCCTTCTTGTCATGCTGCTCCTTTGACCTTGGCAAGAGGGAGGAGGTGGGGACTGCAGTGAAGATCGGGCACTATAGAAGCTGTGTGACAGCACAGTTTAGAGGGAACACTGCAGCACTCGCTGCAGGGCTGCTCAATACATTGTGTAATGTGGGCATTTGGGGTAGTGATTGGCCCAACACAGAGATGTCGGGCCCGGGGCTTCCACCCGAAACATCCCTATTATGATCCACCATAGGATGCATGGCTTACAGGAGCATTGAGCTCCTTTCACCATGATGTTTGGTGGGGTACCTGGAGTTCAGACCCCCATGATCAGTATTGATGGCCTACAACAGGGATCAACAACCTCGCACTCAGGCATATTTGTTATATGATTGATGGGGCGGGGGCTGTATGGTGAGTGCGGGCGATCTTGATAAGCCACAGGAGTGGCGATTACATGGGAGGAGGGGGTTAAGGGGAATTATCTGGGGGGGGGGAGGAGAGGGATTCAAAAATTTGCTATGGGGCCTAATTATTTCTAGTTACACTCCTGCAGATATGTCAAGAGAGGTTACAGGTCCTCTTTACCAGTTAGTGCCAAGACCCAAGCATTCTGGAAACCAATAGGAAGATAATCTATAATAGTACAATCCCTATAAAATACATGGTTGCTATTGATCCAAGCAGACTGGTTCACATGACTGCAAAGGACTTTTTTTTAGGGAATTTCTTTTTGCCTTTCTGTGGTTAGATCTTCCCTTTCCCTGCTAAAAGTTAATGGAGCATAGAGAAATATTTTAAGTTCCACAAACCTTTTGCTGAAGAGAAGCATCAAAGATAACAATGCTACATTGTCCAAGGAATGTTTTCTCCACACATGGGGCTTGTGTTACATAATGAATCACAAAATGACAACTGAAAAATATCCAGTGCCTCTTGCAGTCTGTTTTAGTTTAAAGGTGTACAGTACTGATATAGCTTTAGTAGTGTTGAGCGAGCATGCTCGGCAGAACTGCTGTTCGGCTCGAGCATCGCTATGCTCGGCACATCAGAGTGTTTGGCCGAATACTGCGGGTGCTTGAGTACAATTTAATACAATGAAAGTCAATGGGAGACCCGAGCATAAAACCAGGAACCCCCTGCTCTGAAGAAGAGAGGGTGTCTGGTTCAAAAGAGAGGGTGTCTGGTAGAAATTGATGGAAACCCCATCAAAATGGTTTGGAACCAGTATTAAGAGGATGGCTGGATGTGTCTTGGACTTCTATTATCTACAACATACAATAGACAACCACACAAAGGCTATATGCCAAAAGCCAGGTATATGCAAGCCATCAATCTATCCATGAGATGACAGGCTGAGTCAACATACCTTACAATGGCAGCCTTGTGCACTATGAGACATTCCAAACTAGCTCTCATCTGACTGAGAGCCAGTAAGCCTCAAAGTTACTTCAGATCTGTTGGATGGATTGGGTGGACCTGCGCACCTAGATCAATATCATTAGGGTGACAAAAAGTTTTCTGATTGTCCTAACATAATATTCAATAACCTTTCTATACAGTTTTGTCATGTAAAAACTAATTTGAATAAACATGGGCATATGGTAAAGACATGCAAATGAGCAGAATCTGCCTTGTTTTCAGCTGAAAATTTCGCGATCTACACTACTCATGAACAGCGCCATCTAATGGTTTCATAGTCTTATGACAAGACTATTAGTCTTGTCAGAAGACTATGAAACCAATAGATGCCGCTGTTCATCTTGTTGGGGCACTAGTAAGTGGGGCACACTGCTCAACAAAGTCCACACACTGTGTAGCACTCAGCCTATAATAGCCTGCACTAACACTGAGGTGTATATCGGATTGCTGCTATCAATTACACATCTTCTAGCACTTTATTTGCGGTAATATAAGCTTGCTAGGTTGTATCTGAGGACTATTGCCCTGCTTGTAATCACTAGTGAACAGCACCATCTATTGGTTTCATAGTCTTATGACAAGACTATTAATCCAATAGATGGCGCTGTTCATGAGTAGTGTAGATTGCGAATATTCTAATCGCTAATTTTCCAGATCTGAAGTAACTTTGAGGCTTACTGGCTTTCAGTCAGATGAGAGCTGGTTTGGAATGTCTCATGCACAAGGCTGCCATTGTAAGGTATGCTGACTAAGCCTGTTATCTGTCTCATGGATAGATTGATGTCTTGCACATACCTGGCTTTTGGCATATAGCCTTTGTGTGGTTGTCTATTGTATGTCGTAGATAGCATTCAACTATCCTCTTAATGCTGTTTCCAAATAATTTTGATGGGGTTTCCATCTATTTCTAACCTTTTTTTGTGAACTGGACACCCTCTTCTCTTCTGAGTAGGGGGTGCCTGGGGTTCTCCCATTGTCTTCCATTGTGCTTGGGTGCTCACGAGCATACCGATGTGTTCGGCCAGAGCACACGAGCACTTTGGTGCTCGATGAACACTAATCTTTAGGATAGGTCATCAACAGTGGCATATTTTTAATGGCAGCATCCATAACTAGGTGGAGCTCAGTGCAAGCAGATTATTACAGATTCTATTTTAGTTAAATGTAATTGCATAAACTTCTATGCATTGAGCTCCCCCTAGTGGTGGCTGTGGGCAGCCAGGTTTGTAAGGGAAGCAAGAGATTATTCAGTGTGTTTATGTCAGTTGTGTGGTATACATATAGTGAGAAATATGATGTTCAGGTTCAGCACCATATTTATGAAGTGCCTGTTCCACTTTTTGTGACATAGAAGTTGGATAAAGGGGGTGAGGCCAGGTGTGACTTTTTTACTACAATTTTTTTTATTAGAATTTCTTTCTCTTTCTTCCTTCTTGCGCTTTGCATGCTGCACTCAGTGATTGATGGGCACGTACTAGGAAACAAAGTGGGCCCATACTAAGTTTTGCAGCATAAGAAAGTGAAACAGCACTACTCATCATTTGGTGGCGGTGCCAGAAGTGTTGCATCCCGACCTGCTGGGCTCCCCAGTACCATAAAGAGAAGATACTGCGGCACTCTAGGTCTTCAAAAATTTCCGTGTTTATTTCACCAAACAAGCGACGTTTCGACTCTTTGAGTTTTCTTCAAGCTCAGTGTGATACAACATAGTAAGACATATATACAGTCAGGTCCATAAATATTGGGACATCGACACAATTCTAACATTTTTGGCTCTATACACCACCACAATGGATTTGAAATGAAATGAACAAGATGTGCTTTAACTGCAGACTGTCAGCTTTAATTTGAGGGTATTTACATCCAAATCAGGGGAACGGTGTAGGAATTACAACAGTTTGTATATGTGCCTTCCACTTGTTAAGGGACCAAAAGTAATGGGACAGAATAATAATCATAAATCAAACTTTCACTTTTTAATACTTGGTTGCAAATCTTTTGCAGTCAATTACAGCCTGAAGTCTGGAACGCATAGACATCACCAGACGCTGGGTTTCATCCCTGGTGATGCTCTGCCAGGCCTCTACTGCAACTGTCTTCAGTTCCTGCTTGTTCTTGGGGCATTTTCCCTTCAGTTTTGTCTTCAGCAAGTGAAATGCATGCTCAATCGGATTCAGGTCAGGTGATTTGCCATTGCATAACATTTCACTTCTTTCCCTTAAAAAACTCTTTGGTTGCTTTTGCAGTATGCTTTGGGTCATTGTCCATCTGCACTGTGAAGCTCCGTCCAATGAGTACTGAAGCATTTGGCTAAATATGAGCAGATAATATTGCCTGAAACACTTCAAAATTCATCCTGCTGCTTTTGTCAGCAGTCACATCATCAATAAATACAAAAGAACCAGTTCCATTGGCAGTCATACATGCCCATACCATGACATTACCACCACCATGCTTCACTGATGAGGTGGTATGCTTAGGATCACGAGCAGTTCCTTTCCTTCTCCATACTCTTTTCTTCCCATCACTCTGGTACAAGTTGATCTTGGTCTCATCTGTCCATAGAATGTTGTTCCAGAACTGTGAAGGCTTTTTTAGATGTCGTTTGGCAAACTCTAATCTGGCCTTCCTGTTTTTGAGGCTCACCAATGGTTTACATCTTGTGGTGAACCCTCTGTATTCACTCTGGTGAAGTCTTCTCTTGATTGTTGACTTTGACACACATACACCTACCTCCTGGAGAGTGTTCTTGATCTGGCCAACTGTTGTGAAGGGGGTTTTCTTCACCAGGGAAAGAATTCTTCGGTCATCCACCGAAGTTGTTTTCCGTGGTCTTCCTGGTCTTTTGGTGTTGCTAAGCTCACCGGTGCGTTCCTTCTTTTTAAGACTGCTCCAAACAGTTGTTTTGGCCACACCTAATGATTTTGCTATCTCTCTGATGGGTTTGTTTTGTTTTTTCAGCCTAATGATGGCTTGCTTCACTGATAGTGACCGCTCTTTGGATCTCATCTTGAGAGTTGACAGCAACAGATTTCAAATGCAAATAGCAGACTGGAAATGAACTCTGGACCTTTTATCTGCTCATTGTAATTGGGATAATTAGGGAATAACACACACCTGGCCAGGGAACAGCTGAAAAGCCAATTGTCCCATTACTTTTGGTCCCTTAACAAGTGTGAGGAACATGTGCAAACTGTTGTAATTCCTACACCGTTCACCCGATTTGGATGTAAATACCCTCAAATTAAAGCTGATAGTCTACAGTTAAAGCACATCTTGTTTGTTTCATTTCAAATCCATTGTGCTGGTGTATACAGCCAAAAATGTTAGAATTGTGTCGATGTCCCAATATTTATGGACCTGACTGTATATATACAGCTTAGAATTAATTGTATAAAAGGTTCAGGAACCACCTCAAAGGTCAGCTCCCCCCCATCATCAAATCACATATAGTCCAAAAAGTGAACATTTACAACCCCCCACAAGATCCAGGCGTGAATCATACACAATAGTGGTACATAATTATAGTGCAGATACTAAACATACCTAGAAGTCATGCTGGTGGAGATATCGTCGGTGGGTCAGTACTGCAGGCTAAGCGCGTGGCGTCTATGTAAACAGACTTTGCATGCGCGCCTCCCTGAAGAGCAAAGCATGCATCCAGGGGGCATTGCGCATGTCTACCTCAAAGGCATGGTAACTTCCGGTCATGTGGGTCTATTAGCGTTGCATCTCTAAGATACCAAGCTCAATCCTGCAATAAAGTGTATAGTCAACCGAAAGGCAAGTGCCCGATCCCTTTATGGAACCGTAATATTGACAAATTACTTTCACACCGACAGTTGTGGATGATAATATAAAAAAGTTTCTGTACTGCCAGCCACACAGTCGCCACTAAACAAATTAACTTGGGATTAAGAACACTCAGGTTGCGCCCAACCCCATTTATGGGGAGGGCACAGTTTCCGGGGCCACCCCATTATCAGTCAGTATACTAGACAGAGTCATGTAAATGTCAAAAAAGCTCATATGGTATAGAGCATATACTAGTGTGTTTAATCCGTATTTAATGGACCAGCCACTATCCAGTTAGTGTGTTTAGACACTGGACAGTGTCGAGTTCTAGAGTAGGCCCTTTAATAGGATCAACCTAAAGTTCCTCTAGATCAGGGGTGCACAACCTATTTTGGTCTGAGGGCCGCAGTGTCGCATTGTTCTGTCTCCTGATATTTACAAATGCCTAAGTAGGCAGAAAAACCTATCTTGGCCCAAGTCAAATTAATATATCACTTTTATTCGGTATACATTAAAAACTAGATGTGTGCATGGAACGCAATTTGCTAATTGTACAGACCATTGAAACAAAAAAGTTGCTAGGGTATTAAAAACAGTCACCAGACCACTGTTAATGGTGTTGGCTTAGTGAGTTTGGGGGGGGACGTGCACAATCCCTAACTCCAAAAGTGAAAGGGGCAGATGTTTGCCCTGCCACGTCTGCAGATATTAACTATGGCTTCATCTAATTGCCTTGCTTATAAGCCTACTGCATGTATACTGAGGTAGGATTCGGATCATCAAACCACCAGGCAACTAGAGATACTAACTGTCTACTGACAGTTAGTACAGACGTGGACTATACAGCTATATCTCCTATAGGTGCCAACTGATATCAATAATGAAGCTGTAATCCATCCGGACTACTGATGAAAAATAAACAGTGGAAAAGTGACCGCATGTTAAAACCTAACACTGCCCCCCTATTTGTCTCTTGAGGACATAAAAAAATAATTAAGCTGCTTAAACTGTAAAAGTTTTCTGCATGAAAACTATAACTTGTTTTGCATCATTAATATTTAGTATACATTGATGCATTCATATAGCAATACTACACAGGAGCAGATGAAGCAGTTGATTATGAACGGTTCCTTCCCAATAACTGCCTGCTCATCAGTTGAGGTGAAGAGCTTCATTTACATTGCTACTACCATCTCTCATCCTCATATAGATTCATTGTTTCTGGATTGCAGAGCTTTGTTCACAGATTTAATGTGCTGCATGACAGATCAATTCACCCAATCGGCAGCACACTTACATAGGCCGATTATCAGGAACAAGCATTCATAGTGACATTCGTACCTGATAACCTACAATCAGGCTGTGTAAACCCGCCATTGGATTGCCAATTAATTCATACTACAATTTTCATGCACCACTGCATGTTTTGAATGGCACAGAGGCCTACTAAAAAGCCATGAAAAATATGAGAAAATTCCTCATAACAGGATTGGGAGTACAAATATATGCTGTGTTATGCAGTTTATTTATGTATCCTGCTCACAATAAACAGAACAAGGCTTACATAACAGTAACAGTTAAATAACATATACTGCACAGTACAGTACTACATAAATGTCAATTAGAGATTAGTAAAATCAACTTTAGGACTGCAAATATAAAAGCAACTGGGTGTTGATTTCAGCAAATTTTTAGTTAAGAAACTCTGATAAAATAAAATTTAACATTAACATTCAATGTTCAACAAAAATGTCTGAGATATCTTTTTGAGGTATTTTTCCCTGCAGAGAACTTCTACAAAATGCTGTGTTTTAAAAACATTTCCCAGTTGAAATAAAATGCGTGTCCTTTATTCAAAAATTTCCATAGACTTTCAGCCAGCTTACGCAGCTGGTATTTTTTCAGCAAAAACACAGCAATGCAAGAAAAAAAAAACCTACAAAAATACAACAAAAACTGTGTGAAGCCAGCCTCAGTGAAAAAATAAGGCTGTGTGAATTAACAAATTAAAATCAATGGTTATGCGGGCTATGCACATGTGACATATGAAAGATGCGTATTTCACACTTCCATGTCCTTGATGACAACTATAGTTGACAAAGGCTCTGGATGGGCCAAAATGCATTCTATTTAACAACCAATGTTGTGATAAAAGCATATTGAAGAAAGCGAGGGCCAGGATTATCTGCTCTCAAAAGACTGGCAATGCATCCGTTCCATGTGCTCCACCACAAGCCTGAGTTCCAACAGGATCTTCTTCTCATGATGACATCCATAACAAGGTGGTCAGTAGTTTGTCCGTGAAGGATCCGTGTTTGGTCCGTGGCTTCTGGCCTCCATGTGTCATCCATATTCCACGTTCATTGTAGGCTGAAAATTAGTTTCCAGAACATCTCCTACTAGTGGTCTGTGAAGACCGCTGACAGAACATGGATGCCATTCATGGTCAGTGGTTTTCATAGATCCATGGACCGGTAGGAAAACTACTCATGTGTAAATAAGCACATTAAAGTCAGTGGGTAAGTGTGCTGTCCATGGAGAACACAAACAGCACGTGTGTAATTCACTGACGTGTGAAAGAGGGGTTAGCGTGATTTCTGGGGTTGCATATTTTTCACAAGTTTTTGGATGTTAGGTCTCAGCTCAGTTGTGGCTAGTTGCAAAATTGACTGAAGATTCTCATTAGTAAATCTGCTAATGTTCATAATAGAAAATGCCTGCTCGCAAGAGTATGTTGACCCAAACAGGCAGGCATAAATAGCTGCTCTTTCACACAATTTTGGATATTCATCTCCTGGCACACATTTATAGACGTTAAAGGGAACCTGTCACCAGTTTTATGGTGTCCTAACTAAGGGCAACATAAATAAGTGACTGATTCTCTTAGCAAAATGCTGGGTCACTTTCTTTAATTGACCCAGTCAATCTGCCAACATCTTGTATTGAAAAGCTCCAGCTCATAATGATGAGTCCTGAATATTCATGAGCTCCTGACTCTCCCCGCCTACCTGCTGCTGATTGACAGTTATTTTCCATATGAATCAGCAGCAGGTGGGCAGGGGAGTGGCTATAGCTCTGAATTAAAAAAACGCTGGACTCACTGACATCACATCATACTGAGTACTATGAATAGCCCTTGGCCCTATCTTATATGAAGGATGGCCTTATGCCTATCCCATGCATGCTTAAACTCCTTCACTGTATTTGCAGCTACCACTTTTGCAGGAAGGCTATTCCATGCATCCACTACTCTCTCAGTAAAGTAATACTTCCTAAATCTACATACATAGTAGTATTATACACATATCCTGAATAGGGACTAAGTTTTGCTATGGGGCCCTTTGAGATCTGTGTATACCCCTGGTCATCAATATCAGATCAGTGTGACTCCCGGACCTCAACAGGTCACCTGTTTGAAGAGGTTGTGAGGCGCTTCAGGAGCATACAAAGCACAGAACTGTACACTGTATAGCATCTGTGCTTGTTATTGCAGCCCAGGCACATTCAATTGAATGGAAGTGAGCTGCACATAGCCCATGTGACCAATGAACTTGACGTCACTGGCCTACGAATAGGCCGCAGTCTTTACCGGGTGCTGTTGTCTCTTCAAACAGGTGATCGGCAGGATACCAGACCCTCACTGATCAGATATTGATTGAGGATTCAGGAGGTAAGAATTATTTAAAGGGGTTGTCCAAGTTATATTTATTGATGACCTATCCTCAGGATTGGTCATCAATATCAGATCGGCGGGGGTCCGACACCCGGCATCCCCGCCGATCAGCTGTTTGAAGAGAAGGCACGCACCATGCCAGCGCCACCTCCTCTTCACTGTTTACCTTCTAGCCGTTGCATCTGCAGGCGTAATTACACCCAAGCCGTCCCTTTCATTTCAATGGTACGGATTGCTCCTATATAAGTGTATGGGAACGATCCGTCCCATTGAAATGAATGGGACGGCTTGGGTGTAATTACACCTGCTCACCACTGCAGATGCAATGGCTAGAAGGTAAACAGTGAAGAGGAGGCAGCGCTGGCAGGGCATGCGCCTTCTCTTCAAACAGCTGATCGGCGGGGGTGCCGGGTGTCGAACCCCCGCTGATCTAATATTGATGACCTATCCTGAGGATAGGTGATCAATAAATATAACTTGGACAACCCCTTTAAGTGTTGGTGGCTCCTATATAATACACGCATGGTTCCCAAGTTCTTGGGACAAGGTCTGCAATGTCTCCACTGATTGCATTTAGTTTTTTATACTGTATAATATCATCCTATAGAGCAGGGATAGCCAACCTGCGGCTCTCCGGCTGTTGTAAAACTACAACTCCCTCCATGCCCTGCTGTAGGCTAATAGCTGTAGACAGTCTGGGCATGCTGGGACTTGTAGTTTAGCAACATCTGGAGAGCCGCAGGTTGGCAATCCCTGCTATAGACTCTATCCTTTACCAATGAGGGTGCTATCAGGATCTTTCCATTTTACAGTTATGTGAATTTTGGTTTCAAAGCATGAATGTTCTAGAAATTTATATACTTAGGGACATATTTATTAAGACCAGCATTTTAGACACTGGTTTTAATAACCCATAAACCCGGTGGTGGATCCGCTGAAGTTATGAATAGGCGCTGGCTTCAATATAACTTCGGCGGATCCTCCTCCACTTCTAAATGTAAGCTTCCTAGATGTCTTACATTTAGAAGTTTCTGTGCCTAAAACAGGTGTAGAAAATGGTAAATGGCTTGGCGTCCTGTCCCCTAACCCCCCCCATGCTACGCACACTTTTTTTAGACCTGGCGTGAGCGGTGAGAAGTCGCAGACTGCGTCACAAATGACCTGTGCGGCGCAATCTGCCCCAGAAATACGCCTAATTTAGGTGTATTTCTGTTTGATATATGACCCCCTTAATTCTTGAGTCTAGGAGATTGATGCCCTAGAAAGTGAAATGAGGCTCTCTTGGAGAATAAAAACTGGAAAACATCAATAATTATTTTGGACATAGAAACCCAGAATCTAGAAAGAAAAGTACATGTGGACATATAGTACTAACCATACTACGTGAAATTTAGAAAATATAGCTATAGGTAAAATTCATTAACATTTTCAGACACAGACTATTTTTATTTATTTGTTTTAGTTATTTCCTCTCTGCCTTCCAAGAGCCATCATTTTTTTACTTTTTCGTTCTCATTCTATTTCCAGGGCACTTTAGGGTCAGATAGGGCTCTAGGTTCCTGCGTATGAACATTCCTACCATCGAGGTCTGTTCATACTGATAGTAGTCAGAGCTCGGTTTAGCGATTCACTAGGTAGTGACCTTTCCCCTTTCCCTAGTTTCCAGGCCTAGTACCTTTTCCCTTCCCTCCTGTGTTCGGTGTGGAGTTTACCACCCACACCGTGCTGTGACAGAAGCCATTCGTGAGAACATGATCGCACCTCCTGAGACCTGGCACAGATCATGCTGTTCTACTGCCTTATAGCTTCAGGCCTAGTGGCCTGAAGCGTGGGGATGGGAGCCGTAGGAGGTACAGATATTGCGGACAAGAATAGGCATATTCTATTAGTGCCGGCGATGTGCGGTCCGCAAAATGCGGAACGCACATTGCCGGTGTCCATGTTTTTGTGGATCTGCAAAACACGCTACAGATGTGTGAATGGACCCTAAAACACTTAGACACTGCACCCCCCCCCCCCCCACACACGTTTTGACAGAGCCCTGGCGTCTTCAGGGGTTTAGGCAGGGGCGTTGCTAGCGTCTCAAAATCAACCCCCCCCCCCCCCCCGGAAAACACTAGCACTGAAGACAGGGGAGTTGCTAGGGTCTCAAAAGATCCGGGGCCCAAGCCCAAATGCATATTGCCCAATTCTCTAAGTCGACCAACCGACCACTAAGCCCACTATAGCTATACAGCTATACAGCTATACAGCAGCACGTACCACTCACATCCAGTGTCTCCCAGGTGACGTCTCCTCTGATGTAGATCTTCTCTGTCATCATCTTCTCCATTTGGTCTGCACAACTTCTCTCACCCGCACCTCATCTCTGTACAGTGTGACACACATCGGACATCTTAGCTTCCTCATATTTCTATCATAATCTCCCAACTGTGTTATCCTGATGATCACCGTACCCCCCAATACCCCAAATACTATCCTGAAGAAAAATGAGTGCCCCCCATAGTAATAGTGCTCCTTATAGTCCAACCAATAGTAATTCCCTTCTAGAATGCCCTCATTAGTAATACTGCCCCCTACAGTGCCTCCAACATTGATAGTGTTCCCCAAGAGTGCCTCCATTAGTAGAACAGCCCTCCAGTATTAATAATGCCCTTACAGAGCCCCTAGTAGAAATAAGGCCCCCCTATTGTTCCCCCAGTGGCCCCCCATATTGCTCTTAGTAGAAATAATGTTGATCTATAAGTCCCTCCTATAGAGCCCCCAGTAGTAATAAGAACGCCCCAGTATTTATAATGCCCCCTACTGTTATAATGCTCACCCTGAAGTGCCTTAGTATTTATATACCCCCCTACTGTTATAATGCCCCCACAGTGCCACCAGTATTTATATCGCTCCTACTGTTATAATGCCCGCCCTGAAGTGCCCCCAGTATTTATAATGCTCCCTGCAGTGCCCCCTGTAGTTATATTCCTCTGTTTACTGTCCTCAGAAATGATAATTCCTCAGCCCCTCCACCATGGAGTCCCATGTAAATAACATCACACCATATCTCCAGCCCCCTCCAATATACAGTCCCATGTAAATAACATTCCTCTCTATCTACAGCCCCCTCCAAAATAGAGTCCTATGTAAATAACATCACACCATCTCTCCTGCCACCTCCAATATACAGTCCCACGTAAATAACATCACCCCCTCCCCAGCCGTCTTCAACATACAGTCCCATGTAAATAACATCACCCCCCCATACACCTTCAAAATACAGTCCCATGTAAATAAAATCACCCCCTCCCCAGCCACCTCCAACATGCAGTCCCATGTAAATAGCATTACCCCTGAAGGCATTCTAGAAGGGAATTAGTATTGGTGAGACTATGATGAGCACTATTACTATGGGGGGCACTCATTTTTCTTCAGGACAGTATTTGGGGGTACAGAAAAATTAGGAAGCTAAGATGTCTGTGTGTCACACTCTGTAGAGACGAGGCGCGACTAAGAGAAGTTGTCCGGACGGAATAGGGAAGATGATGACAGAGAAGATCTACATCAGAGGAGACGTCACCTGGGAGAAACTGGATGTGAGAGGTACGTGCTGCTGTATAGCTATAGCGGGCTTAGGGGTCGGTTGGTCGACTTAGAGAATTGGGCCATATGCATTGGGGCTTGGGCCCCGAATCTTTTGAGACCCTAGCAATGCCCCTGGGAATGCCACAACATAGAGTCATAAGAATAGATGTTCCAGAATTGTTATTACATGGGAAATGCATAAAGCTATTGAAACAGGCATGTCAGGAACAGTGAAAGCTCCTCTTTAAAGCTTGTTTCAGCCTGCCGGATCCGTGAATACCTCTCGCTGCCTATATACTGTCTTGCCCTATTCACTATAATGGGGACCGGCGGAGATTTGGCTGCT
Organism: Bufo bufo; assembly: GCF_905171765.1. Classification (NCBI taxonomy): domain Eukaryota; kingdom Metazoa; phylum Chordata; class Amphibia; order Anura; family Bufonidae; genus Bufo; species Bufo bufo. The sequence continues at coordinate 213,780,759 of NC_053390.1, forward strand.
ACCCGGCAAATATGCCAAGAAGGGGCTGGATGAAAACTGCTGCCCGCAGCAGTATTTGTCCAGCTGCTCCTCTGCATATTTGTTGGGTTGTGGCCGGATCTGCGCCGGCCACCATTATAGTGAATAGGGCCAGACGGTATCTAGGCAGCGCACAACAGTGCCAGGTATTCACAGATTTGGCAGGCTGTTCCCATAACACAAATGTGCAACAAATCTAATTCATTTACATGAAACAGGGAATTACTACCTAGCAAAGATTTTTTCTAGGTGACCATCGTTGTAAAAAAGCCACCCTGCTTCAGCCCAGAGATTTTGTGCTCCTTCTCAGCCCTCCCCTGCACACAAGTCTGTTCCTGTCCCTGCTGCCTCTGCCGATATTACACAGTGGAGAGCCTTGCGCCCCATGCAGGCACTTGGGGCTAGAAACAGTCCTGTCCCAATACATAAGAGAACATAAAAAACACATTGATTGTAGGTTAGCCAAGAGTGGGCCTCCTGGAGAACAACTGATGAGATCCCTGCTCGCATTAGGCAACAATTGTAGGTCTTGGCATTACTCCATCTATGTGGGTGCATGCCTTTCTTCTTCCTAAGTAAACAAAGTTGTAGTTTTGCAAAAACAAGTTGCCTCTTGTGGGCCCCGCAAGAGGACAATGCTGAAAATACTGATCTTATTAACTTATACTCTGAAAAACACAGAACTTCTCCAAATCATTATGAAGGCTTTTAGTTAAAAAGGACCTGCAACCTCTTCTGACATGTCTGCTTTAATAACTACCGGTATTTGCATTCTGAATTCTGGAGCACCAATTCTTATGACTTTACGATGTGGCAGACCTTTATTATTCCTGCTAGAAATTCTGAATGAATTGCCAGCAGTCTACAGTCGTGGCCAAAAGTTTTGAGAATGACACAAATATTAGTTTTCACAAAGTTTGCTGCTAAACTGCTTTTAGATCTTTGTTTCAGTTGTTTCTGTGATGTAGTGAAATATAATTACACGCACTTCATACGTTTCAAAGGCTTTTATCGACAATTACATGACATTTATGCAAAGAGTCAGTATTTGCAGTGTTGGCCCTTCTTTTTCAGGACCTCTGCAATTCGACTGGGCATGCTCTCAATCAACTTCTGGCCCAGTTCCTGACTGATAGCAACCCATTCTTTCATAATCTCAAGTTTGTCAGAATTAGTGGGTTTTTGTTTGTCCACCCGCCTCTTGAGGATTGACCACAAGTTCTGAATGGGATTAAAATCTGGGGAGTTTCCAGGCCATGGACCCAAAATGTCAACGTTTTGGTCCCTGAGCCACTTAGTTATCACTTTTGCCTTATGGCACGGTGCTCCATCGTGCTGGAAAATGCATTGTTCTTCACCAAACTGTTGTTGGAATGGTCTCAGGATGCTTTACTGTTGGCATGACACAGGACTGATGGTAGCGCTCATCTTTTCTTCTCCGGACAAGCCTTTTTCCAGATGCCCCAAACAATCGGAAAGAGGCTTCATCGGAGAATATGACTTTGCCCCAGTCCTCAGCAGTCCATTCACCATACTTTCTGCAGAAGATCAATCTGTCCCTGATGTTTTTTTTGGAGAGAAGTGGCTTCTTTGCTGGCCTTCTTGACATCAGGCCATCTTCCAAAAGTCTTCGCCTCACTGTGCGTGCAGATGCGCTCACACCTGCCTGCTCCCATTCCTGAGCAAGCTCTGCACTGGTGGCACTCCGATCCCGCAGCTGAATCCTCTTTAGGAGACGATCCTGGCGCTTGCTGGACTTTCTTGGATGCCCTTAAGCCTTCTTAACAAGAATTGAACCTCTTTCCTTGAAGTTCTTGATGATCCTATAAATTGTTGATTGAGGTGCAATCTTAGTAGCCACAATATCCTTGCCTGTGAAGCCATTTTTATGCGACGCAATGATGGCTGCACGCGTTTCTTTGCAGGTCACCATGGTTAACAATGAAAGAACAATGATTTCAAGCATCACCCTCCTTTTAACATGTCAAGTCTGCCATTTTAACCCAATCAGCCTGACATAATGATCTCCAGCCTTGTGCTCATCAACATTCTCACCTGAGTTAACAAGACGATTACTGAAATGATCTCAGCAGGTCCTTTAATGACAGCAATGAAATGCAGTGGAAAGGTTTTTTGGGGATTAAGTTAATTTTCATGGCAAAGAAGGACTATGCAATTCATCTGATCACTCTTCATAACATTCTGGAGTATATGCAAATTGCTATTATAAAAACTTTAGCAGCAACTTTTCCAATTTCCAATATTTATGTAATTCTCAAAACTTTTGGCCACGACTGTACAAGGAAGGTCCAGTTGGGTGTTACCAGTTGGAGGCGTAGCACTGCACAGCCTAAGGCCTCTTGCACACGACCGTATGTATTTTGTGGTCCGCAAAAAATACAGATGACGTCCGTGTGCATTCTGTATCCGTGCAGATTTTCTGCTTTGAAATCTGCAAGTAAAGATATAGCACAACGAATCAAAAACGCGCCACAAGTTTTACGCCACCCTGGCTAGTTTCCAAAAAGGGGGTGTGGACTGGACAGTGTAAATGATGACTAAAAACCACTCCACTGTAGAGATTAGTGGAACAACACTCCTTGATATATTCTGGAGGTGCCACCCACAAAGGTTCTTCAACTCAAAGTAGTTCACATAGAAATTCCAGAGCGCACTGTCGTAGGCAGTGGATTTTCAAATTGCAAAGAGGAGGCAATGGGAATTTAGCTGTAGAAAGTATAGGCCTTCAAGCCTAGACATTAAGATAACATAAGACAATGTTTTGGTATATACAGTAACTCCTCAAGTCATATCTGGTAGGAGAGGCAGAGACAAATATGTGGCAGCTGCCACCACTGGTAGCTGGAGTAGGTTTCAGTCTGGAGCACGACTGCCGGTGGAGGCATTTAACTTACAGTATGACTCATGCACACGACCGTATGTATTTTGTGGTCCGCAAAAAACGGATCCACAAAAAATACGGATGACGTCCGTGTACATTCCGTACTTTGCGGAACGGAACAGCTGGTCCCTAATATAACAGTACTATCCTTGTCTGTAATGCAGACAATGATAGGACATGTTCTATTTTTTGCGGAACGGGAAAATGGAAATGGAATGCACACGGAAATGGAATGAAAATACGTTCGTGTGCAAGAGGCCTAACACTGTCCAATTAGTGCTGCTATTGTCAGACTGTGGGCCCACTGCAAAAAGGGTTAAAAATTTATTTTCATGTAATGCATTTGATTTGCATTAGAGGATGCAAAAAATAGGTCAATTGACCCTTGGATATAGTTGCTAGGTGACTTAGACTTAGGGCTCATGCACACGAACGTATTCATTTCAATGGATTTGAAAAAAACAAAAAACGGAAGTTACTCCGTGTGCATTACGTTTCCGTATGTCCGTATGTCTGTTCCGCATAACGGACAAGGATAGGACTGTTCTATTATGGGCCAGCTGTTCTGTTCCGCAAAATACAGAATGCACACAGACATCATCCGTATTTTTTGTGGATCCATGTTTTGAGGACCGCAAAATACATACAGGGAGTGCAGAATTATTAGGCAAGTTGTATTTTTGAGGATTAATTTTATTATTGAACAACAACCATGTTCTCAATGAACCCAAAAAACTCATTAATATCAAAGCTGAATATTTTTGGAAGTAGTTTTTAGTTTGTTTTTAGTTTTAGCTATTTTAGGGGGATATCTGTGTTTGCAGGTGACTATTACTGTGCATAATTATTAGGCAACTTAACAAAAAACAAATATATACCCATTTAAATTATTTATTTTTACCAGTGAAACCAATATAACATCTCAACATTCACAAATATACATTTCTGACATTCAAAAACAAAACAAAAACAAATCAGTGACCAATATAGCCACCTTTCTTTGCAAGGACACTCAAAAGCCTGCCATCCATGGATTCTGTCAGTGTTTTGATCTGTTCACCATCAACATTGCGTGCAGCAGCAACCACAGCCTCCCAGACACTGTTCAGAGAGGTGTACTGTCTTCCCTCCTTGTAAATCTCACATTTGATGATGGACCACAGGTTCTCAATGGGGTTCAGATCAGGTGAACAAGGAGGCCATGTCATTAGATTTTCTTCTTTTATACCCTTTCTTGCCAGCCATGCTGTGGAGTACTTGGACGCGTGTGATGGAGCATTGTCCTGCATGAAAATCATGTTTTTCTTGAAGGATGCAGACTTCTTCCTGTACCACTGCTTGAAGAAGGTGTCTTCCAGAAACTGGCAGTAGGACTGGGAGTTGAGCTTGACTCCATCCTCAACCCGAAAAGGCCCCACAAGCTCATCTTTGATGATACCAGCCCAAACCAGTACTCCACCTCCACCTTTCTGGCGTCTGAGTCGGACTGGAGCTCTCTGCCCTTTACCAATCCAGCCACGGGCCCATCCATCTGGCCCATCAAGACTCACTCTCATTTCATCAGTCCATAAAACCTTAGAAAAATCAGTCTTGAGATATTTCTTGGCCCAGTCTTGACGTTTCAGCTTGTGTGTCTTGTTCAGTGGTGGTCGTCTTTCAGCCTTTCTTACCTTGGCCATGTCTCTGAGTATTGCACACCTTGTGCTTTTGGGCACTCCAGTGATGTTGCAGCTCTGAAATATGGCCAAACTGGTGGCAAGTGGCATCTTGGCAGCTGCACGCTTGACTTTTCTCAGTTCATGGGCAGTTATTTTGCGCCTTGGTTTTTCCACACGCTACTTGCGACCCTGTTGACTATTTTGAATGAAACGCTTGATTGTTCGATGATCACGCTTTAGAAGCTTTGCAATTTTAAGAGTGCTGCATCCCTCTGCAAGATATCTCACTATTTTTGACTTTTCTGAGCCTGTCAAGTCCTTCTTTTGACCCATTTTGCCAAAGGAAAGGAAGTTGCCTAATAATTATGCACACCTAATATAGGGTGTTGATGTCATTAGACCACACCCCTTCTCAATACAGAGATGCACATCACCTAATATGCTTAATTGGTAGTAGGCTTTCGAGCCTATACAGCTTGGAGTAAGACAACATGCATAAAGAGGATGATGTGGTCAAAATACTCATTTGCCTAATAATTCTGCACGCAGTGTATGGTCGTGTGCATTAGCCCTTAGTAGTAAAGTTGGTTGAAACTAAAACACTGAAGAGAGTGGAAGCAGAAAGCAGCCCTGGAGAAGTTACCAGCCAGCCAGCAGAAGGAAAAGAGACAGAGCCCTAAAACAACCTTTGAGAAGGCACTGGAGTATAACAGCCATTGAGAGGAGGTGCGTGTTACAAAGACTGTGGAGATAACCTGTGTAAAGCTTTTTGACTCCATAGCACATTTTTCTGTCAGAATTGAAAGCTCAATCACTCAGGCATGCTTTAGTGGCAGATTGGCTATCTACTATAGGATTATGCCACTCAGCTGGGCATTGTAGTGCCACATTTGGAGAGATTGAGAGGAAAAGGAGAATAGAGGCTGTAAAATAGAGGAGAAGGACAGAAATATTGGAAGATTGACTGAGCCTGTTAACCCCAAATATGTGGCCTCCAGAACTGTAAGGCCTTATTCACATGTGTTTGGTCAGTTATTTCCATCAGTGATTGTGAGCCAAAATCAGGAGTGAAGCCTACTCAGAGATAAAGTATAATATAAAGATCTGCACCTGTTCTGATGGAAATCACTGATCAAACAATGACTGTGTGAATAAGGCCTAATTCATATGTCCGTGTCCATGATGAAATCCGGGATAAGATGGTCAGTGATTTATCTGTGAAAATTTCCATCAAGAATCCGTGTTTAGTCTGTCTGTCCATTTTTTGCTCTCCATCTGTCATCCATGTTCCATGGACACTGCACTGCACCGTTTGCATAATTCTGAGGAGCATTGCCTTGCACCAGTAACACCCACCAACACCAAGGGCAACCCCAACCACCACCAGGCAAAGGACTGCCCAAACCCAGGGTGTGCCCCTAAGGAACTAAGATCCGCCCTCCTTTCACTGGGCACCGGCTCAGGGAGTGCTTGGGAGGACCATAGCCAACGTCTGGACTATCACCATCCTCTCTGCCACCACTATTCCTGCCCTCACCTGCTTTGTGCTGTGTCTCATTCCACTGTCCGGAGCTACCTGTCAGAGTCAGTAGCATATCAGGGCTGTTTCCAGTCTCCTTAATAGTGATGGGCGAACATCAGCCGAAATGGTTTGCGCGATCAAATGTTCGCGAACCGCAAGTTCGCGGCGGGCCCCATTCACTTTAATGCCAGGCAAACCTGAAAAACCTTCAGGTCATATTTGCAGCCACCAAATACTTACAAGAAGTGCACAAATCGTCCACAACATGGACAGTGACATACCAGAGGGGGATCAATGGCAAAAATTCCCACTAAAAATATGTATTTTAATCAGGAGTCATTTTTATGTGTCTTAAATTGAAACTCTCAAAAATGTGCCCTGCTGGAGCCTAGAAAATTTTTATTTTAGGCCACGGAAGTACAGGCCCCAAGCATTAGGCATTCACTGGACAGAAAACATCAAGTGATTATGTAGCTGGAGGTATATTAGACGGTCATTAGATATCAATTTTACTGCAGGGCAGTGGAGTACAGGCCTCAAAAACATGGCCGGAATGGCCTGCCGGGATACCGGGAAATTTCCCGTTAGGCCGGCAGGCCTGAGTGCCGCAAAGGTCGCGGCCCTGGTGACGAGTGGGGGCGGCCGGCGGCAGGGCACAGGACGATGAGCGCTTCCATTGTGGAAGTGCTCATCTCCATAGTCATCTGTATCGCTGTCATCAGAACGGCGATACAGATGTCTATGCTGCGGCAGGGGAGGGAGAGGTGTGTCCCCTCCTGTTCCTCTGATAGGCTGCCGGCCTAGTGCTGGCAGCCTATCAGAGGCCGGTGCAGGCGGCGCGATGATGTCATCGCGCCGCCTGAGCCGTATAGCGAGGGACACAGGCTGGAAGAGGCCTGCATCGCATCGCTGGAGGTAAGTATGTGTTTTTTTTTTTAATATATACCACTGCTCAAAAAAATAAAGGGAACACAAAAATAACACATCCTAGATCTGAATTAATTAAATATTCTTCTGAAATACTTTGTTCTTTACATAGTTGAATGTGCTGACAACAAAATCACACCCAAAAAAAATATGGAAATCAAATTTTTTAACCCATGGAGGTCTGGATTTGGAGTCACCCTCAAAATTAAAGTGGAAAAACACACTACAGGCTGATCCAACTTTGATGTAATGTCCTTAAAACAAGTCAAAATGAGGCTCAGTAGTGTGTGTGGCCTCCACGTGCCTGTATGACCTCCCTACAACGCCTGTGCATGCTCCTGATGAGGTGGCGGACGGTCTCCTGAGGGATCTCCTCCCAGACCTGGACTAAAGCATCTGCCAACTCCTGGACAGTCTGTGGTACAACGTGACGTTGGTGGATAGAGCGAGACGTGATGTCCCAGATGTGCTCAATTGGATTCAGGTCTGGGGAACGGGCGGGCCAGTCCATAGCATCAATGCCTTCGTCTTGCAGGAACTGCTGACACACTCCAGCCACATGAGGTCTAGCATTGTCTTGCATTAGGAGGAACCCAGGGCCAACCGCACCAGCATATGGTCTCACAAGGGGTCTGAAGATCTCATCTCGGTACCTAATGGCAGTCAGGCTACCTCTGGCGAGCACATGGAGGGCTGTGCGGCCCTCCAAAGAAATGCCACCCCACACCATTACTGACCCAATGCCAAACCGGTCATGCTGGAGGATGTTGCAGGCAGCAGAACGTTCTCCACGGCGTCTCCAGACTCTGTCACGTCTGTCACATGTGCTCAGTGTGAACCTGCTTTCATCTGTGAAGAGCACAGGGCGCCAGTGGCGAATTTGCCAATCTTGTTTTCTGGCAAATGCCAAACGTCCTGCACGGTGTTGGGCTGTAAGCACAACCCCCACCTGTGGACGTCGGGCCCTCATATCACCCTCATGGAGTCTGTTTCTGACCGTTTGAGCAGACACATGCACATTTGTGGCCTGCTGGAGGTCATTTTGCAGGGCTCTGGCAGTGCTCCTCCTGTTCCTCCTTGCAGAAAGGCGGAGGTAGCGGTCCTGCTGCTGGGTTGTTGTCCTCCTACGGCCTCCTTCACGTCTCCTGATGTACTGGCCTGTCTCCTGGTAGCGCCTCCATGCTCTGGACACTACGCTGACAGACACAGCAAACCTTCTTGCCACAGCTCGCATTGATGTGCCATCCTGGATAAGCTGCACTACCTGAGCCACTTGTGTGGGTTGTAGACTCCGTCTCATGCTACCACTAGAGTGAAAGCACCGGCAGCATTCAAAAGTGACCAAAACATCAGCCAGGAAGCATAGGAACTGAGAAGTGGTCAGGTCACCACCTGCAGAACCACTCCTTTATTGGGGGTGTCTTGCTAATTGCCTATAATTTCCACCTGTTGTCTATCCCATTTGCACAACAGCATGTGAAATTGATTGTCACTCAGTGGTGCTTCCTAAGTGGACAGTTTGATTTCACAGAAGTGTGATTGACTTTGTGTTACATTGTGTTGTTTAAGTGTTCCCTTTATTTTTTTGAGCAGTGTATATATAGGTACAATACTGGGTCATGATGGGGGGGGGCTACTGGCACATAATAAGGGGGGGGGGCTACTGGCACATGATAAGGGGGGCTACTGGCACATAAGGACGACTACTGGCACATGATAAGGGGGGCTACTGGCACATAAGGACGACTACTGGCACATAAGGACGACTACTGGCACATGATGGGGGGTCTACTGGCACATAAGGGGGGCTACTGGCATATGATATGGGGGCTATTGGCGCATGATATGGGGGCTATTGGCACATGATATGGGGGCTACTGGCACATAAGGGGGACTACGGGCACATAAGGGGGGCTACTGGCACATAAGGGGGGCTACTGGCACATGATGGGGGGGCTAGTGGCACATAAGGGGGGGCTAGTGACACATGATAAGGGGGGCTACTGGCACATGATATGGGGGCTATTGGCACATGATATGGGGGCTACTGGCACATAAGATGGGGGCTACTGGCACATAAGGGGGGGCTACTGACACATAAGGAGGACTACTGGCACATGATAAGGGGGGGCTACTGGCACATAAGGACGACTACTGGCATATGATGGGGGGCTACTGGCACATAAGGGGGGGCTGGCACATGATAAGGGGGGGCTACTGGCACATGATAAGGGGGGGTGTTCTGCTCATTTTGTGCATAATAAATGGATGTAATGTGCTGTAAAGATTATACTGAAATGTTATGTTTGACGTTGCTGCCATCTAGTGGTCAAAGTTAGTTTCTAATTCGCCAGAACTTTACAGGAAGTGTATTGTCAGAGGCAGTAACCTTTAACCTGGAACTGTATTTCCTCCATTTCATCACTGCTCCTGGATGTGGCAGGCTGCATGCAGAGGAGCTCTTGATCTATTCCTGGACTAATGATGGAATTGTCTTTTTACAAAGTTATTCAGAAAAGAGAATACATACAGATCTGATGTCTCACGTTTCTTGACTTCTGAATTATTGTTAAGCTGTCTGACTAGTGTTATACAACAGTTCAATAACGCGAAGCAGAACAGTAAAAAGACAATCCACTTGGCGGTCTGGAATAGCCAGTAAAAAGACAATCCACTTGGCGGTCTGGAATAGCCAGTAAAAAGACAACCCACGTGGCGGTCTGGAATAAACTGAGACGCCATTACTGCAGCATGAGTCTAAGATCAGGAACACAGTACCAGGCTGATGCCACGCTACCGCCGACACAGCAAGGCAGGGAGAACATTCCCAGTGCCCAGCAAGACGATGCAAAGTCGCATGTCTCTAGAACTTCACGGGCTAGCAAGATGTCCTCAGCAAGTTCCTCAGCAGTTAGAGCTCGTGCCAAGGCAGAAGCTGCCCGCGTCCAGCTACAGTATGCAGAAAAAGAAGCCATGATGATACAGGAGTTAGCAGCAAAGAAAGCTGCCATAGCACAAGAAAGAGCTAAGGAAGCAGCTAAGGAAGCAGCTAGGGAAGCTGCCATAGCACAAGAGAGAGCAGCTAGGGAAGCTGCCATAGCACAAGAAGAAGCGGTTTTAGAATCAAAATTGCTCATCCTGCAGCGACAGACTGCAGTTGCAGCTGCTGAAGCAGAGGCCGCTGCCTACGGGGCAACAAGTCGGTCAGGAAGTGAAAAATCATATAAAGACTCAGAGGTTCCAGAAAAACCTCTATTCTCTGCAGATCGTACAAGTGAATACGTCCAGAACCTTACTGATGCGCATACAAAGGAACAGTCTCTTAAACCTGAAGCAAAGGAATTCAGGCCGAGATTAACATACCCCCTGAGCAGGCCCAATCAACCTCATGAGGTCAGCGGCTGCCAGCAAACCAAGAAGGAAGCACCAGAAACCCCTAAGAACAAAAAACAAGTGTTCCCATCACCTCAACCTATAGATTACATACGCGAACAACAATGTGCAGTGGATGTCACCAAATATCTCATCCGCAAAGAAATGGTTAGCTCAGGCTTTCTCCAATTTGATGACTGTCCTGAAAACTATTGGGCATGGAAATCTTCCTTTCTGAATGCCACTGAAGGTCTGAACTTATCACCAGCAGAAATGCTTAATTTAATGATAAAATGGCTTGGTACTGAGTCAGCAGAGCATGCTAAGAGGATGAGAAGAGCAAACCTGTTCAACCCTGGAGCAGGACTCAACATGACCTGGAAAAGACTAGAAGAAACGTATGGATCCCCAGAGGTAATAGAAGGAGCACTGTTGAAAAAACTTGAAGTCTTTCCCAAGGTGGGCTACAGAGACAACGTGCGGCTACAAGAACTAAGTGATCTTCTACTAGAGATAGAATATGCCAAAGAGGATGGCTACTTGCAAGGACTTTCGTATCTAGATACAGCTAGAGGCACTAATCCCATAGTAGAGAAACTACCCTCAAATCTGCAAGACAAGTGGATGTCTGTAGGAGGTAAATTCAAAGAAGATTATGGAGTTGCCTTTCCCCCTTTCTCTGTGTTTTCTAGGTTTGTCCGACAGCAAGCGAAAATCCGAAGTGATCCCAGTTTCGCCTTCACCACCAGCGGCAATCAATCACACAGACCTGAGAGACCTCACAGACCTCACGGTAGGACCTCTGTATCCACACACAAAACAGCTGTACCTTCAGAAGTCACTGACTACCAAAGCACACACAAGGTACACACCATAGAAAACCCTGATAGACATTGTCCAATACACAAAAAACCACATCCACTAAAGAAATGCAAAGGCTTTAGAAGCAAACCCATTGCAGAGCGGATGTCCTTCCTTAAACAAAACAGCATCTGCTTCAAGTGCTGCGGATCTACTTATCACATTGCCAAAGACTGCAAAATACCAGTAGACTGTACAGAATGTGGCAGTGAGAGACATATTGCAGCTTTACACCCTGGCCCTGCTCCTGCCCCACTAGAGACTGTAGAACCCAGGAAAGATCAGGGCAGGGAGCCACAAGAGACCCCACTCTCCTCTGTAATGTCTAATTGCACAGAAGTATGTGGACAAGGCAAGAGTGCACGATCATGCTCTAAAATCTGTTAAGTGACTGTGTATCCCACTGGCAAGAGAGAAAGGGCAGTGAAAATGTATGCAGTGCTAGATGAACAGAGCAACAGATCCCTTGCAAAGTCAGATTTCTTTGATATCTTTAACCTTAAGGCAAGTGCAGTTCCATACACCCTAAGGACATGTGCGGGGACAATTGAAACCACAGGGAGAAGAGCTACTGACTTTACCATTGAATCCTTCAACAAGAAAGTGCAGTTCCCACTTCCTACCCTAATAGAGTGTGGCATGATACCTGATGACAAAACTGAGATTCCATCTCCAGAAGTGGCTCATCACCACCCTCACCTCCGCTCAATTGCTCACCTTATCCCAGTTGTTGAGCCAGATGTTCCTATCCTTCTACTTCTTGGAAGAGATATCCTGCAGGTACACAAGGTACGCCAGAAAATCAATGGACCTTATAACGCCCCCTATACACAGAGACTGGACCTAGGGTGGGTCATTGTAGGAGAAGTTTGCCAGGGGACAGTGCACCAGCCTGACAACATTAGCACTTTGAAGACGTCTGTGTTAACAAATGGACGCACATCCCTTCTCAGTCCCTGTCACAACAACTTCATTGTCAAGGAAAGCTTTGGCAGGTCAACACAACACTGTGACTCTCCTACACTATATGGTAAAGAAGAAGTCAATTCCAACATTGAGATAGACAATCTAGGGATAACAGTATTTCAGAAAACTAAAGATGATGATAAACAGGCCCTCTCTACAGAGGATCAAAACCCTGCAGATTATGCTACTAGGCCTACTCAAGCAGCATGCCTTCAGAACTCTATATGGTTCTCAGGCCCATCCTTTCTGTACCAACCACACTGTGAGCAGGTAGACACTGCTAATGTTTTTCCACTCATAGAGCCTGAAGCTGACCCTGAAATCAGATTTGAAATTACAAGCTTCAGCACCAGAGCTTCTGAAGCCACACCTCACTCACATTGCTTTGATAGATTTTCTTGCTGGAAGATATTAGTCAAGACCCTAGCCAGACTCATCCATGTCGCTAGAACCTTCCAGAGGGGAACCAGCAGCAATCAGGTCAGAAGGTGGGAAAGTTTCCATGAACAGGACAATCTAGAAGAACTTACTCAGGCAAAGTCTGTTATAATCTCTTCTGTTCAAAACAAACATTTCCAGAAGGAAATTGACTGCATCAAAAAACAAAAGACATTCCTAAAACTAAGCCGTCTTAGGAAGCTTAGCCCCTTTTTAGACAAAAATGGGTTGTTGAGAGTAGGTGGACGTTTGTCTCTTGCAGAACTTACAGAGGAAGAGAAACAGCCTGTCATTATACCTTATGATCACCACATTGCGACACTGCTTGTTAGGTACTATCATGAACAAGTAGTTCACCAAGGGCGACACATCACAGAGGGTGCAATTAGATCCGCAGGTTTCTGGATTCTTGGTGGCAAACGCTTGGTATCAGCTGTCATACACAAATGTGTCATCTGTCGCAAGCTGCGAGGAAGGTTACAAAGTCAAAAGATGGCAGAGCTACCAGAGGACAGAGTAATTGCTCAACCACCTTTCACCAATGTGGGCTTAGATGTATTTGGTCCGTGATCTGTTTTAACTCGCCGCACTAGAGGAGGCAGCGCAGACAGTAAACGATGGGCAGCCCTTTTCACTTGTTTGTCCACCCGAGCTGTTCACATAGAGCTACTTGAAACCATGTCAACATCAAGCTTTATTAATGCCTTAAGGAGATTCTTCTCAATTCGTGGCCCAGCAAAACTGCTCCGTTCTGACAGAGGAACGAACTTTGTAGGAGCCTGCAAGGAACTTAACATTTGTGCCAGCGAATCACAAATGCAAGACTTTCTCCAAGACAGAGGATGTACATGGGTCTTTAATCCTCCGCACTCTTCACACATGGGTGGTGTCTGGGAGAGACTTATAGGTATTGCCAGGCGAATCTTGGACGCTATGTTGCTACAAACTAAAACTGCTCACTTGACCCATGAGGCTTTAAGCACCTTTATGGCAGAGGTTACAGCTATTATGAATGCCAGGCCTATAGTTCCTGTGTCCTCAGACCCAGATACACCTATGGTCCTTACCCCAGCAATGTTGTTGACTCAAAAAGTGAACTCTTTGTCTGCTCCATCCGGAACCATAAGTACAACACAAGTTCATGCAAAACAATGGAAGCAAGTACAATGCTTGGCAGACACCTTTTGGAAAAGATGGAAGAGGGAGTATCTGTCCAATCTGCAACGCCGTAGGAAATGGACTGAGGATCGCCCAAATGTAAAAGTGGGTGATGTTGTTCTGTTGAAAGACAGCCAAGAGAGCAGGAACGAGTGGCCTGTAGGACTTATTGTCAATGCTCTACCAAGCAGGGATGGCAAGGTTAGGAAGGTGGAGGTCAAGATTGCAAAGAATGGGACTTCCAAAATCTATCTTAGACCTATAACTGACATTATAGTTTTAGTTTCCGATTAGCTAGGATTCCATTTCCTGTTTATATGTTTTTTCCTGCATAGCAGTAGTTATTTAGGTAGTGACATAATAATTATGCCAGACAGGGAGTGTTCTGCTCATTTTGTGCATAATAAATGGATGTAATGTGCTGTAAAGATTATACTGAAATGTTATGTTTGACGTTGCTGCCATCTAGTGGTCAAAGTTAGTTTCTACTTCGCCAGAACTTTACAGGAAGTGTATTGTCAGAGGCAGTAACCTTTAACCTGGAACTGTATTTCCTCCATTTCATCACTGCTCCTGGATGTGGCAGGCTGCATGCAGAGGAGCTCTTGATCTATTCCTGGACTAATGATGGAATTGTCTTTTTACAAAGTTATTCAGAAAAGAGAATACATACAGATCTGATGTCTCACGTTTCTTGACTTCTGAATTATTGTTAAGCTGTCTGACTAGTGTTATACAACAGTTCAATAACGCGAAGCAGAACAGGGGGCTATTGGCACATGATATGGGGGCTACTGGCACATAAGATGGGGGCTACTGGCACATAAGGGGGGGGGCTACTGAAACATAAGGACTACTGGCACATGATGGGGGGGGGGCTACTGACACATAAGGACGACTAATGGCACATAAGGACGACTACTGGCACATGATGGGGGGCTACTGGCACATGATGGGGGGCTACTGGCACATAAGGAGGACTACTGGCACATAAGGAGGACTACTGGCACATGATAAGGGGGGCTACTGGCACATGATGGGGGGGCTACTGGCACATGATGGGGGGGTTACTGGCACATAAGGGAGGGCTGGCACATGATAAGGGGGGGCTACTGGCACATGATAAGGGGGGCTACTGGCACATGATAGGGGGGGGCTACTGGCACATGATAAAGGGGGCTTCTGGCACATGATATGGGGGCTACTGGCACATAATAAGGGGGGGGCTACTGTCACATAATAAGGGGGGGGGGTTACTGGCACATAAGGGGGACTACTGGTACATGATAAGGGGCGGCTACTGGCACATAAGGGGCACTACTGGCACATAATAAGGGGGGTTACTGGCACATAATAAGGGGGGGCTACTGCACATGATAGGGGGGCACTCTGGCTACTGGCACATGATGGTGGGGGGGCTCTTATTACTGGCACATGATTGGGGGCATCTATGGGGGCATATCTTACTGGCACATGATTGGGGGCATCTATTGGGGCACTTATTACTGGCAGATAATTGGGTGGCACTATAGGGGCATCTACTGAGGCTAAAAAGAAGGGGTATTTTATATGGGGGGCATTATGGTGTGCTTTATTACTCCCCCATGGTTTGACCCCCTAGTAGCAGCACCAGCCTCTCCCTGCTCTGCTATCCCTCTGCCCATTCTCCAAATCCGAATTATGAAATCTTTCTCATTAGGATAAAACACAACATCAGCTCCACCGAGCCCCCCAGCCAAAGTGTTGAAGTGGCGTCCGAGATCCCCAAGGGCCAAGCCAAGTAATTGTAAGTTTTCATGTGAAATATGTTTGTAGTTGATCTTTGTTATCGATTTTACATAGATTATTTTTTTTTTTTTGCAGCATATGGGTAAGATTTTGTAAATATTTTTATTATTTGGTCGAAAGGCTCATTGGGGGAGGGGGGATTGTAACCGGACTGCAGTTGAATATCTAAAATAGCTGGTCAAGTAAAATGTTTCATGCAACAATTATTAAATAGGTGGCCAACAAAAAAGGGGCGGGTCGAAGGGCGTGGTAAAACACTGTCTGAGCATGCTGAGAGTTGTAGTTTTGCAACAGTTGGAGGCATCCTGGTTGGGAAAACACTGTGATAATATGAACAATGGGGGTTCTACAAAAGAGCTATCGTGGGGCAAAGTTCATATTCGTGTTTACACGCGTGTTTTAAAATGAATGCTTTCTCCTATTATAAACAAGTAAATAATGACGCAATGCTGTGGGGCTGGTATGCAACTTTTTCCAGGGCTGGTTTTTATCCCCAGTCCGGCCCTGCTCAAAAATTATCATTCAATGTACAGAAAAGAACAAGCTTTGTCTTCTTCTCATTGTCTGTCGCTAGTAGAGGCCTAAGCATGGCAGGCAGGTTCCCCCAGAAGTATCTTGCTGGATGAGCAGCCAATACTGCACTTGCATCAATCTTGACAGGATTCGGCTCAAGGTGTAGAGGTATAGTTTTTTTGGAATGCTTTCTCCATCACAACACCCTCCACGTTGTTGAATAAACTGAAGACTGGCCGATTTTCTCCTAAGAAAAAATGTTTATGTTATTATTACATTTATTAAACATGTTATTATGAAATTTATTCCATAAATATTATAAAATTCGGTGTCTTCATGATCAATCTGCAGCGTGGGGGTCCCACACAGGTTCTACACACTTCCAAAATAAAGTGGGGCGAATAGATGACAGATGATCGGGACGCTTCATGATCTTCCCAGGAGCTGCTTTTGGGAGCCGTGGTTCATTTCTGAGACGTCTGTGTGGGAATCTGAAGACCATCTCCATCTCCGTGCACCACAGGATGTCCTCCTCCTGTTTTAGGAAAAATTTAATTTTTATTATAAAATGTATTAAATATAATAAGGATACCCTCCTTTCCATTCCATAATGACTGGGAACCCCTGACGAAGAGACTGGGCCCTGGTTGGTTTAAATAGTGATTACATTCGCAACTCTTCCGGGCTCCAAGCAATCTTGAAGCTTTATTTTCTTCTCATTGTCTGTCGCTAGTAGAGGCCTAAGCATGCCAGGCAGGTTCCCCCAGAAGTATCTTGCTGGATGAACAGCCAATACCGCACTTGCATCAATCTTGAATCTCTTTGGAGCATACGCCTGCACTCGGTCAGCATTTGCTCAGTATTGCTAATGCCAATAAAAAGAGGAGTGGATCTAAAACAGAGATGACACGTGAATGGAATATTTGCATGTCTTTTGTGTTTTGTACCCACTCCCATACAGGCCTTACAGCTGCTACACAGACAGGATCTGTTGTGCATCTCATTTTTCCTTCCTTCTGACAGATCAGAAGAAAGGTCAAATAAATAATGATGTCAGCCAGGCCAAAAGCCAAAATAGTGGCCCAGTCATGAAGTGGGGAGGGTGTAAACAGCATGAGAAGTCCACAGAGTGTCCCTATGGCAGAGTGGTAAGGTGGAAGCAGCATGAGGAGACCACACAGTGGCCCAATGACAAAGTCTGGAGGTGGCGGCAACATCAGGAGGCCACAGAGTGCCACAATGACAGTGTGGAGGTGGCAGCAGTATGAGGAGGCCACAGAGTGGCACAATCACAGAGTATGTAGTTGGAAGCAGTATGTGGAGGCCAGCAAGTGGCCAGGTTACATAGAGTGGACATGGCAGCATCAGGAGGCCAGAGTGGCAAGGTGACATAGTGTGCACATGGCAGCAGCAGCATGATACAACAGAGTGGCATGGTGACATAGTGTGGACATGGCAGCAGCATGATACAACAGAGTGGCACGTGACATAGTGTGGACATGGCAGCACCAGGAGGCCACAGAGTGGCAAGGTGACATAGTGTGGACATGGCAGCATCAGTAGGCCAGAGTGGCAAGGTGACATAGTGTGGACATGGCAGCATCAGTAGGCCACAGAGTGGCAAGGTGACATAGTGTGGAGGTGGGTGGCAATTTTAGTACCGACTGAAGATGGTGGGTGAAAGAAGGAGCACTTGGCATCAGATGTTTTGCATCAGGCAGGTAACCACATCAGAATAGTAGCTGAGGCAGGTAGCCAGAAGAAAACTGTCTCTTTTGTCAAAATGTTGTTGTGGCACCATGGATGGTCTAGTCTGATGCATCAGGCATTGGTGTGTTGAAATCCTGGCTGATCCACGCCTGATTCATCTTGATGCAGTGTTCCAATATAATTCGAAATAATTCAGAAAGATTTTACCGCATATAAGTGCAGCGATTAACGCCGAATACAAGTTTTTTTTCCAATCAAATATTTCAAAAGATATTTTAGCGCATATCAGTGCAGCGCTTAATGCAGAATCCAAGATTTTTTCTGAAGTGAACGGGACGTAGCGGAGGAAGTAGGTCCGCGCTGGAAGAGCGAGACACGGACCTCATGCGGTTTCTGTGCTGCAGAAAAGTCCCACTAGTGTCCAGTAAGAAATACCGTAGATAGATGAGGGCTGGTGTGAATTATTTCGCATTTTTGTGCAGGGTTAGTGCATAGGGTATTCACCTGTATTTGTGCGCCACTCTTATGGACGTCGTCACGTAAGTGCGCAGTGTGTGAAACGTAAATACAAAATTTCCACACAACGTAATTCAGTCCATACCGCAAAAAGGACTTTCCCACATATAACTGCAGCGCTGTACGCTGAAAATATCTTGATTTTTGTACAGAAATACGCCACTAAAGGCTTTACCTCATATAACTGTAACAGTGAACGCTGAATATATTTAGATTTTTCTACTGATATACATCAATAAATGTTTTTCAAGATATAAGTGCAGCAGCGAATGGCGAACATATATTTCTTTTTCTACTGCTATATGTGAATAAAGTTTTTTCAAGATATAAGTGCAGCAGTGTTGGGCATTTTCATACGTATACAATATTATCTAATGACATTATAATCAAAATGAATGCTCATCTCATTGCCTTTAAGAATAAAATCAGCCTGAACCAAAGATTTGTTATGTGGCTGAAAAAAACCAAGATGAATTCATGGCAAGTTCAGTTTATATAAAAAAAAAAAAAATTGTGAACATAAACGGACATTGTATTAAAAGTTAGTGCTAAAGACATGAGACCATCTGTAAGGAGTATGCCAACTCCCTAAAACATGTCTGTCTGGAGGGAACAAGGTTACTTGATAAGGGTTCATGTCCTTTAGGCACACCTGCTGTATGAGGTTCAATTTATATATTCATAATTATATTATATATATATCTCTGCATGGTATATTTAGTTTACAACATATGTTAATCAATAATTCATATAATGTGTTATCTATGTGTAACAATGTATCGATTTATATATATGTTATACCATGTATTTACCATTTAGAAGGTACAGAAACAAGTAAGTTTAAGTTAATTGGATTTCAAAACAATAGTTATTCATGGATGAAGATAAGTGAAATGTACAAGTTCCGATGCCTAGCATCAAAGCCGCTATATACAATTTTCATCAAGTCAACCTATATTTCAAAAAGATATGAAAAGACAGTAAACTCCAACAAGTCCAGGATATAGGTAATTAAAAGTGTCAGGAAAAGACCTTCCTCAATGATTTATGGTAAGAAAGGTCAACAAGTTCATGTGAACATATTATTAGCTATTTAATTTTAATGCTTAAAAGTTGTTATGTTCATCTACAATACCGCAGTGTCATCTGGAGGCAGATGGATAACATTATATTATTTCATTATTTGTTCTATACCATATTACCCAGTTGATACAACGTCATGATGTTATTAGCATGCGAATACACCCACCCTACCTGATTGGGAATCCCTAATTTAAAGGGGATGATTCTTAGATAAGGGGGGGGGAATAATTACTCGTGTGCGGAGTAGCATGAAAAGTTAGCAAGAGAAAAAAAAAAGCGAGCAAGAGAAAAAAAGGATGAATGCCATAATGAGATGCGCTATGATGGACCACCCAGCTTTCCTAGGAGCAGAAGTGAGATTCCTACTAGGACTTGGTAAGAGATACAGAAAATGATATTTCATTTTATTAAGACTAATTTGATAGTGTGGGTGAAATTATACCATCTAGTTTGGCGAATAAATAAATGATTAAATTAATTGATCATCTCCATATTGAGATGTAGTCTTAGGATATTGTGAGGCTTCATTCTACCTGCAGAAGAATCTAGACTCATAATCTAGCAAAGCATTAAATGATTGCTTTTATATACAGTACAGACCAAAAGTTTGGACACACCTTCTCATTCAAAGAGTTTTCTTTATTTTCATGACTATGAAAATTGTAGATTCACACTGAAGGCATCAAAACTATGAATTAACACATGTGGAAATATATACATAACAAACAAGTGTGAAACAACTGAAAATATGTAATATTCTAGGTTCTTTAAAGTAGCCACCTTTTGCTTTGATTACTGCTTTGCACGCTCTTGGCATTCTCTTGTGCCCTGTCAGGTTTAATAAGTGGGATTTCTTGCCTTATAAATGGGGTTGGGACCATCAGTTGCGTTGAGGAGAAGTTAGGTGGATACACAGCTCATAGTCCTACTGAATAGACTGTTAGAATTTGTATTATGGCAAGAAAAAAGCAGCTAAGTAAAGAAAAACGAGTGGCCATCATTACTTTAAGAAATGAAGGTCAGTCAGTCAGCCGAAAAATTGGGAAAACTTTCAAAGTAAGGGCTATTTGACCATGAAGGAGAGTGATGGGGTGCTGCGCCAGATGACCTGGCCTCCACAGTCACCGGACCTGAACCCAATCGGGATGGATTGGGGTGAGCTGGACCGCAGAGTGAAGGCAAAAGGGCCAACAAGTGCTAAGCATCTCTGGGAACTCCTTCAAGACTGTTGGAAGACCATTTCAGGTGACTACCTCTTGAAGCTCATCAAGAGAATGCCAAGAGTGTGCAAAGCAGTAATCAAAGCAAAAGGTGGCTACTTTGAAGAACCTAGAATATGACAAATTTTCAGTTGTTTCACACTTGTTTGTTACGTATATAATTCCACATGTGTTAATTCATAGTTTTGATGCCTTCATAGTCATGAAAATAAAGAAAACTCTTTGAATGAGAAGGCGTGTCCAAACTTTTGGTCTGTACTGTATATATATATATTGATAGAACATTCTTCGCCAAGCTAAGTGATGGATTCCCACAGGAAAGATTTGTTTCAAATCCTTTCCATTTAAGATCCTAGATCCCTGTTATTTGTCTTAATAGTCTTACCAAAGTTATATATGTGAAAATAGTCCAGGATGGGGCGGAAGGATATAGTTATCTCTTCTAAGTTATATCCTTGGATGGATTTGCCCATCTTGAAGTCATGTGTTGTGTAGTTGGTTAGGGGGGGCAGAATGTATTTAGCATTCTTTATTGATGTCTAGGATTAGACATGCCCATCCTGATATCATGAGGTTTTCTCTGAACAGAAGTGATGTATATAACTTATGTTCATATTTTGATATCCTAACCTAATAATAGCTTGGTTATAATGTGACAAGTTATTTCCACTCACATGTATTGTTAAGCTTGTAATGCTTTATATTAACGCTATATATATTCATTAGCATGTATCATCGTGTTTATTTACTTATATATGTTTATAATCTTGTAACCAATAAATCTGCATATTTTTATAATACCTGTGTATTATTGTATAATGCAGACCTACATTTTATCATTAACGTCATCTCACGTCAAAAAGAACTTATTTATCTGAGGAAATAGTCGGACTCAGATGTGAATTGTATCAATTAGGTTGTCTACAATTCACCAAGTCATGATTTTAAGAATTTATGACAAATTTTATAAATTTTATTTTTTTATGGTTAATTATTTTTATGACCATAATTAATAATTCTTAATTTAATTATTACCCCCCGACAGCAGCAAATGGATATTTATTTTTATACTGCAATATGCCAGTATGAAATAACTGCAACAGTGAACTGAGAATATATTTTTCTTGTAGTACTGAAACACGCCCCTATAGGCTTTCACCAGAAATAACTGCAGAAGTGACCTGAGAATATATATTTCTTGTTGGACTGAAATAGACCACTATACGCTTTCAACAGAAATAACTGCAGAAGTGAACTAAAAATGTATTTTTCTTGTTGGACTGAAATAGGCCACTATACTCTTTCAACAGAAATAACTGCAGAAGTGAACTAAAAATGTATTTTTCTTGTTGGACTGAAATAGGCCACTATACACTTTTAACAGAAATAACTGTAACAGTGCAGTGCGTATCTATTTTTCTTTGTTTACTAAAATACGTCCCTATACGCTTTCAACAGAAATAACTGCAGAAGTGAACTGAGAATATATTTTTCTTTGTTTACTGAAATACATCCCTATACGCTTTCAACAGAAATAACTGCAAAAGTGAACTGAAAATATATATTTCTTCTTGGACTGAAATAGGCCACTATACGCTTTCACCAGCAGTGCGTATGTATTTAATTTTTTTTATGAAATAAGCCCCTATACTCTTTCACCAGAAATGAATGCAACCGTGCAGTGCGTTTAAATGTTTTGTGTATTACTGAAATACCGCCCTACGCCCTTTCCCAAGAAATGTCTGCAAATGATTTTAGCGTAAATAACAACAAAAGTGACCGGCGTATATATTTTTTGTATTGTATTGAAATAGGCCAATAAATGATATCAGCGCAGATAACAGCAATTTTTCCTGAAATTCGTAACGAATTCGACTTCGTCAGCTTCGATTCGCTCATCTCTATTGCAATTAGTTGTTCCAATAGCGTTTGTCCCTCCTTATAGCTGCGGTATCTCAGCAGAACCGCACACAAATGCTTTTAATAAAAATGCACTATATATAACTTTAGAAAATAAAGGTGGAATCTGATTGGTTGCAATGGGCAACTAAGCCAGTTCTACTTTACACCAGTTTGATAAATCTCCCCTACTATTCCTATAGTGCATTGTATTTTAATGTCAGTGCTATACAGAGAGGCGCAGCCTGCTATGGAACACTCAAGATTGGCTTGGGGGCTATACTAGGTCCTGGCCTGCATATACTGTACACACATCAGCACTCATTTGCGGGGTCCAATGGGAAACAGAGGAAGTCCGCTCCCTCTGTAACTGCTTACATATGGAAAACACCATTGCTTGCGGTTAAACAGCCTAGATTGGCACTCCTGCTGGTCCAGGCTGTTAGTGCAGGAAAACAGCTCTCAAGTGTGTGCAGCGCTTAGAGTGGGCCACTGTGAAAAGGCTATGGCCCCTTACTGACCGCCGGAGAAATGCGCATTGGTGGTCACTAAGGGGTTCAAGTCAAATAAAACTATGCAAAAGAAAGGCATGTTTTTTTTCCCCCCAAGACGACAAAGTTTGAAATCGTATTTTCCTCAGTCTGCAGCAGCTTGCATGGCGTTCTGTACTGAATCAAATCTTTGCAAAACAGGCGTCATGTGCAGCGGCAAAGTCCTAGTCTTCAATAATAGGAAAGGTTACGTAGAAGGCAGCATTCAGCCTAAAAATCTGAAACATAAGGCAACAAAAACGTGTTAACCCCTAAGCTTTCAAGTTCAATAAAAAAAAGTAAATGCTTCATGTAAGGAAAAAAAAGGATTTTTTTAAATGTTAGGGTAAGATTACATCTCTGTGCTTTCCATTTTTATATTCTAGCGGATGCAGTGACGAGTTTGTATTAGTATGGGTGAGATCCTTTAGAGCAGGCATCCTCAAACTGCGGCCCTCCAGCTGTTGTAAAACTACAACTCCCACAATGCCCTGCTGTAGGCTACCTGTAGGCTGTTCGGGCCTGCTGGGAGTTGTAGTTTTGCAACAGCTGGAGGGCCGCAGTTTGAGGATGCCTGCTTTAGAGGCTGCAGGGATCATCTCACCTAACAAGCCCTGTGAAGCAAACTCCCTTTTCCCCCCGCTTTAAACTCAACTCTCCACCTTCCATACAAATAAAGACAATACACCAATGTTTTGGGTTAAGTGGGATTGGCCACAGCTTTATTAAATTAAACCATCCTTAAGTTCATGCCCTTTAAGCTAAACACCGAATACCAACAATGTTCTCTATCCAATTCAGCAAGCATGATGACCTCCCTTTCTTTCTTCAGGCTGTGATGATTACCTATAGTAAATGGAGAACTCATCCCTGGCATATCGACCAGGCAACAATAGAAAGAAATCAATAGACTTAAAAATATTAAGAGAAATTAAACAGAACATCAATTCAATATAACGAAATCTAAACATAACATAAATATCATCACTGAATCCTGCCAAAGGTAAGAAGATGGCAGTTTGCAGGTCCATAATTATTCAGTCATATGACGTGTATCAGCCAGTATAAGGGTCTATTCACACGTCCGCAAAATGGGTCCGCATCCGTTCCGCAATTTTGCAGAACGGGTGCAGACCCAATCATTTTCAATAGGGCCGGAATGTGCTGTCCGCATCTGCGGATCCGCACTTCAGCATCCGTGCTTCCATTTCCGCAAAAAAATAGAACATGTCCGATTAGGCATTTTCTTTTACAGTGCCGGCGAAGTGCGGTCCGCAAATTGCGGAATGCACATTGCCAGTGTCCGTGTTTTGCGGATCCGCAATTTGCACTTACGGACGTGTGAATGGACCCTAAGTTCACATTAAATTTACCAGGTTTACACACAGGATAGGATATTAGAAACATAGCTCAGCAGACAGTATCACACATGACAGGATTAGATACACAGCTCAGCTGGCAGTATCACACAGGATAGGATATCAGATACACAGCTCAGCAGACAGTATCACACAGGATAGGATTAGATACACAGCTGAGCAGACAGTATCACACAACAAAAGATTAGATAAACAGCTCAGCAGACAGTATCACACATGATAGGATTAGATACACAGCTCAGCAGACAGTATCACTCAGGATAGGATTAGATACACAGCTCAGCAGACAGTATCACACAGGATATGATTAGATACACAGCTCAGCAGACAGTATCACACAGGATATGATTAGATACATAGCTCATCGGACAGTATCACACAGGGTAGGATTAGATACACAGCTCAGCAGACAGTGGGGCGGGGTGCTGTAGACGTCACTGTTATGGGGGATACTGTTGATATCTTTTAACGACACACAGAAACATTAAATGAAATAGATGAAATATACCCGTGCGAAGCCGGGTCCTTCTGCTAGTTTGTTATAATTTTGATGATTATGGTTTACCGCTTATGAAAACCCCAAAGTCACAATCTTAGGTATCCTTTGCTCAGGGGGTATGGATTAATTAGCTGACTAGAGTGCGACACTTTGAGCCTAGAATATTGAACCTTTTCCGAGTTTCACCTGTATAGTGCCTCGGTGTCCCCCATAATTTGCCAGTATAAAATACCCCTTCTTAGTGCCCACCGTAGATTCTCCCATAGTGCTCCTCTTTCCCCCTTCCCCATAGTACCCCCTATAATGTGTCCCAGTATAAAATGCCCCTATACAGAGCTCCCCCATATAAAATACCCCTTTTTTGTGGCCTCAGTAGATGCCCCCCAATAATGTGCCAGTAAGAAGTGCCCCCATAGCGCTCCTCTCCTACATTGTGTGCCATATAAAAAATAAATCACTAATGCTTACCTACATGCCACTTTCAGCGATGCGATGCAGGCCTCTTCAGGCTACGGCTCAGGCAGCGCAATGACATCATTGCACCGCCTGCACAGGCCTCTATCAGAGGAACGGAGAAGGGAGACACCTCTCCCCTCCCCTGCAGCACAGCCATCTGTATTGCTGTCCTGAGGACGGCGATACAGATGAGCATAGAGATGAACGCTTTCACAATGGAAGCGCTCATCTCCCTGTGCCCTGCCGCCCCCCACTTGTCACGAGGGCTGCGCCACCTGAGGCCACCTGTGCGTCTGTACAGGACCCAGCCCTGGAGCGCTCCTCTCCGTCTGTACATGACCCAGCCCTGGAGTGCTCCTCTCCGTCTGTACAGGATCCAGCCCTGGAGCGCTCCTCTCCGTCTGTACAGGATCCCCCCCTGGAGCGCTCCTCTCCGTCTGTACAGGATCCAGCCCTGGAGCGCTCCTCTCCGTCTGTACAGGACCCAGCCCTGGAGCGCTCCTCTCCGTCTGTACAGGACCCAGCCCTGGAGCGCTCCTCTCCGTCTGTACAGGACCCTGCCCTGGAGCGCTCCTCTCCGTCTGTACAGGATCCAGCCCTGGAGCGCTCCTCTCCGTCTGTACAGGACCCAGCCCTGGAGCGCTCCTCTCCGTCTGTACAGGACCCAGCCCTGGAGCGCTCCTCTCCGTCTGTACAGGACCCAGCCCTGGAGCGCTCCTCTCCGTCTGTACAGGACCCAGCCCTGGAGCGCTCCTCTCCGTCTGTACAGGATCCAGCCCTGGAGCGCTCCTCTCCGTCTGTACAGGATCCAGCCCTGGAGCGCTCCTCTCCGTCTGTACAGGATCCAGCCCTGGAGCGCTCCTCTCCGTCTGTACAGGACCCAGCCCTGGAGCGCTCCTCTCCGTCTGTACAGGATCCAGCCCTGGAGCGCTCCTCTCCGTCTGTACAGGATCCAGCCCTGGAGCGCTCCTCTCCGTCTGTACAGGATCCAGCCCTGGAGCGCTCCTCTCTGTCTGTACAGGACCCAGCCCTGGAGCGCTCCTCTCCATCTGTACAGGATCCAGCCCTGGAGCGCTCCTCTCCGTCTGTACAGGATCCAGCCCTGGAGCGCTCCTCTTCCCTGGCTTTAGTCACTGGACACCCCTCTCCTGTGCCATTCAGCTACTAGGAATAAGATTTATGGGGCGCAAAAACACAAACATGTCACCACACAGCCACATAAGTAGAATATTTAAGATGAGGCATTAAACTCCAAACCACCACATGAAACCAAACCTAGGAGCCACATTCCAGACATACATGCCGTTCAATTCCCTGTAACTGCCTTGAGCTAATTCAGAGCAACATTCCCTACTCCAGACGGTGTAGTTCCTATACCCCATAAACATACTACAACTGACGGCCCCCTGACTTTAGAGACTACACTAAAAAGTCCTAGGACCACTCCTCATGCCACCCCACTCTAGCAGACAGCAGGACAAGTACCCCTGCATGGGTCACATATACCCACACATACCCCACTGACCCCCATATTGCCAGAGCCACTTGTCATGTCACCCCTCTCCTACAGACAGCAGAACAAGAACCCCTTGTTTGATCTGCATGGGTCCCACACACCACATGCCCCCTCACAGATTTACACCCCGTAAAGCCCCCCCACAGATCTTCACCCTCATGTCCCCAGAATACACCACATGCTCCCTCGCAGATTTACACCCCATAAAGCCCCTCCCCCCACAGATTTGCACCCTCATTGCCCCAGAATGCACCACATGCCCCCTCCTCACAGATTTACACCCCATAAAGCCCCTCCCCCCACATATTTGCACCCTCATTGCCCCAGAATGCACCACATGCCCCCTCCTCACAGATTTACACTCCATAAAGCCCCCCCAGATCTGCACCCTCATGTCTCCAGAATACACCACATACTCCCCTCACAGATTTACACCCCATAAAGCCCCCCCCAGATCTGCACCCTCATGTCTCCAGAATACACCACATACTCCCCATAAATCCCCCCTAGATCTGCACCCTCATGTCTCCATAATACACCACATACTCCCCTCACAGATTTACACCCCATAAAGCCCCCCTAGATCTGCACCCTCATGTCTCCAGAATACACCACATGCCCCCCCCCTCACAGATTTACACCCAATAAACAGGGCTCCAGACTGCGCCACCAATGAATATAGTTTATGCTTAATACAAACTCAGGCTGCGCTGTGGGTGCCGGCCATATCCGTACCCGACACCCAGGCTCTATGACTGCGCGATGCCATCCGCTGCTATTAACCCCTCAGATGCCGCACCTGATGGGTTAATAACAGCGGATCGCCATGCGCAGTCATAGAGCCTGGGTGCCAGGTATGGGGTATGGCCGGCACCCACAGCGCAGCCTGAGTTTGTATTAAGCATAAACGATATTCATTGGTGGCAGTGGCCACAGCCCCTCCCCTCCTCCTTGCTTCTATCAGACCATTGGTGGCAGCGGCACAGGGGGGAGGGACTGCCTCCTTCTCCCCTGTGCTGTTGAGAAGAACATGGCATACGCTGACAGCAGAGCGTCCCATGTCAGTTTAATGTGAAAACGGCAGAGCAGCGGAGGGTCTAGGCGCAAATGGCGACAAGACTACAAAATCTTGTTGCCATTTAGCAATTTTAAGTCGCATTGGCGACCATTTTGGTCGCCATCTGGAGCCCTGATAAAGCCCCCCTCCCCAGATCTGCACCCTCATGTCCCCCAGAATACACCACATGCCCCCCCCCAGATCTGCACCCTCATGTCCCCCAGAATACACCACATGCCCCCCCCCCCAGATCTGCACCCTCATGTCTCCCAGAATACACCACATGCCCCCCCCCAGATCTGCACCCTCATGTCCCCCAGAATACACCACATGCCCCCCCCCCAGATCTGCACCCTCATGTCCCCCAGAATACACCACATGCCCCCCCCCCAGATCTGCACCCTCATGTCCCCCAGAATACACCACATGCCCCCCCCCCCAGATCTGCACCCTCATGTCCCCCAGAATACACCACATGCCCCCCCAGATCTGCACCCTCATGTCCCCCAGAATACACCACATGCCCCCCCCAGATCTGCACCCTCATGTCCTCCAGAATACACCACATGCCCCCCCCCAGATCTGCACCCTTATGTCTCCCAGAATACACCACATGCCCCCCCCCCAGATCTGCACCCTCATGTCTCCAGAATACACCACATGCCCCCCCAGATCTGCACCCTCATGTCTCCAGAATACACCACATGCCCCCCCCGATCTGCACCCTCATGTCTCCAGAATACACCACATGCCCCCCCGATCTGCACCCTCATGTCTCCCAGAATACACCACATGCCCCCCCCAGATCTGCACCCTCATGTCCCCCAGAATACACCACATGCCCCCCCCAGATCTGCACCCTCATGTCTCCAGAATACACCACATGCCCCCCCCCGATCTGCACCCTCATGTCTCCCAGAATACACCACATGCCCCCCCCAGATCTGCACCCTCATGTCCCCCAGAATACACCACATGCCCCCCCCCAGATCTGCACCCTCATGTCCCCCAGAATACACCACATGCCCCCCCCAGATCCGCACCCTCATGTCTCCAGAATAAACCACATGCCCCCCCCAGACCTGCACCCTCATGTCTCCAGAATAAACCACATGCCCCCCCCAGATCTGCACCCTCATGTCTCCAGAATACACCACATGCCCCCCCCCCAGATCTGCACCCTCATGTCTCCCAGAATACACCACATGCCCCCCCCCCCAGATCTGCACCCTCATGTCCCCCAGAATACACCACATGCCCCCCCAGATCTGCACCCTCATGTCTCCAGAATACACCACATGCCCACCACCCACCTTAGATTTGCACCCTAATGGCCCTCAGAATACACCCGGATCTGTACTATAAACCCCCAGATTCCACTCCACTTGAACCCCACCTGCCCCCCTCATGAGCTCCATATGCTGCTCCCCATGCTACCTCACTGGGCTGCCTGCAGGCACACACAGCCCCTCCTCCTTACACAAGCTGCTGCAGTGGTTTGTCAGCACTTCCCACATTTGGTCATGTGACCATGAAGGAGCATGTGACCAGTGACATCACAGACCTCCTTCTAACAACTCCACTCTAGCATGTCAGAAGCTGGGAGTCCATCGGCCGTTTCCATGCGGGATGTACAACAGCTTATAGCCAGGAAGGAAGAGATCGAGGCGCAGATAAAGGCTTACTATGAAGTCCTGGAGGATGTAAGTGGGTCGGCAGGTAGCCATTACACCTGCAGTCCTCCCATGTACAGGTGTCCTACGTGTATACCCGCACTCCTCATAACTCTTTTCATTTGCCTTCAGAAATAACACCCATAGTCCAGTATGTAGCCCTGAGTCGCCTGCTGACGGGATAGCTGCGTATTACGCCTGCTAAACTTATTATTAGAGGTTGTTCAGTATTAGATTAAAGGCGTCTGCTTTTTCCATAAACAGCGCCACAGTAGTCCTTGGGCCATGTCTGGTATTGTGCATGACAAATACGCTCTGCCCTCTTGTTTTTCCTCTTGCGCGCTACATGCTTTTTGGTCCTCTGAGGCATCCGGATTTGTAGTCTTCAGTAGCCATAGTTGTAGTCGTTTTAACGGCTGGTAACAATATGTCTGACGCTGGGAGTCCATCAGCCGTTTCCATGCGGGATCTAATCCCATGGACAGAAGTGCTGTTTTGGGGGAGCCGAGGACAGTATTTTTTTTTTTTAAATTTAACCCCTTTAATTTCTCATTGGGAACCTGTCCACTGACAGGCTGCTGTCCACATGTCGGTACTGGTTAACAGCCAGGGGTGGATTGGCCATAAATCATACAGGGAAATTTTCCAGTCGGCCGATGCCTAGGCGGGCCACTCAAGCCCCCCGTACATAATGACATAATGATCCAATTCTCTCTTGCGCACCTAGGCAGCAGCTGGCGGTGACCTCCTTAATTCAACTATGGCACAGGTGGCAGTATATTGTGTGGCCATGCCTGCTTCTGTCATCCCTGCCTAATTATGTTGCCCTGCCTTCTGTCCATTTGGACCCACCTGCAACATGGTACCACTTTTACTATTCTTTCCAGGTCCACTTCTAGTTCCCAGTCCGTCCCTGATAACAGCGCTTCAGCCAATGTCAACTATACAGTTCACTGGAGTACAACGGTAACTGCCGGTGACTTACTGTACTAGCACATGTGACCGCTAAGGCCATTGATTGGCTGCAGCAGTCACGAGACTAAGCCACTTCAGTCCAGCGGAAGCCCCAAGTGGGCTGAACTGTGGAAGGTGTTTTTCTTTTTTTATCATTTTTATTTTATTTATTTTTTTAAAATATAATCTTTATTGGCTTTTGTCATTTTTTCATTCCAACATCATGTCACATTGGTATGATAATTTGACAGGTGATAACACATGCAATACAATACATCTGGGGTAAGATAGACAAAATTACACATGAATGTAGCTGCATTACAACTGGTACTGCTTGCATATTGTCATAATGATCATTCAAATCAAATCGATTCAAATCGTGACATTCTAAGCTAATCTTCTAGCTTTAAATAAAACAGGAATAAACTTCTTGCCCTCCCCCCCCCTTTCCCTTATACCGGACCTCAAAAAACACTATAACCTAATCAGACAGCAATCTTCCTAGCGTTCCTTCCTGCTATTTTACGTTTCAAATACCATTCCGAGGACAGGTTCCAGGTTTGAGTAAACCACTAACATAAAATCTTCCCATCTTTTGAAAAAAGCCTCAATACGTTTTCCTCTAAGGGAATTCGCCTCTACTCTCTCCAAGTTTATAATTTTTTATTGGGTTGGTTGGATCCTAGGCCAGACAACCCCTTTTAAAGGGGTTTGTCTCATCATGGACAGTGGGGGCATATCACTAGGATATGCCCCCATTGTCTTATAGATGCGGGTACCACCACTGGGACCTGCACCTATATCGAGAACAGAGCCCCGCAAGTGTAGGAGGGCGCACTGCGCATGTGCAGCCACCCTCCATTAATTTTCTATGGGGCAGGCGAAAATAGCCGATCACTGGTGTCGGCCCCATAGAAATGAATGGGAGCGGGGGCCGCGCACGCGCGGTACTCTCCCATTCACTTCTATGGGGAGCCGGCTTGGTGGTGGCCAGACCGGAGTCCTCCAGCCACCACCTTGCGGGGCTCCATTCTCTATATAGGTGTGGGACCCGCACCTATAAGACAACAGGGGCATATTTTAGCGATATGCCCCTATTGTCTATGATGAGACAACCCCTTTAAAGGGGTTCTTCAGGAATACTGAACTTTTAGCAAGTGCCCGCAGCCTGCGCAGTCATCACATGATCAAAGATCTCTGTGCAGCAGTGCAGCCATTGAACTGAATGAAGGCGTAGCACAGCTTGCATGTTACAGCAACCCCAGAATTTTTTGAGATTCTGGTGTTACGATCGTAGCAAGTTGCGTTGTGACCCCATTCAGTTCAATGGCTGCACTGCTACACAGAGATCTGTGGTTGCACAATGGGGGTTGCGCCGAAGATCGCCATGTAGCCCCAGAAAATAAAATTGACCATATGTTAGTAAATCAGACGTTGGAGCAGTAGTTAATGGGGCATTCCAAGATTTTGTCATTGATGGCCTAACCTATGGATTGGCTATGCGTATCTGATCTGCGGGTTCTGGCTCCCATTGAAGTCGGTGAGAGCATTGCTGCAGTAACCAGCTGTGTCCACTACACATCGGACAGACCTGTGTATTTCCAAAATCCTGCAATGCCCTTTTAAAGTTTCTCTATTATACTTCTTTTCTTTAACAATATTGCTATTTTTCTGTTTTGTTGTCAGGACCCTTACTGCAAAGCTGACCTGTAGTTACGATTGAACTAGCGTCTCAGAAACAATGGCAGACTGTCATTTAAGCACTCCATTAGATACAGCCGTGTACATGTAACCTAAAACTGTTTTGCGGTCCACAAAATGTTGATACCGGCTGTGCACATCCTGCACTTTTCGCGGGGCTCATTGTCAAAATGCCTATTCTTGTCTGTTTTGCAAGTTCTTTAATCTGCGGCTGCCTGCATTTTTGCGACCCCATAGAAATGAATGGGTTTTCATGCAATCCTCAAAAAAAGGCGGATTGGAAGTGGACCCAATATACTATAATGTTAATGAGGACTTGCCATTAGTTTGTTAGTCTTATTCAAAGGCAAAAACCAGTATGGCTGCATTTCCTGTTGGCGAAACTGCCCACCTCTAAAGAACAGAAAAATGCCAATTTGTACGATCGTTACCGAACTCTGCATCTCGGCTTCTGATTTATAATCTATGGCTGGTTTAATAGTAGTGTATACATCCTCTGTAACATAGGACTACTATGCTGTCATGTGAGGACTCCCTTTTCTGCATCTCCGTCTCACTGACAGCTGGCTCTTTATCTTCAGGGCATTGGTGCTGTTTGAGTAATGCCACCGCTGGGGAATTAATATGAAATACTATATTATTTGCTTTACACTTACACGCCTTTTTTATTTTAATCTTCCAGCAAAAGAATATTGGAATGGAAGGACCCCTGGTTGACATGGAGGGATACCCAAGAGCAGACATTGATATTTACCAAGTGCGGACTGTGCGGCATAACATCATCTGTGAGTTTTACTTTATATTTACAGCAAGTGTGTGTGTAATACAGGGCTCGACAAATCCCAGGTCGCCATGGTGACCAGGAATTTGGTCCTGGCGCTTGGGTATTTGTCAGCCCGTTTTCAAAGGTGCCTGGGCGACGGGT
The DNA here is from genome assembly GCF_905171765.1 of Bufo bufo. Classification (NCBI taxonomy): domain Eukaryota; kingdom Metazoa; phylum Chordata; class Amphibia; order Anura; family Bufonidae; genus Bufo; species Bufo bufo. The sequence continues at coordinate 213,814,000 of NC_053390.1, forward strand.
GTGGAGCTCCGGAGGGGGGCCGTTCTGTCCAGAGGCAGCACAGGAGTGGAGATGAGCGGAGAGCTGTGTGACGGTGCCTTAGGTTCCACATATGCGGCTGCTCTTTGGACACGCTCCCTGCCCATGGCTGAGCGTACGCCGCGGAAGTCCACTGTGACAGATGTGGAGTGATGAGGAGAAGCTCCGTCCTGCCCCCAGCGAGCTCGGGCCGCCCATCTGCTCTATAAGCGGAATGCAGAGTCAAGCCTGGCAGCACGTTAAGTGGCTGCTGTGCCTGCTGTGCGGGGCCATAGTGCTGACCTACGCCCTCCTCGTGGCTCTCAGGTTCACCTGCAGGTAACTACCCGCCCCCAGTGCAAATTACCACTACTCTCATCCAAGTGAGGCAGGAGCCTGAGGTGTCAGCACATGTACACTGTATGCCATAGTCCTATATACTGTACATATATCATGGTCCTGTATACTGCATATACCATATTATACAGCTCATGTACACTGCATATGTAACATGGTATACAGCACATGTACACGGCATATGTAACATGGTATACACCTTTATTTGGGGGGGAGAGCACTATGGGGGCATCTACTGGGGACTTTATGACGCAGCTCCGTCTGGCTCCTAACTTTTTTAGCTGGCTCCTAGATTCCAAGGAAATTTGTCAAACCCTGGTGTAATATATATATATATATATATATATATATATATATATATATATATATATACCGTATTTTTCGCTTTATAAGATGCACTTTCTCTCCCCCCTCCCCCTGAAAAAATGGGGGGGGAAATTGCAGTGCGTCTTACAAAGCGAACACTGCCATGTTTACTTTGGTGATGCTGATACATCGCAGGCCGCAATGTATCGGAGGGGACGGAGGCTGGCAACACTCGCGGCGGGGCCCGATGCAGTCACTGTACTGTAATACATCGGGCCCCGCGCACAGCAATTTTCATATATACAGTCTATAATCTTCAAGCAGTGTCTCTGCTTTAAACTAGGGCAATCCTCTGTAGTAGTACAACTCACTATGAAAGCGGCAGGCAGGGCGGCAGCGTAACCTCGCGATGCTCACTCATTCACGCTCCTCCCAGTTCATTCATGAAGGAGGAGAAGGAGCGTGAATGAGTGAGCATCGCGAGGTTACGCTGCCGCCCTGCCTGCCGCTTTCATAGTGAGTTGTACTACTACAGAGGATTGCCCCAGTTTAAAGCAGAGATACTGCTTGAAGATTATAGACTTTACATATGAAAACTGCTTCATTACAATCTGCTTTCTTCTATAACAGTACTCACTATGAAAGCAGCGGTCCAGCCGGCACGTGACGTCACTCACTCGGTCATGCTCCTCCCACTTCATTAATGAAGCTGGCAGGAGCGTGACTGACTGAGTGAGTGACGTCACGTGCTGGCCGGACTGCTGCTTTCATAGTGAGTACTGTTATAGAAGAAAGCAGAGCCATTAAAAGATTTTACATATTAAGTCTGCTGTGTGCCCTGTGGTGTAATGGGGGGCACTATTCACACAGGGACAATATACTGTGACACATATGATACTGTGACCAGCATAAGATTATATTATGCTGGTCACAGTATCATATGTGTCACAGTATATTGTCCCTGTGTGAATATTGACCCCCATTACATAAGATGCTATATGTGTGTCATCCACAACCCCCCCCCCCCCCCGGTTGTAGTGTATCATCCACACATCCCCCCCCATAACAGTGCGTCATACACGGGTCCCCCCATAACAGTGCGTCATCCACAGGTCCCCCCATAACAGTGCGTCATCCACAGGTCCCCCCATAACAGTGCGTCAGCCACAGGTCCCCCCATAACAGTGCGTCAGCCACAGGTCCCCCCATAACAGTGCGTCATCCACAGGTCCCCCCATAACAGTGCGTCATCCACAGGTCCCCCCATAACAGTGCGTCATCCACAGGTCCCCCCATAACAGTGCGTCATCCACAGGTCCCCCCCATAACAGTGCGTCATCCACAGGTCCCCCCCATAACAGTGCGTCATCCACAGGTCCCCCCCATAACAGTGCGTCATCCACAGGTCCCCCCCATAACAGTGCGTCATCCACAGGTCCCCCCATAACAGTGCGTCAGCCACAGGTCCCCCCCATAACAGTGCGTCATCCACAGGTCCCCCCCATAACAGTGCGTCATCCACAGACCACCATTAGTTCAAAACCCACCAAAAGCACACTTTTTGGTTCAAATTTTTTAATTTATTATTTTCCTCCTCAAAAATCTAGGTGCGTCTTATCATCAGGCGCGTCTTATAAAGCGAAAAATACGGTATATATATTAATAATATAATCTTTGAGTGGCTGCCATGGAACGAACTATAATGGCTAAAACGTTGAAATGCTCATTTTCTGGCTGTGACGTTATTGCTTCTTGTTATAGCTTATTCATACAGATCTGTCCAATTTTTCCATGCGTTAAAAAAAAGGATATCTTCCATGTGCCTTCTGCTTTGTTTTTATCGCTCCCATCAATAGAAATACCTATTCTTACCAGCAAAAAATGGACCTGCAGTGAGATCAGATCAGGCGCATAGAACCACTGAAAAAAGCAGATGTGTGAATAGTGTGATTGGTATGCTCTCCTGTTTAAAAATGGATAGTACACAGCAGAGAAATACAGTATCTCACAAAAATGAGTACACCACTCACATTTTTGCAAATATTTTTTTATTATATCTTTTCATGGGACAACACTTGAGGATTCATGTTGAGCGAATAAAACTGTCTCCGTACAGTATTAGAATGTATGGGCTCTGTTGAGCCGAAGTAAGTTATTCACAAAGTTGCGTGTGACTAAATTGATTTAGACTAGTACCTCGGAACCGAAGCGGAGTTCGGTTTCAAGTTTTAAAGTGGTTTTACACTTTAGTTGTCAACTACCGAAGTTTTTCAACGCAATCACGTGTGACTTTGTGAATAACTTACTTCGGCTTATCGCACGTGACTTTGTTGAATAACTTCGGTAGTTGAAAACTAAAGCGTTAAACCACTTTAAAACTTGAAACCGAACTCCGCTTCGGTTCCGAGGTACTAGTCTAAATCAATTACTGAAGTTATCCAACAAAGTCACACGCAACTTCGTGAATAACTTACCGTACTTTGGCTCATCAGAGCCCATACATTCTAATACTGTATGAAGACTAATCTCTGTACAGTATTATTCCGAAGTTTTGAATGAAGTGACTTCGGATTAAGCATCCGAAGTTCACTTTTCTCAACTCTACTGAGGATATGATACTTTGATGTAATGTAAAGTAGTCAGTGTACAGTGTAACAGTGTAAATTTGGTGTGTCTTTAAAATAACACAACACACAGCCATTAATGTCTAAACCACTGGCAACGAATCTGAGTACACCCCTAAGTGAAAATTTGGTGTAATTGCTCCAACTCACTCTCACTGGTCACTGGAAGTTCAACATGGCACCACATGGCAAAGACCTCTCTGAGGATCTTAAATTTTTTTTTGTTGCTCTACATAAAGATGGCCTAGGCTATAAGAAGATTGCCAACACTCTGAAACTGTGCTGCAGCATGGTGGGCAAGACCATAAAGCAGTTTAACAAGACTGGTTCCACTCAGAACAGGCCTCGCCATGGTCAACAGAGACGTTGAGTGCACATGCTCAGCGTCATATCCAGAGGTTGTCTTTTCAAAATAGACGTATGAGTGCTGCCAGCAGAGATTAAAGGGGTGGGGGGTCAGCCTGTCAGTGCTCAGACCATACGCCGCACAGTGCATCAAATTGGTCTGCATGGCTGTCATCCCAGAAGGAAGCCTCTTCTAAAGATGATGCACAAGAAAGTCTGCAAACAGTTTGCTGAAGACAAGCAGATTAAGGACATGGTTTACTGGAGCAAAGTCCTGTGGTCTGATGAGGCCAAGATAAACTTATTTGGTTCTGTTTGTGGCAAACGTGTGGCGGCAACCAGGTGAGGAATACAAAGACAAGTCTGTCTTGCCTATGGTCAATCATGGTGGTGGGAGTGTCATGGTTTGGGGCTTCACGAGTGCTGCCTGCTGTGGGGGGCTACAGTTCATTGAGGGAACCATGAATGCCAACATCTTCTGTGACATACTGAAGCAGAGCATGATCTCCTACCTTTGGTCCGCAGGGCAGTATTACATGATAACGACCCCAAACACACCTCCAAGACGACCACTGCCTTGCTGAAGAAACTGAGGGTAAAGGTGCTGGACTGGCCAAGTATGTCTCCAGACCTAAACCCTATTGAGCATCTGTGGGGCATTCTCAAACAGAAGATGGAGGAGCGCAAGGTCTCTAACATCCACCAGCTCAGTGATGTTGTCATGGAGGAGTGCAAGAGGATTCCAGTGGCAACCTGTGAAGCTCTAGTGAACTCCATGCCCAAGAGAGTTAAGGCAGTGCCGGAAAATAATGGTGGCCGCACAAAATATTGATTATTTGGGCACAATTTGGCCATTTTCACTTAGGGGTGTACTCGCTTTTGTTGCCAGCGGTTTAGAAATGAATAGCTGTGTATTGAGTTATTTTGAGGGGACACCAAATTTACACTGTTATACAAGCTGTACACTGACTACTGTACATTGTATCAAAGTGTCATATCTTTAGTTTTGGCCCATGAAAAGATATAATGAAATATTTACAAAAGGGGTGTGCTCACTTTTGTCAGATACTGCAAGTATCATACTGCTGCAAGTTTCATAATATTCTGATTATCCACTGTTCAGTCAGAACATTAAAATGTTATAACTGCTGACGAAGGTGAAGTGAATTACATGGATTATCTTCTGACAATGGAACATGGCAAGGGTGGGATATATTAGACCGTAGAAGTAAAAAAAAAAAAAAAAAAGGGTTGGTTGGAAAAAAAAAATGGGCAAAGTGTGACTTTGACAAGGGCCAAATAGTGATGGGTAGACGACTGGATTAGAGCAGCCCCAAAATTGCAGGTATAGTGGGGATGTTCCTGGTATGCAGTGGTTAGTACCTGCCAAAAGTAGTCCAGGTAAAGACAAAGATAACTGCATTTAATGGCAACAGGATCATGGGCACCCAAGGCTTATTGATGCCTGTCACGTCTGATCCCACAGAAGAGCTATTGTAGCACAAATTGCTGAAAAAGTTATAAGGTGTCTGAACAGGTACTGCAGCCACAAGGCCACCAAAAGCTCCAACAGTGAGCTTAAGAACTGTATTATGAAGCAGTGGAAGAAGGTGGCCTGGTCTGATAAATCAGTATATCTCTTACCTGAGGATGAGTTTGCACCAACATGGCTGTTGGAAGAAGGGAAGTTGATGGAGACAGTGTGATTCTCTGGGCAACATTCTGCTGGGAACCCTTGTGTTCTGGCCATCATGTGGATGATACTTTGACACGTGCCACCTACCTAAACATTGTTGTAGACCAACTACATTCCTTCATGTCAGCTTCATTCTCTAATAGTAGGATAATGCTCAAGATTTCAGGGTGTTGGCTTGGCTTCCGATTTCTCCAAATCAAAGTCCGAACCAGCATCTGTAGGATGTGCTGGAAAAACAAGTTTGATCCATAGTGGGCCCACCCCACAACCTAACCCTTTCAAGACTGAGACTATTTTCATATTTTTTTTTTCTATGTTTTGTTTCCCCCCTACCAAGGGCCATAACTTTAACTTTTTGTTCACATAGCTATATCAGGGCTTGTTTTTTTTTTGTGGAACATGTATTTTTAATGGCATCTTTTGATTTACCATATCTTTTATAGGAAAATGAGAAAAAATTCTTTGTGGGGAGAAATTAGAGAAAAATTTAAATACTGGCATTGTTCTTTGGGTTTTGTTTTTATGGTATTGTTTTGCTAATAGGGATATGACAGTCTTTTTCTGCTGGTCAGTACGATTTCAGGAACACCAAATTTATGTAGCACAGATAGCCCCAGGAAGCAGAAGTTGGTGTTTCTGGTGAGGAGTGTAACTTGACCAAAAAACAACAAATCGGCTATTTTGTTTTTTTTCCAATTACGGTGATAAATATTTTTAGTATTTATTAGTTTGGACATTTTCAGTTTCTCATTATTATGTTTATTTTTTATTTATTTTTTCTATAGGTAAAATTGGGAAAGGGGAGAGAATTTATTTATTTTATATTATTGTGTTTTTTTTAAAAATAGTTGTTACTTTCTTCTTTTTTTTTGTTATTGTCAGTAGTATAGTATTGCGGACTTTGGGATTTTACTGGCTTCGTGCTAACAGGAATCCTCTACAGTACAGCGCTCAGCTATTTCTGGATCTCCCATAGAAATGAATGGAGTGGCCGCACACATGCCTGACTGGCTACTCCGTTCATTCCAAGGGGGAGGGGGGCTTCACTGGCTACGGCGCCCCCATTCTTGTGATTGGTGGGGATCCCAGAAGTATCCTGTGGATAGGAGATAACTTTATATAACTGGAATACCCCTGTAAGCCTCTTCACAGGCAGGGCTTAATAGGCAGCTTACTATGGCAGGCCTGGGAGCCTTCACAAGGTCCAAGGTTGCCATAGCATCTGATTGGAAACCTGCAATTTTACCTCCAGTAGGTCCGATCGGAGGACAGAGGGAGTCCTCTTTCTCTAACTGCCCAGCTCACCTCCATATGCATCTATGGCCAGCCTAATTTAGCAGGCCGCTTATGTTGTACAGAACGATATTATTTGGTAATCTATTCTACAGTTTATTATTATATATGTGCACTGGACATGATATATACAGTACGTAATTTGATTCTCATATTTTAAGGTTTGCAGAATGATCATAAATCCATCATGAAAGAAATTGAAGAGGCCTTGCACAACCTACATGCTCGGGACAAAGAAAAGAGACAGAAAGATGAGGCCGAGGCCAATGCTGAAGCACTACAAGACCAGCAGTCTTTACCTGATGCATTTGCCAGAGTTGACGCAGTTACTCCAGGATCTCCAGCTAGTATGTGTGTAAGTGAACTTGACTTGGCTTCCAAAAAGAATGGCTCCTGTGCCTTGTGGCAAAGAAATACACTCCTTAACAAAAAAATAAAGCTTCCAGATAGAAATGTCTGGTTACTGCAAAACTTGCCATGCAGTTATGTCTTGGACAGATATGTAAATGATGACAGGTGCTATGCTCTTGTCAGAGAGAGATATGCATACAATGCACTATGAGAGGGGGCGCATCATTGGACTGTGGGACGCAGGATGGTCGTTTCAACGAATTACCTGCCATCTAGGCCATTCTGAGCTAGCTGTTAGGAGCACACACACATGGTGGAGACAGCTCACCAGTAGGGAGGATTGTTGGATCGGCTGACCATCACGAGCAGCTTACACAATTTCTTAGTCCACCATACAGACACAGGTGGCACCTCCATTACACATCCCTGTCTCTGGCCAGACGATTTCCAGGCTCTTTAGCAGAAGGAAATGGTGCCATGGAGCCCATTACAAGTACTGCCATTGACAGCCAGCCACCTCCACCTGGGTTTGCAGTGGTCTATAGGAAAAACTAGGGTGCACACTAGAGTTCTAGCCGCGGCATTAAGGCCAGAAGAGAAATGAAAGAACAACCGCACAAAAAGGCTGCACATCACCCTCTTAAAAAAATTCAGATATTTTTATTAAACAACAAAGCAAAAAAAGGTTAAAAACATTGTATGCAATAAAGATCTTGTGCCGGACCAAAATGTATGTCCAATGCACAACCATATGTACTCCAGGTCCTAAAGTATAGACTAATATGTGTTGCCAGAAAAATACAGAGTGCATGATAAATATGACCTCAAATAAATATTACAAAATATTCATCTAATGCAGGTTCAGGCAAGCATAGTGCATAGGTAGAACGCCCCACGCGTATCACTGGAATCACCAGCTTCCTGGACCCCTGATAGACCCCTGAGGAAGCTGGTGATTCCAGTGATACGCGTGGGGCGTTCTACCTATGCACTATGCTTGCCTGAACCTGCATTAGGCTCCATTCACACGTCCGCAAAATGGGTCCGCATCCTTTACGCAATTTTGCGGAATGGGTGCGGACCCATTCATTCTCTATGGGGACGAAATGGATGCGGACAGCACACAGTGTGCTGTCTGCAGCCGCAATTGCGGAGCGCGGCCCCGATTTTGGGTCCGCAGCTCCGCAAAAAGATAGAGCATGTCCTATTCTTGTCCGCAGCTTGCGGACAAGAATAGGCATTTCTATGGGGGTTGACGGGCTGGTGTGTTGCGGACCCGCAATTTGCAGGTCTGCAACACAGCACGGACGTGTGAACGAAGCCTTAGATGAGTATTTTGTAATATTTATTTGAGGTCATATTTATCATGCACTCTGTATTTTTCTGGCAACACATATTAGTCCATACGTTAGGACCTGGAGTGCATATGGTTGTGCATTGGACATAAATTTTGGTCCGGCACAAGATTTTTATTGTATACAATGGTTTTAACCCTTTTTTGCTTTGTTGTTTAATACAAATATATGAATTTATTTTTAAGATGATGTGCAGCCTTTTTGTGTGGTTGTTTGGTGGTTTGCAGTGGTGTCGTGAACGAGAAACCTGGACTGCTACAGAAGGAACTGTATAGTCTTTAACGATTAATCCGGGTTCTGTTTGGGATCCCTCAATGGTCGGGTTTGAGTATGGAGGCTTCGTGCTGACCATTTCAGTCCTGTCTAGCAACCAGTTAGATTAATCCATTCATTTACCAAGTGAGCTTTGATAAATGAAACGTGGAATCTGATTGGTTACTATGAGCAACTAAGCCAGTTTTCCTTTACACCAGTTTTCATAAACCTTCCCCACAGTGTTTTGTCAAAAAAAGACGTAGTGTGAAACCACCCTTAGGCCCTGTTCACACCAAATCTTTTGCAGGTAGATTTTGGGACGGGCTCTGCGCCAAGAAGTCACCTGGTTGCCATTCGAACTCCGCCTGCCATTGTTTTCACTATGAGGCCTCACTGCTGTTGATGCAGCCGCAGTGTATTGCTGCGACCAGGTTTCCACACAGACTGCTGGAAACAGAGGCAGGTTTCCACTCATGGTATTACTCCATTGAATGGGGTCAAACTGCGAACGGTTGTCTTGGGCTACTTTCACACTTGCGTTTGGAGCGGATCCATCTGGTGTCTGCACAGACGGATCCGCTCCTATAATGCAAACGCTTGCATCCGTTCAGAACGGATCCGTCTGCATATCTGGTTTTTACAGATCAGATTTTTCACTTCGTGAAAACTCAGATCTGACAGTATATTCTAACACAGAGGCGTGGTGATGGGGACGCTTCAAGTTAGAATATACTAAAAGAACTGTGTACATGACTGCCCCCTGCTGCCTGGCAGCACCCGAGCTCTTACAGGGGGCTGTGATCCGCACAATTATTGTGCGAATCATAGCCCCCTGTAAGAGATCAGGTGCTGCCAGGCAGGAGGGGGCAGACCCCCTCCCTCCCCTGTATTAAATGTGACCAGTGCAGCCCCCCTCCCTCTATATTCATTGGTGGCCAGTGCGGCCCCCCCTCCCTCCCTCCCCAGTATTAAATGTGACCAGTGCGGCCCCCCTCCCTCTATATTCATTGGTGGCCAGTGCGGCCCCCCTCCCTCTATATTCATTGGTGGCCAGTGTGGCCCCCCCCCTCCCTCCCTCCCCAGTATTAAATGTGACCAGTGCGGCCCCCCTCCCTCTATATTCATTGGTGGCCAGAGCAGCCCCTCCCTCCCTTCCCAGTATTAAATGTGACCAGTGCGGCCCCCCTCCCTCCTATATTTATTGGTGGCCAGTCCAGTGCGGATTCCCAGTATTAAATGTGTAATTAAAATCACCCCCCCATCATTGGTGGCAGCGGAGAGTTCCAATCGTAGTCCCAGTTTAATCGCTGGGGCTCCGATCGGTTACCATGGCAGCCAAGACGCTATTGCAGTCTTGGCTGCCATGGTTACTTAGCAATAAATAGAAGCATTATACTTACCTGCGAGCTGCGATGTCTGTGACCGGCCGGGCGCTCCTCCTACTGGTAAGTGAAAGGTCTGTGCTATAGGCAATGCGCCGCACAGACCTTTCACTTACCAGTAGGAGGAGCGCCCGGCCGGTCACAGACATCGCAGCTCGCAGGTAAGTATAATGCTTCTATTTATTGCTAAGTAACCATGGCAGCCAAGACTGCAATAGCGTCTTGGCTGCCATGGTAACCGATCGGAGCCCCAGCGATTAAACTGGGACTCCGATCGGAACTCTCCGCTGCCACCAATGATGGGGGGGGGGGTGATTTTAATTTGGGGGGGAGAGGGGAGGCCGCACTGGTCACATTTAATACTGGGAATCCGCACTGGCCACCAATGAATATAGAGGGAGGGGGGCCACACTGGTCACATTTAATACTGGGGAGGGAGGGAGGGGGGGCCGCACTGGCCACCAATGAGTTAAATACTGATTTGAGTTTCACGATCTAACTCAAATCCGATGGTATATTAATAGGGGACTCCTGACTTTACATTGAAAGTCAATGGGGGACGGATCCGTTTGAAATTGCACCATATTGTGTCAACGTCAAACGGATCCGTCCCCATTGACTTGCATTGTAAGTCTGGACGGATCAGTTTGGCTCCGCACGGCCAGGCCGACACCAAAACGCTGCAAGCTGCGTTCGGGTGTCCGCCTGCTGAGCGGAACGGAGGCCAAACGGTGCCAAACTGATGCATTCTGAGCGGATCCGCATCCACTCAGAATGCATTGGGGCTGTACGGATCCGTTCGGGGCCGCTTGTGAGACTCTTCAAACGGAACTCACAAGCGGAGCCCCGAACGCAAGTGTGAAAGTAGCCTTAAGTTGTTTTTAGCTTTGCAGCTACAAAATGCTTTGAATGCTTATTGCCTCTTTTAATGATTGCATCCCATTTCTCACGTAGTTGAAGATAAATCCTGGCTTGTAAGACACGTGTAATGCATAGTTTAATGATGTTATGGATGTGCAAGATAGATATATATATATTATATTACTGATCTTCTGGAGCAATATCACATGAAACTTATGCCAGGCGTTTTCTTACTGTGCTATTCTCTTACAGTAATTGTTTTTGCTATGGCAGGTATGTGGTGCTTTGAGCAGGAATGAGACCTACACAAGGATGCTGCTTTTAATCATTGGAGCGAATGCTATTGATGTTATTGAGAAACCAGTATGAGGCAGTTCCCTGTAAAGAAGACCTTTTACCATCTGGTGTCCATCGAATCTGCTCGTTCCAGTGACATCTGTTGTGGGGTGGAAGGCAGCCCCATCTTCAGTATAATGCTGAGTCAAACCTTCCCCCGGTTTTATATGGCTTTTATGTATCTGCCTTTAGTGTTGGACTTGCATACATTAACTCTTGAACAAGAAAAATGTCGTACTGTAAATCCTAACCCCTTTAAGGGGGTTTCCCACTATCAGTACTTATTGCTATACTCCGCAGTCTGATAGAAGTGAATGGAGACGTGCTCACACATTTGCACCACCCCAAGGGTGGATTTGGCGTTTTTTGAGCCTCCAAGCAAAATTATATCTGGGTGCCCTTGTAGTACTGCTAGACTCAGTGCTGTGACACCGCTAATATGGCAACCACTTATGTGTACCCCCACACAGTATATTGCCTGCTTATATGCTTCACACACAGTATTATACCCCTCAAACAATACATTGCACCCTGCTGGGTGTCTCATTCAGAATAATGTCCCTTACATGTTCCCCAATACACTATAGTAACTGTGCTTCTCGCCCAGTATAACGCCCCCTTGCGCGCGCTACTCGCCCAGTATAACGCCCCCTTGCGCGCGCTACTCGCCCAGTATAACGCCCCCTTGCGCGCGCTACTCGCCCAGTATAACGCCCCCTTGCGCGCGCTACTCGCCCAGTATAACGCCCCCTTGCGCGCGCTACTCGCCCAGTATAACGCCCCCTTGCGCGCGCTACTCGCCCAGTATAACGCCCCCTTGCGCGCGCTACTCGCCCAGTATAACGCCCCCTTGCGCGCGCTACTCGCCCAGTATAACGCCCCCTTGCGCGCGCTACTCGCCCAGTATAACGCCCCCTTGCGCGCGCTACTCGCCCAGTATAACGCCCCCTTGCGCGCGCTACTCGCCCAGTATAACGCCCCCTTGCGCGCGCTACTCGCCCAGTATAACGCCCCCTTGCGCGCGCTACTCGCCCAGTATAACGCCCCCTTGCGCGCGCTACTCGCCCAGTATAACGCCCCCTTGCGCGCGCTACTCGCCCAGTATAACGCCCCCTTGCGCGCGCTTCTCGCCCAGTATAACGCCCCCTTGCGCGCGCTACTCGCCCAGTATAACGCCCCCTTGCGCGCGCTACTCGCCCAGTATAACGCCCCCTTGCGCGCGCTACTCGCCCAGTATAACGCCCCCTTGCGCGCGCTTCTCGCCCAGTATAACGCCCCCTTGCGCGCGCTTCTCGCCCAGGATACAGTACTAATTATATTGTATGAGGAGCACATGTAGGGACTATTATACTGTATAATGTCCCCTACATGAGGCCCTCACACAGTGCATGGTCACTTAGCCCACCTTCCTATAATGACTTGAACACATCTCGCTGCAGATCTGCTTCGGTTTATACAGCGGATAGACGCAATAAGAGCAATTATGTCACTGTGCCTGTCTGCAGCAAACCACTGATTGCAGAGTATATGGTGGAGGAGGGAGATGACGGTTCCCTGCTCCATCGTTGTATTCAATTGTATCCACAGATGCAGATGCAGTTGAGTTAGGTGCTTCTGCCATGCTTGCACACTATAGAAAAAGACGCTGGCCTCTCTGGTGGCTGGGATAATGGTAGTGCGCATAGGCCAATGCTTTTTCCTATAGTCTGCAAACACGACCATCACCGCTGTATTGCAGGGTGGTCGTAACCATGGAAACGGGCCGTGTATAGTGTGATGGAAAAATGAATCAAGCCAGCAAAGGAAGCAATATGGACAATAACAATACATTAGTAAGTGATTAGTATTAACTATGTCTACATGATAAATTACATTTGCAGAAGTGAGACAACCCCTTTAAGCCACTATTACACTGCACAATATTCAGCCAATTATCAGGAACATATGTTCATACAAATGCTCGTTCCTGTTATTTCTCCCATGTAATCGTTCTGCCAGTCAACCAATAAACCGCTCGCTTGTCTGCTGATTTGCAGTATGAATGATGTACAGTTAGCAGCAGTACATCTTCCTGTGTAATCAGGTATGTCATGCTGATAATCAATAGAACTGATTGAGAGGAATGACTGCATTAGCGATTACTTCTCCCACATTCACTTTGAACAGGCCGTGTAATAGGCCAATGGAAACGGGCACCAATCCTTTTTTTTTTTTTTTTTTGCTTTGGTGGCCCCTTGACATAGAACAGTGTGACAAAGATTGTACACCCCCCTGTTCTCAGTGTTACTAGAACTGACTGGGCCCCACAGCAAACTTTTGAATGCCCTATTCCCCCCCCCCCCCCCATTGTCCTCTGCATCTAGGCACTCGCTACACCTGATGTCACACCGCGTCATGTCATAGTGCACAGCTACGCACACTACGTCCTGTCCTGACGGGCCCAGGGAGCGGTGAGTAATACCAGTGTTAGACTAGGAGCACTATACTCACCGCTCCCTGAGCCCTGAAAAAAAATCCATTTGTACTCCTATTGGGCCCCTGAGTTCGGGCCCTGTAACAGCTGCTTCCTCTGCTGACAAGGTAGCTACGCCCCTGCCTGTTCTTTAGTATACGTCTGGATAAAAATTTGCACTGAGCCACCGCAACCATTTAGTAGTTTGCATTATTTGGTCTAGTGTTGAACTGGTTTTAAAAACTTTCTAAGAAACTTCCAGACTGCATGCTTATGATTCCTAAATCAAATATCTGATGCATAGACTGCATATGAAGTGGAGGCCCTGTATGAGAAAGCTAAGCATGATAGTTCTTTAATATGTGATTGCTGATATTTGCTCTCCAACTATTCCCACATTTTCCAGCATATGGAATGGCAGACTCCTTTCCCAAAAAAAGGCAATCTGCTTTACAGATACATCTGCTTCTTTTTAGGAATAAATTAGTGCAATTTAACAACAGTGTTGCTGTGGCTGGAAAGCAACGGGCAGCTCAGTGCTACCAACTTATCCAATACCTCCAATGATAATGGAAATAAATAATGTGCGGCCACCTAAGATGTGCCTACAGGACAATGTGCCACAGCGGGCATCCACTGGCATCTCATTCTCCATTGCTGGAGATGTGGCATTGTAAACTGCTGGTTTAGAGCATCCCATGGTCTCTATGAAGATCTCTGTGTAGTATTACAGCTTATTGTTACTTTTTGATATTTTTTCTTTTTTTCTTTAGGGGTTGCAGGTTGGAGATGAAATAATTGCATTGGGTTCAGTAAATACCAACAACTTTCAGACATTACAGAATATTGCCAGTGTGGTACAGCACAGCGAGGGGGTAAGTGCACGTTCATGCTGCACAACGGATGTCCTGGGCGTGAAATGTACAAGTATTTGTTAATTGTCAGCTCTCTTGTGATTTCAGAGACCATTAAGTGTGACTGTGGTTCGAGATGGAAAGTCTGTTCATTTGGGGCTCACACCTCAACGATGGAATGGCAAAGGGCTTTTAGGGTAGGTCGAATTGATATTATCATCATTTAATCAGTAGGGCATTATTAGGCTAGTTTCACACTGGTGTTTCTGGGTCCGCTTGTGAGATCCGTTTCAGGGCTCTCAAAATCGGCCCAAAACGGAGCAGATCAGCCCCAATGCATTCTGAATGGATAAGGATCCGTTCAGAATGCATCAGTTTGGCTGCCTTCACTGACACAATATGGTGCAATTGAAAACGGATCCGTCCCCCATTGACTTTCAATGTAAGTCAAGACGGATCCGTTTTGACTTAGACTTTTTTTTAAATGAATAATGCAAACGGATCCGTAAGCACTAGACATACAAAAGAACACTACTTATTCCCCATCCTCAGGTATGTGATCCGCGGTTATCCAACCTTTGGGACCCCCAGGAGTCACAAAATTGAAGTTTCCGCAGTCCCCTTTGAGAACGGAGCCATGGTGCGCATGCCGGACCACTGCTGCATTCTCTTCTATGGCACTGCCAGAAATAGTGGCCAGTACTGTACTTGGCAGTCCGGTAAAAGTGAGTGGTTTTCACAAATGCGCACCATGGCTCTGTTTTCATGGGGGACTCTGGGACCTTCATTTTCGTAATTGCTGGGGGTCCCAGAGGCAGGCTGCCTGGCAATCAGATACTTATCCCCATAATAAGCAGTGTTATTATACATGTCAAGAGATTAAAGGGGTTTTATCATTGTGTACCTAAAGGGGTTATCCAATGATTAATGTAAAAAATTTAAATTAGACGACATATGGTACATGATGACCTCTTTCTAACATAGCTAGAACCAGCCCCGATTCTCACATGGATCCAGAGATCTCCTCATTCATTGCTCCAATTGTTCTGCTAGATTTATTTGTGCTGCAGATCTCTCCCATCACAGCTCTAGGGGGGTGTCCTTTCTGCTGCAGCTCTCTCCCATCACCGCTCTGGGGGGTGTCCTTTCTGCTGCAGCTCTCTCCCATCACAGCCCTGGGGAGTGTCCTTTCTGCTGCAGCTCTCTCCCATCACAGCTCTGGGGGGGTGTCCTTTCTACTGCAGCTTTCTCAGTATGACAGCTCGGGGGAGGGGGGTCCTTCTGCAGCTCTCTCCATGTAACTGTCACAGCTTCTAACAGTAGATATGACTGATGGCAGTTGAAGGATGGAACGGAGTATGCGTCTTCGAGGCAGACAGAGAAAAAAGGAAAACCTCAGATGGTGCTATTTAGATCCATTTTATTGAATAGCTTAGTGGCTATACTAAATTTGTATTTACATCCTTTCACAACCACATTGAGATCCAGGTGCTGGATTGCAAAATGTAGAATATTTTTCATGGGACAACCTTGCCACTTGCATGCTCCATGCATGGAAGTTTTAATTCAGCCCGGTCATTAGACAGTGACGCTTTATACTCTACATCCGGTTCCTGTATAAATCCATTTCATTATGTGGCGGTGCTTACTAATACAAGCCTCTTTGCATTGTTCTTCTTTGGAAGACGGCTCCTCCAGTTGGAAGGGATCTATTCCCATAACTGTCCCTAACTTGCTGTAGACTCATTTTGGCTCCTAGACCTCTGTACCCCCTAGAAGCCTCAGTTTCTCCTAGGACTGTACTGGCAGAGGCATCAGAGGGGATAAAATATACATATGGATACAGATGGCTAGGATAGGTGATGACTGAATCTTATTGCAGACATGCACCAAGGTTGTCGACCAGAGTGATGCCTCCAATGTAACGCATTTTAAATGTGACGAGCACAATGACACACTTCTTAAACATGACCGCAAAGGCCGGTGATTAGCCATAGCAGTTTCCGGACCAAGCCACTTCTGGTCCAGCAGGGACTGGGAACGGGCTCTGGTGCAGGAACGATGGGACTACAGACAGATGTTTGTGTTTTTTTTTAAATTGGGCACAGGTTCCAAAGATTGAGCTGGTCGGCTCCTAGACTGGACAACACCTTTAACCTGTTCCTTCTACATGAATCTGTGTGATAAGAAATCTCTGTCTCTGTTCTTCTCAGGTGTAACATCATTCCAATAAAAAGATGAAGCTCTCAAATGTCTAAGGCTGAAGTTGTGTTGCCTGCGGGTAAAGTTTTGGAACGTGGACTGATCTTTAGAAGAACCTGCATTGCTTTAAGAATTGGACTTCTCTTTCTTAGCCTTCTTTTGAAGCTCTGAGTAAAACCGTGTATGATTTATATAGTTTGCATCGTGGAAGCCATGTTGTGGGATTGAGAAATGCTAGTAAAATATCTGAGACTTGCACTGGCCTAATATTCCCTTCTCCAGTGCACATTATGTGGCGACATGAGGGTAAGAGGTAGCTGGTAGTGTCCCCCCAAAATATATTCTTCCAGTATTTCCGTAGGGGTTTTTTCACACTTGTGTTGTTAAGTACGGTATTGAGATCCGGCAGAGGATCTCAATATGGAAATTAAACATCCGTTTTGATTTTGCACATCAGGATGCAGTTGTGTGAAATCAAAAAGGAAAAAAATGGATCCGTCACTAAATACATTGAAAGTCAATAGGCTTCTAAGAAAAATTGATCCGTCATCATTGCCTTACATTGTTTTCAGTGCCGGATCCGTTTTTTTCCTGTTTTTATGACCGGACATAAAAAGGAATGCTGACGGAACGGAAGACATCCTGATGCATCCTGAACGGATCTCTTTCCATTCAGAATGCATGAGGACTAAACGGAAACGTTTTTTTCCGGTATTAGATCCACTGCCGGATCTTAATACCGGAAAACAACAACGCAAATGTGAAAGTAGCCTAAAGTGACCACACTTGTCTCTACAGAAGGGCTTACTGCCCTGAAATCTTATTTTAGCACTGCCTATAAAGCTGTACAGTTTATTGCGGGAGTTAGGCTACTTTCACACGGTATTGAGATCCGGCAGAGGATTTTAATATCGGAGAAAAGCGCTTCTGTTTTGTCCCCGTTCGTTGTCAGGGGGAACAAAACAGAATAGAACAGAACGGAATGCTCCAAAATGCTTTCTGTTCCATTTTGGTTGCGGTTTTCTTTCTGTCATGGGATGCGGAGCAAAACGGATCCTGCATAACCCACAATGCAAGTCAATGGGGACGGATCCGTTTTCTCAGATGCAATAGAAAACTGATCCGTTCCCCATTGACTTTCAATGGTGTTCATGACTGATCTATCTTGGCTATGTTAAAGATAATACAACCGAATCCGTTCAGAACAGATGCAGATAGTTGTATTATCAGTAACGGAATCGTTTTTGCTGATCCCTGCCGGTGTGAAAGTAGCCTTAAGGTGGCCATATACCGTAGAGAGCTGAATGTGCGTTCAGCTGTCAGCTATTCCTCCCAATCCCCCCATACACATGCATGATCGGCTGAGCATGCATGTGCTTTCAATAGGGAGAAGAGGGATAAGCTGCTGCTTGCTTCCCTAGCAGCAAATTATTCGTGTACGCCGGATCCTTCCCCCCCCCCCCCCCCCCCCCCCATGCTTTCTGCCTTCAAGAGTCTCAGGACACCCT
Source organism: Bufo bufo (assembly GCF_905171765.1). Lineage (NCBI taxonomy): Eukaryota > Metazoa > Chordata > Amphibia > Anura > Bufonidae > Bufo > Bufo bufo. Next base: position 213,832,174 of record NC_053390.1, read on the forward strand.
CATACACAATATATGGTCAGTCACAGAGAAATCTGCAATTGTGGCTGACGTTCAGCTAAGGCTTCTTTCACACTCAGGCTTTGGCTTTACGTTTGTGAGATCCGTTCAGGGCTCTCACAAGCGGTCCAAAACGGATCAGTTTGCATTCTAATGCATTCTGAATGGATAAGGATCTGCTCAGAATGCATCAGTTTGCATCAGTTCTGCCTCCATTCCACTTTGGAGACTGACACCAAAATGCAACTTGCAGCGTTTTGGTGTCCGTCTGATGAAACTGAGCCTTCACTGACACAATCTGGCACAATAGAAAACGGATCCGTCCTCCATTGACTTTCAGAGGTGTTCAAGACGGATCCGTCTTGGCTATGTTAAAGATAATACAAACGGATCCATTCTGAACGGATGCAGGCGGATGTATTATCTGAACGGATCCGTCCATGACAGATCCGCACAAAACGTGAGTGTGAAAGTAGCCTAATGTGTATGGCAACCTATACTTAGAAATAAAAACTCTGGGAACCTTTGTCTTGTTACTGGACTTCTCCTGTAATAATTACATTACTCTGCACAAAGTGGATCTCTGTTATCTCTTGGTGACTCCTAAAGGTGGGTGTTACAAAATACATGTATTGATCCAAACAGTGAGATGGGGGCTCTGGCTGTCCAACCTGGAAAATACAATAAAAAAAATCTGTTTGTAAGGCTTGTGTTTTTTAATCTGCCAGTATTCCTTACTCTTATACAGATTACGTCAGCTGCAGAAGGAGAAAACTTTTCATAATGTCCGACACAAAAACACAAAACTTGTATTAAGATTCCTGGTATATTGGCATTACATGATGAATAGAATTCCATTAAAATAAAGACCTCTCCCTGACTGAGTTGAGGCAGCTCCGATAAGTATGTGTTGTTCTAGTTAGGTGGCTCTGAGGTGTACTGTCACGTACCTCTGTGTCACTATGGCAGATCGGCCTGAAAATGCAGGAATTGAGAAAAATTGTGCTACTGAATTATTTGTCTTCTCGCCCCGACCGGAAGTGTGTGTTTGTCAGGGCTAGCAAAACCAAATTTCCCAATTCCCATATGAATATGCTGGCACAAGTCACTAAGTTTGGTGCTGTATGGTGGCACTTGAAATCTCTAGGTATAATCAGTTCTTCAATCTACCCCTATAAACCTAGTCGGGTCTTGAACTATCCTCTGTACACCACCGCATTGGATTTGCAGAACTGAATGAACATGTGATTGAAGTGTAGACTTTCCACTTTAGCCCCTATTTTGGGCCTTTTAGGACAAAACATTTTTTCTTATTTTTTTCTCGCCATTATCTCATTCTAAGGGTACATGCACACAACCGTATGTATTTTGCGTTCCGCCAAAAAACTGGTGACTTCCATGTTACACCCTGGTCAGTGCAGATGACCAAAATTGCATGAGAAGGTAAACATTGAGGAGAGCAAGGTGGGCAAAAAAGGAGAGGGACATTCAGAAGGGATATCTTTCCCTAAGGAAACCCTATTTACCCCTAAGCCTCCAGGCTATGGGGTAAATAGGGTTTCCTTAGGGAAAGATGTCCCTTCTGAATGGCTTAGGGGTAAATAGGGTTTCCCTAGGGAAAGACATCCCTTCTGAATGGCTTAGGGGTAAATAGGGTTTCCTTAGGGAAAGATGTCCCTTCTGAATGGCTTAGGGGTAAATAGGGTTTCCTTAGGGAAAGATATCCCTAAAGATTGAGGATTTAAGGGTCTTTTTGGTTTGATTTAGTTTGTATGATAAATAACGGGACTCATGAACAACATTGAATATATCATTCAATAATTTGGATTAATGACTTCTGTGTTACATCTGTTTTTTTGGCGGATCCATTGTAACAATGCCTGTCCTTGTCTGGAAAATGGACAATTATAGGACATGTTTTATTTTTTCGTGGAAAGGACTTGTGGACCTACGGATAAGGAATGCACACAGTTATTTCCATATTATTATTTTTTTTTTTGGGGGGGGGGGGGGGCACCCATTGAAGTGAATGATTCCGCATACAGGCTGCAAAAAAAGGAACAGACACGAAAGAAAAAAAAAATAAGTTTGTCTGCATGAGTTCTACGTTATAACTTTTATTTTCTGGTGACATAGCTGTATGAAGGCATGGGTTTTTTGAGTTGTATTTTTCGGTGGCACCAAATAACAACTTATTAAAGGGTTATTCCCAGCTAGGACATTAATGGCATATTACTAGGATATGCCATCAATATGAGATAGGGGCTGGTCCCAACTTTGGGATCCGCTCCTGTCCCCAGAATGGTGGGGCCCCCGGACTAAAGGAGAGAGCATCGCGCTCTTCATTCACTGCTTTGGGGCCCTCTGAAAATAGCCACCTTTTTCTCACTTCTCATCCACTATATGGAACGATTACATGGATTCGCAAGAAACACTGATGTGTGCATGGCCCAACAGAAACAAAAAGGGTCAGTGTGCTGATCCCCAAAATATGCAGATAGCACGTGGATGAAAAAAATTAGTTTTGTGCATGAGGACTTTTTCTGTGGGTCAGTATGACTGCGATGATGCCAAATGTATAGTTTTTTATTTCACTACTTTTACACAATAAATACTTTAAAAAAATAGTTGGTTTTCTCTGTCATCCTCCACCACGGAACTTATGCTGAGATGACCCTCTTCTAACTAGTTAGGGACAGTAAGAATACATTTGGCCCTCCTCTGGCTCATCCTCAGTGTCTTCCTGTCCCTTGCAGGTGAAGGATTGGTCCCTCCAGCACCACAAGCTGTGGGCCTGTTCCTGGGGAGGCAGACAGGTTCGGTATTTGTGTATACCTACCACATTTGAGGATTACAGGTAAGCGTGTGGTGCGTCTTCCCAGAGGTTATCTGTGGTGGTGACGTCACCGTATGTACTGAATTAGACTGATGGCATTATGTCAGAACAGTTCAGTAGATACAGGTCTGGCAGGGACCCACAGCATTATAAATCATTTATAATGCATGCAATTCTGTCAAAGGAGCAGAGGTCAGAGCAGGAACTCGGGCTGCCACATGCAGTGTGTTTCTCTCTCATCTGTAATTAGCCTAAGGGTCCATTCACACATCCATGTGTTTTGCGGTTCCGCAAAACACGGACAGCGGCAATGTGCGTTCTGCATTTTGCGGACCGCACTTTGCCGGCACTAAGAGAATATGCCTATTCTTGTCCGCTATTGCGGACAAGAATAGGACATGTTCTATTTTTTTCAGGATCGGAATTGCACATCCGGAAGTGCGGGTCCGCAATTCCGGATCAGGGCCGCACATCGTGCGGCCCCATAGAAATGAATGGAATTGCGGATGTGTGAATTTGAGCCTTAGGATGTCCGGTTTGAGGAGAACACTGAGGAGTCAGAGGAGGGTCAGATTTATTCTTACTGTCCCTACCTGGTTGGAGGAGGGTAATCTTAGCGTAAGTGCTGTCATAGAGTACTCATGAAAATGAAATTACCAGTAAGTGTAATCTATTTTTTTGTGTCATATTTCTTGTGATCCCTTTATGTGAGGCAGAATAGCAACTCTAGAATACACTTTTTGTGGGTCAATAACCGTGATACCAAATGTATACTACTCCCAAAAGATTAGGGATATTTGGCTTGTGGGTGAAATTTCAGGATGAACCTAAAATGAACCTTTAGGCCCCTTTCACACGGACGAGTATTCCGCGCGGATGCGATGCGTGAGGTGAACGCATTGCACCCGCACTGAATACCGACCCATTCATAGGAAACAAAGAGAGGATTTGCACCAACAAGAAATGCTACTGACTAAACAGGGGAGTCATACATGCAGGTATTAAAAGCTGAGACTTCCGCCAATATGTTCCAGTAAGGAAGATATCAGAGCCCATCACTGCACCACGTCACGGTCACTCAGCATGGCAGAGGGTCCTAGCCGCTGCTCTAACTATGGTGTGAACACAGTCTGGGGGTGTTGTAATTCAGCACACAGCCAAGCCTCCACACAAAGGCCCAGCATGAATACTGTGGCAGTGCAATGTGAATGAGGCCAGGCCGTGAGCCACACCTATACCAGACCATGTGATGGAGGTTACCAGGTGCAACAGAGTGTCCAAACACACCCAAATCTAACAAGACAAAAACACAGAAATGAAGTGGCAATTCTGGAGGAGCTGCTCAGCCCCTGACACTGTGGCGTGTCTATTTAATGGAGGAGCAGCCCCACCGCATGTGGACCGTAATAATCGACTAACCCCAGCAAAATATGCATACAATGGAGGACGTCGACGCGGGGCTATGGGGCTGTTCACATGAGCGGTGATTTTTCACGCATCACTTGTGCGTTGCGTGAAAATCGCAGCATGTTCTATATTCTGTGTTTTTCACGCAACGCAGGCCTCATAGAAGTGAATGGGGTTGCGTGAAAATCGCAAGCATCCGCAAGCAAGTGCGGATGAGGTGCGATTTTCACGCATGGTTGCTAGGTGACAGTCTATAAACTGTATTATTTTCCCTTATAACATGGTTATAAGGGAAAATAATAGTATTCTGAATACAGAATGCTTAGTAGGTGATCAATTGAGGGTTAAAAAAAATAATAATATTAACTCACCTTCTCCTCTTGTTCGCTTAGTTCCCTGTCTCTTCTTTACTTCTTAAAAGATGAACTATTGGCTAGGACCTGTGGTGACGTCAGATCACATGTGCGGTGATGGACCATGTGATTGGAGCATGTGATCTGACGTCACCAAAGGTCCTTTAGCCCACAGCTCATCATTAAAGAAGTAAAGAAGAGACCGGGAACTACGCGAACAAGAGGAGAAGGTGAAGATTTTTCTTATTTTTTTTTAACCCTCAATTGATCACCTACTAAGCATTCTGTATTCAGAATGCTATTATTTTCCCTTATAACCATGTTATAAGGGAAAATAAAAACATCTACACAACACCTAACCCAAGCCCGAACTTCTGTGAAGAAGTTCGGGTACCAAACATGTGCGATTTTTCTCACACGAGTGCAAAATGCATTACAATGTTTTGCACTCGCGCAGAAAAATCGCGGGTGTTCCTGCAACTCACCCGCACATTTTCCCGCAACGCCCGTGTGAAAGGGGCCTTACAGGTGAACTTAATGTGACCTTTTCAATGCACATGTCCAACTGTCCAATGTTTCAGTACTTTTTGCACAACTTGCTGTTCTCTAACAAGGAGCTTAATGGCAAAATTCACAACAGGTGTTTGATCCATGAATTGCCAAATAAATTTCCTGGTTCAATTAGAATTGGTATTTAAACAGTCCTCATCATGCTGTTCACATTTTGACATCATGAGACCAAGATGACACCTAACAATTGCTCAACAGTACCTTCCAAGGCTTCAAGCAGGATGTTCTCAGATGGAAGGGGCAACTGAGCTTAGAGTGTCACAGAATGTCATCAGCAGGTTGCAACAGAGAGACTGGAAGAGTCACAGAAAGGCATAGAAGTGGATATCCTTTGACCACATACCACACTGATGACCACTTCATTGTGAACAATGCCGTGCAGAAACGGATGAGGAATGCTACTAGGGCTGAAACGATTACTCAAATTAATCGATTAACTCGACACAATAAAATTCTCGATGCAAATTTTTTTTCATCGATGATTCGTTTGTGCCATGTGACCATGGAGCGTGAGTGAAGAGCTTGCTATTAATCACGCTTCATGGTGACCCGCCTGCCCGCACCGCACCCTGACGTACACACATCATCAGGACATAGTGCACATGAGCGCGCACTATGACCTGATGCTGTGTGACATCAGGTCCCAGTGCAGCGCATGAAGAAGAGGATGTTAGATCTCTGAAGTGTCGGCAGCACCCCTACAGGAAAGGTAAGTATTTTAGTTCACTCGCGCTGTGGCTGGGTACTGATGGCTAGGAGGGGGAGAACTGATGGTAGTGGGGCAGCTGGTGGCACTGGGAGAAGTTCATCGCACTGGGGGCGAGCTGATGGCACTGGGAGGGGGAGCAACTGATGACATGGGGAAGCTTGTGCCACTGGGGGTTGTTGGTGGAACTGAAGGGGGGGGGGGGGGGGAGCTGGTGGCACTGCTGGAGGAAGTAATTGCATTGGAGGGGAAACTAGGTGGGAGCAACTGATGGCACTGTTTTTTTTTTTTTTTTTTATAGAAAACATTATTTTAATTAGTTTCTTCTTATTAGAGTACTTGATTAATCGGTACAATACTTGATTACTAAAATAATTGATAGCTGCAGCCCTAAATGCCACACAACTCCAGGCACATTTAAGGGAGGTGAGAGGCACCCAAGTGTCACGTCAGACCATTGAAAACCATTTACATCAGCGTGGTCTGCGTGCTAGACGACCTGCAAGGGTAACTGGCCACAGGCGTCATCGTCTTGCATGAGCCAGGTAGCATCTACGCTGGACGAGGGACCAGTGGGCCTCAATGCTGTTAACTGATGAAAGTCTATTCACGTTCAGCAGAAATGATGGCCGCCAACGATGTTGGAGACGTCAAGGAGAGCGCTATGCATCCGCCACTGTGGTCACCAGACGTGCCTTTGTTGTTGTTTGTGTTACAGTGAGGGCAGCAGGGCCGGACTGGGGATAAAAACCAGCCCTGGAAAAAGTTGCATACCAGCCCCACAGCATTGCGTCATTATTTACTTGTTTATAATAGGAGAAAGCATTCATTTTAAAACATGTGTGGCCACCTATTTAATGATTGTTGCATGCAACATTTTACTTGACCAGCTATTTTAGATATTCTACGGCAGTCCTGTTACAATCCCCCCTCCCCCCAATGAGCCTTTCGACCAAATAATAAAAATATTTATAAAATCTCACCCATATGCTGCAAAAAAAATAAAAAATCTGCAATGTAAAATCGATACTAAAGATTAACTATAAACAAACATATTTCACATGAAAACTTAAAATTATTTGGCTTGGCCCTTGGGGATCTCGGACACCACTTCCACACTTTGGCCGGGGGCTCGGTGGAGCTGATGTTGTGTTTTATCCTAATGAGAAAGATTTCATAATAAGGATTTGGAGAAGGGGCAGATGGATAGCAGAGCAGGGAGAGGCTGGTGCTGCTACTAGGGGGTCATACCATGGGGGAGTAATAAAGCCCACCATAATGCCCCCCCAGTAGAAATAATTCTCCTTATAATGTGCAAAACATACCTTCTTGTAATGCCCCCAGTTGAGCTAATGTTCCCATAATGTGCCAATATAAAATACCCCTTCTCAGTGCCCCCATAGTGCTCCCCCCTTCCCCATAGTACCCACCATAATGTGTCCCAGTATAAAATGCCCCTATACAGAGCCCCCCATATAAAATACCCCTTCTTTTTAGCCTCAGTAGATGCCCCTATAGTGCCACCCAATAATCTGCCAGTAATAAGTGCCCCAATAGATGCCCCAATCATGTGCCAGTAAGATGTGCCCCCATAGATGCCCCCCAATCATGTGCCAGTAAGATGTGCCCCATAGATGCCCCCCAATCATGTGCCAGTAATAAGAGCCCCCCCACCATCATGTGCCAGCAGCCAGAGCCCCCCCCCCCCATATCATGTGCCAGTAGCCCCCCCTTATGGGCCAGTAGCCCTCTTATGTGCCAGTAGCCGCCCCTTATCATGTGCCAATAGCCCCCCATGTGCCAGCAGCCCCCCTTATGTGCCAGTAGCCCCCATATCATGTGCCAATGGCCCCCTTATGTGCCAGTAGCCCCCTTATCATGTGCCAATAGCCCCCCATGTGCCAGTAGCCCCCCTTTTGTGCCAGTAGCCGTCCTTATGTGCCAGTAGCCCCCCTATTATGTTCCAGTAGCCCCCTTATGTGCCAGTAGCCGCCCCTTATCATGTGCCAATAGCCCCCCCATGTGCCAGCAGCCCCCCTTATGTGCCAGTAGCCCCCCTTATCATCTGCCAGTAGCCCCCCTTATGTGCCAGTAGCCCCCCCTTATCATTTTCCAGTAGCCCCCCCCCCCATAATGATCCAGTATTGCACCTATATAAAAAAAACACTTATGCTTACCTCCAGCGATGCGAGGCAGGCCTCTTCCGGCCTGTGTCCCTCGATATACGACTCAGGCGGCGCGATGATGTCATCGCGCCGCCTGCACCGGCCTCTGATAGGCTGCTGGCCTAGTGCTGGCAGCCTATCAGAGGAACAGGAGGGGACACACCTCTCCCTCCCCTGCCGTAGCATAGACATCTGTATCGCCGTACTGAGGACGGCGATACAGATGACTATGGAGATGAGCGCTTCCACAATGGAAGCGCTCATCTCCTGCTGTGTCCTGCCGCCGGCCGCCCCCACTCGTCACCAGAGCTGCGGCCTTGCGGCACTCAGGCCTGCCAGCCTAACTGGAAATTTACCGGTATCCCGGCAGGCCAGTCCGGCCCTGGTGGGCAGGTGTGTCTAGTCAATACAGAACTGCCCTACACTTTGTGAGTGGTACAGTGACAAGCCAATACTACTTGAATAACATCATTAATCCAGTCATTGTGCCTCTGCATGAAGAAGACAGGCCACAAGGTTGTACCATTAGGGAACAGCTGCTGGAGACAAGGGTACCTCAAATTGAGTGGCCTGTACTTTCTCCAGGCCTAAATCCCATTAAAAACCTTATGGGATCAGCTGAGTCGCCATCTAGAGGCTCGTAACTCAGTACCTCAGAGGGCCGCCCCTTAATGAGGAGTGCGATGCCATGCTTCAGCAGACAATAACTCAACTTGTGAACAGCATGAGACGTTGTTGTCAAGCTGTAATTGATGCCACATGACAAGTTACTGAGACATTTTTGTAGGGGCATACCCACCACTGGTGTTTGCTTTTGTTTCAATAAATTGTTTGAGATGAGGAAATCACCATTGCATGCTTCTACTTAAAATGCTCTACTTTCATGATATAATATCACTGTAGCGTGAAGTTTTTTCGTTTTCAATAAATTTCACCAGAAAGCCAAAGGCCAGAGTAGTGTATGTTTCCATTTTTTTGGGGGGTTGGGTTATGACTAGTTTATTCTGTTGGTAAATGAGATTATGCAGATACCAAACTTGAGCAAAAATGTGCAACTTTTTAGGGATTTGTGCTGCGCTTACTTTGTAAAATTGGGCTGTTCAGGGCGAAGACAGCTTGGCACATTTGCAGGAGGTGAGAGGACGGGAGTGGTGGAGGTACACATATTTGCAGACGTAGGCACAATTATTAAACGTTACTTGAACACCTTTGGGTATGGGGCACCTTTTTTATTGCATTGTACTCATTTTGAGCAAAAACATTTTTCAATTGGGCTTTATTAAAAATGTTGAGCTCTTTTCTCTGTACAGCCTTGAGATTTTCTAGTAGCATACTCTGTTTTTACAGTGTTCTGTCAGGTTGCTCAGCTGACGGCTCATCTCTGACCTTATAAACGCTCATTATAGCTCAGTTCTTGTCTTAAATAAGTTTTTTTTTTTGTAATTTAGAGATGAAGTTTATAAAACTGAAAGTATAATGCTGGCATAAGTTAACCCTTTATGACAAAGCTGCTGAATTTTTAATTATTTTTTAAATAAAGACCAATTGAAAAAAATTATTTTAAGGCCAAAATGAGTAAAACACAATCACAAAAAAAAAAATTGCCATTGAAAGTGTTACATAGATTTTAACAGTACAGATCACATGGGGTGCCCCATTACCCATGTAGATGACCTCCCAACTTTTGAAAATCGCAAAGAGGGACAAATGTGGGGCGCATATCATGGCAGTTTTTTTCATATTAGGCCACGCCTCTAACTCCGCCCAAAACATAATTACTGACTCTGTCACAACTGCAATAGCTGGGGATTGGTTAGGTCCCTTTATTTTTTTACATGTGGAGCCCCTGGGACAATATTTTCTTGCACTTCAATTGCCATTAAAATATTAGCACTACGGATTAACGATTAACGAGCGTATCGACTTCCCATAAAACTTTGTTTCAATACTGTACGGAGCAAGCCTTCCGTACAGTATTAGAATGTATTGGCTCTGAGTACCTTGGAACCAAACCCGAGTTTGGTAAAAGGTTTTTTACAGTATAAATCAATTTCCGAAGTTATAAGGCGAAGTCTCGTGAGACTTCGCAAAGTAATAACTTTGGCTCATCGGAGCCAATACATTCTAATACTGTATGGAGCGCTCGCACCGTACAGAAACTAAGTTTTATGCGAAGTCGATACGCTCATCCCTAATTAGCACATAAATCATTGGATTATAGATATTTTAAGGTAGAAATTGCACAAAATAATGAAGTTATGGTCTAATATACAGGTAGAAACCATACAGATACTTTAGTAAGGAGCAATTTAGTAAATTTATTAATGCACATTAAGGCTACATGCACACAAACGTTAGCGCTCCGTGCCCGTGCTGCGGACCACAAATTGAGGTCCGCAATGCACGGGCACAGACCGTGGGGCAGCCGCATGCGGATCGCGGACCCATTCACTTGAATAGGGTCGGCGATCTGCATCCGACGGTCCGCACCGCAAAAAAGTAGTGCATACGCTACTTTTTTGCGGTGCGGAGGCATGGGCAGAAACACCACGGAAGTAGGGATCGACCGATTATCGGTTTGGCTGATATTATCGGCCGATATTGAGGATTTTGAACGTTATCGGTATCGGCATCTATTTTGCCGATATACCGATAACATATTGGGAACACAGAACGCGCTGCTCTCAGCGCTCTCTGTGTTCCCTCCGCAGCACAGGGGAGAAGGAAGCAGTGTCTCCTCCCCCCTGTGATGCTGCTGCCGCCAATGACAGGAGAGAAGATAGAGGAGGGGAGGGGCTGTGGCCACCGCTCCACCAATGAAGATAAGCCTTTCATTAATTCATATACAGGAGGCGGGAGCTGGCTGCAGAATCACATAGCCGGCTCCCGACCTCTATGAGCGATAGCTGCGGTCCGCGGTAGTTAACTCCTCAGGTGCCGCGGATCACAGCTACCGCTCATAGAGGTCGGGAGCCGGCTATGTGATTCTGCAGCCAGCTCCCGTCTCCTGTATATGAATAAATGAGAGATTTATCTTCATTGGTGGCGCAGTGCGTCCCCCCCAAGCCCCCCAGTATTAATCATTGGTGGCGCAGTGCGCCCCCCATCCCAATCCCGGCCAATAGTAAAAACATTGGTGGCGCAGTGCGCCCCCCACCCAGTATTAATCATTGGTGGCAGTGTCCACAGGGTCCCCTCTCTCCTCCTCCTCCGATCGGAGCCCCAGCAGTGTAATCCTGGGGCTCCGATCGGTTACCATGGCAGCCAGGACGCTATTGAAGCCCTGGCTGCTATGGTAAGCTCCATGCTGCTGTGTGCACTATGCACAGAGCAGCAGGGACAGTGTGAGGTCCTATTCACCCTGATAGTGATCTATCAGGGTGAATAGGACAGGGGTTCTAGTCCCTAAGGGGGCTAAAAGTTAGTAAAAAAAACCACACAAAAATATTAAGTATAAATGAAAAAGATTTATAAAAAAAAATAAAAAAAATACACATTAACAATAAACATATTAATTTTCAGCAGATTTGTGTAGGAATTATTTTTTTTTCTCAAAAATGAAAATTCCCAGAATATCGGTATAAATTATCGGCTATCGGCCTGAAAGTTCACAAATTATCGGTATCGGCCCTAAAAAATCAATATCGGTCGATCCCTACACGGAAGCACTCCGGTGCCTGTGTATTGCGGACCCGCTGTGTGCGGGCCGCAATACATCCACGGGGGGCACACGGTCGTGTGAATGGAGCCTTATGCATTCATTTCCTAGGTCAAAAAGAGGGACATTGAAGGGTCAAAGAGGGACAGAGGGACTTGGGTCAAAAAGAGGGACACTTGCTCCCATCACCCTACGTATAACAGCTGCTATAGAGCAGCCCCCAACCTGTGACTCTCCAGCTGCTTGAAAACTACAACTCCCGATAAGCTCTGACACCAGCCAAAGCATTTTGGGAGTTGTAGTTTTGCAACAGCTGTGGAGGGACAGGTTAGAAACCAGTGCTATGGAGAGATATACCGCCCCCTAGAGGAGACACGTGTTGGGTCACGCTAGACGTGTGACCAGCTCCTCCGCTCGTTTTCTATATACAAGCCACTGACCGCTTTCCCACAATCCTGTGCGACGCGAAGTGCAGGAATGACTAGCGCGCGGCCAAATGGTGACTTCCGTGTCACCATGGGAACCCAGTATGGTTTACTCCTCGGTTGCTAGGTAACGCTACGGGAGGCTTGCTGCTTGCGGGCTGCGTTCCCTGCTGTAAGTAGACTGCATTAATGATAGATGTAGTAATATTATTATTATTAGAGGCTAAGCACCCAGTGCCGCACAGTACAGATACAGTATGTGGAGGCGATCATCATTTACTAGCGAGTCTCCATTGGTCAGAACTGTTGTAATGTTTTGCCATATAACATACCTGCAGTGATCTGAGATCCATCATGTAGATTATTCCTGATAATAGCAGAGCGCTGGTGGGGTTGGGGGAGTGATGAGTAGTGATTTTTAGTATGTGCCAGCTGAAGGGGTCTAATTCCTTGTCCATTATAAGCCTGATCCATTGTGACACAATGCTTGTCTATGGTATCGCTCAATGTCAGGTATCTGCAATTTACCAATAATATGAATACAACAGCATAGGATATTTTTTTATTAAATTTTTTTAAAATATTATTTTAAAAACCAATAGAGCGGCCCTGTCCCTTCTACGATTACGACCATTATATCACATGGAAATTTGTGCTTGCTTGACATTGTAATGTAACACACTGCGTGCGATGGAGCCCTGGGTCCGTTTTTTTGGCTCCTGGCAAATGAGAATTACGTTTTTAGAGCTATTAGGGTCCGTACACGCATGAAAAAAAACGCCAGAATAAGCACATTTTTTCTAGTGGTTTGTTTTGCACACAGTGGGGCTCATTAACCAAAGACCAGCATGTATTGATCCCCAGAGAATTCCGATGGGACGCAGGCCTCTTCATAACCTATGTGCATCCTCCTTCAGTCCGTAATCTACTCCACCATTAACGCCAGGAGTAAATGATAAATCTGCTGTGGCCGATGACCCTGCCCCCACTACAGCCTCACCATGACCCCTTTTTTGTTTTAATATGTTCATGTAGTTTAGGGTATTTGGGTGTAAGGTTAAAAGGGTTTGTCTCTGCAGGGCACCCCATTCTCTAAGAAAAGCCACACCTGTGATCGGCTGATATTCCTGCAGGCCTCTGGGCCATTGAAATGAATGACCAACCGTTTAGGCCTCTTGCACACGAACGTGTGCGCCCCGTGACCGTGCTGCGGCCTGCAAATTGCGGGCCGCAATGCACGAACACCCACCGTGGGGCAGCCACAGCAGATTGCGGAACCGTTCACTTTAACGGGTCTGCGATCCGCAAAAAGATAGCACATGTTCTATCTTTTTGCGGAACGGAAGTACTGGACGAAACCCCACGGAAGCACCCTGTAGTGGTTCTGTAGGGTTCCGTTCCGTGCTTCCGTTCCAAACCATTCCGCATCTCCATATTTGCGGACCCATTGAAGTGAATGGGTCCGCATCCGTGATGCGGAATGCACGCGGAATGGTGCCCGTGTACTGTGGATCCGCAAATGCGGTCCGCAATATGGCCACGGAGCGCACACGTTCGTGTGCAATAAGCCTTAAACAAGTTTTCCTGTGACTGACATTTATCACCTATCTACAGGAAAAGTGATAGTCTGATTACTGGGGCCCCACTGCTGGGATGTAAAAGGATCACTAGGACAGGGGCCCGAAGCTTCTTTTTCTCCTCACTGCACAACAATACTAAGGAGAAGACTGGATGGAGCAGTGGTAAAGGATGCACGGTGCTGCTTTAGGCCTCATGCACACGACCGTAGTTCTGGTCCGCATCCGAGCCGCAGTTTTTGCGGCTCGGGTGCGGACCCATTCACTACAATGGGGCTGCAAAAGATGCGAACAGCACTCCGTGTGCTGTCCGCATCCGTGGCTCCGTTCCGAGGCCCCGCAAAAAAAATATAGCATGTCCTATTCTTGTTTGTTTTGCGGACAAGAATAGGCATGTCTACAATGGGCCGTCCGTTCCGTTATGCAAATTGCAGAAGGCACACGGGCGGCTTCCGTTTTTTGCGGATCTGTGGTTTGCGGACCGCAAAAAACGTCACGGTCGTGTGCATGTAGCCTTATTCAGTGTCTATGGGACAGACTGAAGGAGTCAAGTACTCGACATCAGTTCCATAGACTTTGAATGGGATGGCAGGGCTCATGCTTGACCCTCAAAATCCTCCTCCGAGCAGTCATGCTCCAGAGGAACAGTGGGGTCTGGACCCTTATTGTAGTGGGGCCTCCAGTAATCAGACATTTATGACCTATCCTGCCGAGATCCTGGATATCATTGCGGTAAAACCCCATTAAAGTGACCCTTCGGTTCAAGAAAAAAAAAATCATGTTAACTGAGAAACAGACAAAATACTTACCTGGTGATCTCCTTTTTAGCTGAAGATCCACTTATTACCGTACCAGGATTCTCTTCTGCCATCCAAGATGGCGGCGACGTTCTTCAGAATACCTGATGCATACTGTGGATCAGTAGTCCAAGACACTTGCCGCTTGTCTTGAGCAGAGCAGTGTCTTGGATTACCAATTGAACAGTATGCATCAGGCAGTCTGAGAAGCAGCGGCCATCTTGGATCACAGAAGAAACGCCCAAGGAATCTGCAGCTGAAAAAAAGAAAAGGAGGGCACCAGGTAATATTTCTGTTCATTCCTCAGTTCATTTTTTTTTCTCTTTTTTTTAAAGCCGTGTTAGCACTTGCGCCATTTTTCTTTCTGGCTAGTAGCCTCCGTTGTGACGTCCGTATGCCCCTACAGTCAGTTCAGGAGTAGAGAGGGGTTTTATGTTCTTTATTATTATTATTTTCAGTTTTATTATTTTTGCTGCTCTTCATATTTTTAGTTTTCTTAAATAGTGGATTACCATACATTCCAAATCACACTCTGACTGTGAATAACTGCACATGCTATAAAGTAGGGATGAGCGAATCGACTTCAGATGTTTCATCCGAAGTCGATTCGCTCATCCCTAATAAGGAGTCCTGGATTCCTGGTTACAGGGGAAAACTACCCAAAACGTGGCATGTTTGTGCTTCATTGGCTATATGCTCATATGATGTCTTTTATATTATACAATATTCATCGACAATTATACAGAAATAATAACTCAACGCAGAGCAAGATGTCTGCAGGTAATGCTGATCTACAAGATGAAGGACTACCTCTTAATGCCCCTGACCAAGATGTCCCACTTTATGAAGAGGAAACGTATAATGAAGATCAGACGATATTATCAACCTCTGAGCCTTCTGAAGAACATCTCCCTGAAGACATTAGTGGAGATCTGGAGGAGCAAGTAAATGAACCAGTACCTGAAGAAGAGAGGTCTCCTAATGCTTCTCCCGAGGAAATGTTTCATGATGTAACAACTAAGGAAGCCCCTGAGGTAGACCTGACAATGTATTGTATATATTTACTGTACTGGGTACAGATCAGATGTACTGGAAATGTTACTGTAGTATAGTGTTTAAGTACTTGATTTAGACCATTTTAAAGGGGTTGTCCACCTTTTATTAAGTGACGGCCTATCCTCAGGATAGTTGATCGGCTACAGTGCCGGAAGCAGATAGCTCCATCAACTTCATAGTGGACTGAGAGCTACCTCCATTGACTTCAATGCTATAGCTAATTGGGTGGGGGAACGATCAGGTGGAACCTGCACCTATATTGAGAAAAGAGCCCCGCAAGTGAAGGAGGGCGCACTGCGCATTCACAGCCGCCCTCCATTCGGCTATTTCCATCAGCCCCATAGAAATGAATGGGAGCGGGGGCCGCGCATGCGCGGTACTCTCCCATTCACTTCTGTGGGGAGCCGGCTTGGTGGTGGCCGGACCGGAGTCCTCCAGCCACCACCTTGCGGGGCTCCGTTCTCAATATAGGTGCAGGTCCCAGTGGTGGCACCCGCACCTATAAGACAATGGGGGCATATCCTAGCAATATGCCCCATTGTCCATGATGAGACAACCCCTTTTAAAGAGGTTTTCTGAGACTTTTATACTGGTAACCTATCGTCTGGATAGGGGATCAGTATCTGATATTTGGGGGGTCTGACACCCAGGACTGCTGACGATCAGCTATTTGAGAAAGCACTGGTGCTCGCAGTAGCTCGGCACCTTCTCTCGGCTCACCAAGCACAGCGGTGTACATTATATAGCTGCTATGCTTGGTATTGTGTTAAGCTCCATTCACTTCAATAGGGCTGAGCTGCTCCTAGGCCAGGTGATGTCATTGGCCTAGGATAAGCTGCAAGAAGACCGAGGCGCCAGTGCCTTCTCAAACAGCTGATCGGTGGGGGTCCCGGGTGTCAGTCCCCACTGATCAGATACTGATGAACTATCGAAAGGATAGGTCATCATGAGTATAAAAGTCCCGGAAAACCCCTTCAGTACTTCTGCAGGCATGCCCTCAACAACTGACAATGTATCAGATTTTTATTGGGATGTTTTGTATTTAATCAAATTTATTGATATAATATCAAAAGATGTATGGTTATGTTCATAAGTATTTCTCCTCTGCAATATCCATAACGAAGCTTCAAGCTGATGCTTCTAGGGGCAGTTCCATGGGTGTTAAGGTACAGAATGGATGCCCTGGGTCACTCTCTGAGTCTCCCACCATATTCCCGGTGGCTTTACATGCAGTTGTAGTCACGTTGTATAGAATCTATGAATATATTACAAAATAGTTTCTGTCCAGCATGATTGCATTATACAGGTGGTAGTCATTGCACCACCATCTTTACATCATGCAAAAATATTCCACAGCGCTGTACAACTAGGGAGGTAACACATAAGTAAAATGACAAGTGATCCAAACGATGAGACATAAGGAGAGAGGTCTCTGCCAGTAAGAGCTTATAATAAAAGAATATGAGAAGAGTGACACAATAAGGCTCTGCTTACATCAGAGGTAGGTGTCGGGAGTACTCCATGATGTATACCATAGGACCCCAGGCAAAAGAGTACTTTTATTATGCCCTAGGCCTGCTTTCCCATGCAGGGGGACACAGTAAAAACAAGTGTGTGTGTATAGATATATATCTATACACACCATATTTTTCTCCCTATAAGACACAACTAGGTTTTAGAGGAGGACAATAAAAAAAAAAAAATGTTTTCATTAGAACTCAGGTCAGACCAGCAATCAGACCCCCAATGTTAATAAGACCCCAACAAGACCTCAGATCAAACCCCCAATAAGAGCCCATGCCTCTAATCAGCCCCCTTTGCCCCATATCATCCCCCAGCAGCCCCCATTGCCTCATATCAGTCCCAATATCCCCCATTGCCTCTCATGTTAGCCCCCATTGCCTCAGATCAGCTCCCAGCAGCCCCATATTGTCTCAGATTAGCCCCCAGCAGCCCCATATTGTCTCAGATTAGCCC
This sequence comes from Bufo bufo, assembly GCF_905171765.1. NCBI lineage: Eukaryota > Metazoa > Chordata > Amphibia > Anura > Bufonidae > Bufo > Bufo bufo. The sequence goes on from NC_053390.1 coordinate 213,849,698, forward strand.
CCAGCAGCCTCATATTGCCCCACATCAGTCCCCAGCATCTCTATACTGCCCCCAGTATCTCCATATTTCTTCTGCTCCTGGACGCCGCCGCTCCTCACCTACATTGCGATCCTCTTCATCCTGCTGTCGGCTGCGCCGTGAAGGCTACGCACAGGGTGAGATCACAGAGCGCATTGACGCTGTGCGCAGCCTTTACAGCCGACGACCAGAAAGTGGTGAGTACAGAGCCTTCACCGCTTCCCGGTCCTCCGGTACTAATAAGCGCATCCATAATGGAAGCGCTCATTAGTATTTGCCCCATAAGATGCAGGGGCAAAATGCGTCTTATGGGGCTAAAAATACGATATATATATATATATATATATATATATATAGAGAGAGAGAGAGAGAGAGATTTTTTTTTTCTACAATGGGGGCCTAATGGGGACACATACCACTGTATGCCCCCGCAGCCTTCCGTTAAAGGTATACAGAACATGGTGCTCATTTTGCCTGGAGGATCAGTCTTGCATTGACATTTTCTGGTTGTCATCCAGTCGGGTTTTTGAGCTGATATCCAGAGAGATGTAACAAGGGTAGGTAGCTGAAGACAGGATAGAGGGGAGATACTTGTAATCAGGTCAGGTACCAGTCATGGACTGTGGCTATATGACATAGGCCTCTTTGAAAAAGTTAAGCTTGCTTTAAGCTGGGAATGTTACAAGCCAGTTTATGGCTAGGGCTATACAGCTACATGTGTCGCACCAATGTTACCAACATTAATTGTAATTATAGTCTATGGAAGTGGTAGCAAACCTATGGCACGGGTGCCAGAGGTGGCACTCGGAGCTCTCTCTCTGGGCCCCCGCACCCTGGAAATAGTCTATGGGGTAGACTTCTCCTGCCATTTATCAGCACAGGGCGCTCTATGAACGACACAAGCAGCACATTGAATGTAGGCAGGCTATTATAGCTAAATGATAAAGTACATAGAAGATATACTAGATTGGGCTGTAGTATTCAGGGTAAATTTCCGTGTTGGCACTTTGCAATAAATAAGTGAGTTTTGGGTTGCAGTTTGGGCACTCGGTCTGTAAAAGATTCGCCATCACTGGTCTATGGTGTCACACTGTGACATGCCGTGACTGCTACAGTGTAGTCGCAAAAAATCTATCCTAGTTGGATTTTTGTGTAACTGTCACGTTGCAGTCGCAGTGCGACACCATGGACTATCATTACAATAAATGTTGGGCAAAATTGGTGCGACACATGTCGCCATGTAGCCCTAGCCTAATTGTCCAGAGCAGTGAGTTCCACAGAATGGATGCCACGTGGGAGAAGTCCTGTACATGGATGTAATAAGGAAGGATGAAAGCCGATGCTTCCTTAAAGGGGTTATCCCATGACTAATGTAAAAAATGAATATCAGACATCATATAGGACATGCCAATCTCTTTCTAACAAAGCTAGTACCAGCCCTGTACCTTACATGGATCCAGACATCTCCCCATTCATTGCTCTGCTAGATTTATATCAAGCTGACAGCTCAAGAGGAGTGTCCTTCCTGCTGTACCTCAGGGGGTGTGTCCTTCCTGCTGTACCTCAGGGGGTGTGTCCTTCCTGCTGTACCTCAGGGGGTGTGTCCTTCCTGCTGTACCTCAGGGGTGTGTCCTTTCTGCTGTACTTCAGGGTGTGTGTTCTTTCTGCTGTACCTCAGGGGGTGTGTCCTTTCTGCTGTACCTCAGGGTGTGTGTCCTTTCTGCTGTACCTCAGGGTGTGTGTCCTTTCTGCTGTACCTCAGGGGGTGTGTCCTTTCTGCTGTAGCTCAGGGGGTGTGTCCTTTCTGCTGTAGCTCTGAAGGGGTGTCTTATCTGCTGCAGCTCTCTTGCTCACAACTCAGGTGGCAGTTGGAGGATGAAACTGAGCATGTTCTCAGTGAGCCGGACAAACAAATAAGAAAAAAACAAACAGCAGGTGGCGCTATACAGATATATTTTATTGAATATATTACTTGTAATTACAAAAGTATTCAGATGCAGGTGCTGGTTTGAAAATGGTAGAATATTTTTCGTGGGACAACCCATTTAAGTAGTTGGGTGGACTTTAGTTTTCGTAAGGTATTTGGAGAATCCATCTTCCCAGTGGGAGAGGTCTGCAACATGTGTTTGATTCCCTAGCAGTGCCACCACGGGCTGTCCAGGGAAAGTTCACAGAGTTCATCCGTCAGAAGAACAGAAAAATATAAAAATGGATCCGTTATTTTGAGCATCTGTTATGATCATTTTGTGTCACTTCCATCAGAGATCAGTTATTTTTGACAGGAGAAAAAGTTTTTTTTGCAGGACGTTTTTTCCTGTCAAAAATACGAGGTAACTGATCTCTGACGGACTTAAGTCAAACTGATCATAACGGATGCTCAGAATAACAAATCCATTTTTTTAAAATAATTTCTGATGGATCAGAAGAACGGAAAGCTAAACTATGATGTGAACTCGGCCTCCGAGATGTTCTTCTGTAGCTGCACTCAGCACTGATTTATAGATGAAGGTCCTGAATGGGGATCCTTCCTTTTCACTTAAATTTAAAGGGGTTGTCCCACGAAAATTTTCTACAGTTTTCAAACCAGCACCTGGATTTCAATACTTTTGTAATTGCATGTAATTAAAAATTTACCATAGCCACTGAGTTATTCAATAAAATGTATCTGTATAGCGCTACATGCTGTTTGTTTTATTTCTTATTTCTTTGTCCTGTTCACTGAGAAGGCCGCACATGCTCAGTTTCATCCTTCAACTGCCTCCTGAGCTGTGATAGGTAGAGCTGAGACACGCCCTCTTAGCTGCAGCAGGAAAGACACTCCCCTTGAGCCACAGCTTGATATAAATCTAGCAGAGCAATGAATGGGGAGATCTCTGGATCCATGTGAGGTACAGGGCTGGTACTAGCTTTGTTAGAAAGAGATTGTCCCTATATGAGGTCTCTTTTTCATTTTTTACATTAGTCATGGGATAACCCCTTTAAGATAATTTTTGAACTAGTTAACTAGGTTGTTGTGTACCTTTGGTATTGGGTTAATCTGTGGAGATGAACCGCATGTAGCAGCTGGATTTTGGAATGTGCTGCACTTCTTACACGTCTTATCTGATTATTTTATGTATTTGCTGTTATTGTTGTTTCTTGGCTAATTGTTAATAGGAGGATGTTACAGAGGAAGAGACGTCACAACAAGGAAAAGGTAAATTAGAGGCTACAAATCCTGTGCAGGAATCATGCAGGATTTCGGACAATAACCTCACAGAGAGCCAGTGGTCAGATGAAAGAAGTCATTTCGCCTTAATATCTGCTGATGTCAATGAGAAGGACGATGCAGAAGAACAAGCAGACACAGAGGTCTCAGCCCCTGAAGACTCACTTGTCTACATTGCCACTCCAAGGACGGTGTTTGAAGTTGAAAACTCGGTTTTTACAGATCAACCTCTTGTGAGTTATGACCATGTCTACATCTGCACCAGGGCTGTATTATCAATGATGGGCTTTGGGTTCCTTTAATCTGTACCACAACCTGTGTATTTTATATCACTTCCTATTCACTAAAGTTCTAAGATGAATACCTGTATATGTGGCTATGTTTTTTGCAGAATTTAGCATGGTCTTTTGGCATGAATAGCAACATCCCAATTTATAATCTTCATGATGAAGAGCATCAAGTGGCTGTGTATGTGTGTGCGCATACTGCCGTCATCCATGATTTCACACTGAACCGTCAGCGCCATCTACAGGTGAGATACAATATTCTGCGCAACTGATTAGACAGTATGCATGCAGCATGTTTTGTTGAACAGAAAGTCGGCATTTATGCTGGAAACCCGCTGGCTCCCCTTCGGATCCCATTATTGTCAATGGGGATCCTGTGGTGCGTGGCAGTATCTGGCTGTGCCGGATATGGTGAGGTCCTGTAGTCTGTTCTTCTGCTGGAACAGACTACCAGAGCTCACAAAATATATGTGAATGTACCTCAAAGTGCATTTTGACCTGGTTATCTATCCTGTAAAGGGTTGGATTTTCCACGTTTATGGATAATTGGAATAAATACCCTAATTTTAATAAGTGGAGACTTCATTTATCTAAGGGCTTCATTTGGGGCCTGTGTTGCGCATTCCACCCAAAAAGAGAGGACACCAGAACAGAAACTGAACAGACCCATTCTAGTCAGTGGGGTCTGTTTAGTCAAGTGCTTGCACTTCCGTTACTTCTGTTGTTCTGCTCCTCTAAGGTGTGAACATGGCCTGAGTAAACCATATGCTTTTATATATAGCAAGGATGGTAAGAATCTCTTGTCTGCTCTAATTACAGTAGTAGTCGTCATTTTGTCTTCCGCTTCCCAAACTAATAGGGCATTTATCTCCAATAATCAACTCATGTTCCTCGTGTCTGCGTCTTGCTTCTACCATATGCTCTAACAAGTCTACCATATGCTCCATGCCTACTGTGCGGCCTGAGGTTTTGGAATAAAACATTGCAGTTTGTAAACTCAGTTATGGAAATGAGAATTACTGTGAAACCAGAACATCTGATATTTTCATATCATCTGAATATGGACATTACAAATATTTTGCTGGCGAGATGACGCTTTTGAACATTAGATGCAACCAAATGTTTGGACCCTTTAGAACTTGCTGGAATTTCTAGTTAATGGGAGAATTTCATTGCGGTACGGCCTGTTGGCTCCTAAGATTCTGGTATACTGTTCTGTGTAATGGTTTGCTGACATACCGGGTGAGATTTGTCAAACTGGTGTAAAGTAGAACTGGCTTAGTTGACCATAGCAATCAATCAGATTCCACCTTTCTTTTTCCAAAGGAGCTGTCCAAAATGAAAGGGGGAATCTGATTGGTTGCTATGGTCAACTAAGCCAGTTCTACTTTACACCAGTTTGATAAATCTCCCCCATTTAGACCATGCAGAATGTGATATTGTCAGCTTTACTCAACTATATCCGTTTTTTTAATCACACATCTAAGGCTACTTTCACACCAGCGTTTTTGCTGGATCCGTCATGGATCATCAAAAACGCTTCCGATATAATAATACAACCATCTGCATCCGTCATGAAAGGATCCGGTTGTATTATCTCTAAAATAGGCATTGTAAGTTAATGGGGGACGGATCAGTTTTCTTTTGTGTCAGAGAAATCAGATCCGTCCCCATTGACTTACATTGTGAGTCATGACGGATCCGTCTTGCTCCGCACCACATCTCGGACAGAAAAACGCTGCTTGCAGCGTTATTCTGTCTGCGATGGGGACGCAACCAAACGGAACGGAATGCATTTTGGTGCATTTCGTTTCGCTCAGTTAAGTTTTGTCCCCATTGACAATGAATGGGGACAAAACAGAAGCCTTTTTCCCCCTCTATTGAGATTCTATGACGGAAAACGCAAGTGTGAAAGTAGCCTAATCAAGTATTATTTTGGTCCCAGTATAATACATTTTAACTTAGTTTCTCATGTTCCACTATAAGCTGAACCTATATGTCTCAGCATGACTAAAATATAAAGGTACACTATTACAAACTCCTAGGAAAGTACCAACCTGTGTGAATTCAGCCTAATGAATATTTTTTAGCTTCCTGAATATGTTGCATAATTACTTAATAGTTCAGGCTAAGTCCTCTAGATCAGTGTTTCCCAACCAGCGTGCCTCCAACTGTTGCAAAACTACAACTCCCAGCATGCCCGGACTGCATTTGGCTGTGCGGGCATGCTGGGAGGTGTAGTTTTGCAACAGCTGGAGGCACACTGGTTGGGAAACACTGCTCTAGATGACACTGCGGGGCAGATGCTCACATTCTCGTACAATCATATCAAAGGGCATATGTACCTGCATTGCTGAGAAAGATAATGTTTTAATATATGCAAATGAGCTTCTAGGAGCAACAGGGGTGTTGCCGTTACGCCTAGAGGCTCTTTTTTTATTTTTATTTTTTATGTAAATTTTTTACATAAAATTGTTTTCCATTAGTCCTAACAGCAGCACAAGTGGGGATTCCTCCCCTGTGAAGCCGGTCAGGACAGGCAGAATTTTTGTTGAAAGAAAATTACTGCCAAGTATCATTAATTAACTAATTAAACCCACCCCTATATAGGATTCCCCGCCCTGGCAGGAGGTGCTTTTTAGCAAGTAGAAATAATAACCGAGATGGGGTGGGAAATTTGTGTGCTGCTGTTAGGACTAAGGGAAAACAAATTTATGTTAAAAATTAACGTTTCCCTGTCGTCCTAACCAGCAGCACAAGTGGGGACCTAGCAAGGAGTACTACACACAAATTGGGAGGGACCCCCTTACTCTTTTTTTTTCTAAGAGACAGCGGCACTTAGAATAGACTGTCCAAAGGCCACTCCCTCAGACCGTCTAGAATCTAGACGATAATGTCTAATAAAGGTGCTCTGGGAGCTCCAGGAAGCTGCAGCACAGATCTGGTCTAGCGGAATCAGCTTCTTTTCCGCATAGGATGTGGAGACTGCCCTGGTGGAATAGGCAGTCGCAAAGGATGGAGGAGCCAAATCCTGAGATAGGAAAGCTACCCGGATAGCCTCCTTTACCCACCTGCTCAATGTAGGTTTAGAGGCTTTCAGACCTTTGTTTTTACTGGCATATGACAAGAGGAGATTTTCGGACCTTCTAAAGCCTACAGTTCTGTCCAGATAAATTCTTAGGACTCTAGGGATGTCCAAGGTATGCAACATTTCTTCTTCTGGAGATGATGGGGAAGGACAGACAACTGGTAAAGATATTGTCTGATTGGTATTTCTGAAAGACGGGACTTTTGGTACAAAGGTCAGAAGGAATCTTAGCAGGACCTTGTCCTGAAAAAAACAATATGTATGGTTCAGAGGCCCCCAGGGCCTGGAGTTCTCCAATCCTGGCCGAGATAATGGCCAACAAAAAGGTTGAGGTGAGACGTTGTATGTGCGTTCCACCGGACTCGTAGCTGAGACGCATGGCCATCTATGCTGCATCACGTGAATTGATCATGTGATCGCGGCATCGAGGGAGTCACGATTTAAGCACGGAACGGCACAGAGGTAACTTGGCGTCGCTCTGACTGATTGATACCACTATGTTTTAATGTTTCCCTCTGGTATGATTTATTACGAACGGGCCCTGGTTAGAGGAACATGTGGTCAGATGACAGATATGGGCGGACTAGCATCTGGTCAATATGACACTGGTCAGGTGACAAATCCGGATTAGCATTTGGTTAATATCACATGACCACACTAGCGGATCTGATTGGTTATGACAGATAGGGACCGCCTCTATCTAGACCTTTAAAAGTGAGTGTGTGTGTTTGGACTAATTGGAGCTGTATCTTTCTGCCCCCTGGAGCCCCTCCAACTGTGCACTATCGGTCTGTGTATAAGAGAAGTCAACAGAACTTACCAGATAAGTACAATATTATTGGTCATTATCGAGCTATCTTGTTGTTGTGGTCATATGCTATGGTATATTTTTCATAGCCAGATCGATTATATATATGTGTTGTTCAGCAGACTTCCACAGACCTGTGCCGGTTTGGGGCGCTCCAGCTCTTCATCTTTTCTCTTTTTATGTATTTGTTAATATACTTGAATGGATATCTAACTATTAGTGCTGTATATCAGTGTCCCCTGACGAACCTTGTCCATTATAAGGGGAAACGCGTCAGAACTACATACTATGTTACTGTGAATCAAGTATAATGTATTAATTATTGGGATATTCAATCATGTATCGTTGATTAGATTGAATTAGGGCCTTACTAAGGACAGGCTAGCCAAGGCACGCGGACAGAGTGTGCCTACCATCCAGGTACATCTCTGGGCTGAGGATAGCTTTTTTTAGGGTGAATTAGGGACAGACACTAGGTGTTTGCACGTGGTATATTCACACAATTCCCCTAATACTGGCTACCTGTCCAGGTTATTGTGAGCTCCTTCAGCAGCTGTACTCGTAAATATGAGTCCTTTGTGATTCGGTTTGATATTAAAACATTTGTAATAAAAGTTAAGTTTTAGGTAGTTGCTTTCAGTGAGTGTGTTTACTTTTGAAACTATCCTTGAGATATATTTTTTTCAGTGATTAAGTTTCCAACAAAAAGGTGACCTTTAGGAACAAAAACCTAAGGTCAACACTTTCCAAAGGTTCAAATGGGGAAGAACATAACCCCTTTAGAACAATAGATAAATCCCACTCCGGGATTGGTCTCAGGATGCTAGGTTTAAGTCTCTCAGCTCCTTTAAGGAACTTCCTGATTAGGGGGTCTTGAGAAAGAGATCTGCCAAGACAGGCAGATAAAGCAGATATATGGACTCTGAGTGTAGATGGGCTTAGACCCTTGTCCAGACCATCTTGAAGAAACTGTAAAATAGCTGAAAGAGGAGGATCTGAGGCTACTATCTCTTTATCAACATACCATTGAAGGAAGATCTTGTTTATCCTGGAATACTTCTTATTTGTAGACTCCGCCCTGGAGTGTGAAATTGTTCTCAAGACCTCCGCTGAAAGCCCTTTAACTTCTAGTAGGGACCTGTCAATCTCCAGGCTATCAGACTGAGTCTCCTCAGTTCTAGGCTGGAACCTGTGTCCTGATACACTAGGTCCTGCGTTAGGGGAAGTCTCCAATATACACCGTGACTTATCTGCATGAGCTGGGTGAACCAGGATCTCTTTGGCCAGAATGGAATGCTGGCAATCACTGAGATCTGGTCTTGCTTGATTTTCATCAATACCCTTGGTATCATGGAAATTGGAGGGAACACGTAAGCCAGCCTGGACAGAGCATCTATCGCTACAGGATTGTCTTCATTGTAAAGGGAGCAGAACCTGTTCACCTTGGCGTTTAGTCGAGTTGCCATCAAATCGATCTCTGGAGTTTCCCAGCACTGGGTTATCCTGGTGAAGATGTCCTTGTTGACCACTCGCCTGGAACTGAAAGGCCTCGACTCAGGCGATCTGCAACTATGTTGAGATCTCCCCTGATATGAACTGCCAGGAAAGAATTAAATTCACTTCTCTGAGGAGTAGTTGGGCTCCCTGTCTGTTGATGTAGGCGAATACTGTTGTATTGTCGTTACGAACTCTCACCGCCCTGTTGCGGATAAGAGGGGCAAAGTGATTGAGAGCGGACTGCTCTCAACTCTCTCATATTGGATGAGAGAAGTTTCTCTTGAGGACTCCAAGTACCTAGTACTGGATTCTTCTCCAGATGGGCTCCCCAACCTAGAAGGGAGGGGTCCGTGGTCAATGTGATCCAACGAGGTTGAATTAAGGACCTCCCATCTGATAGGTTCTTCCACCACCTGACTGAAGAACAGACTTCGGTGGACAGGGAGTGCGTCTTGCTCAAACCCCTGGAATTGCGATTCCAAACCGTTAACACTTCCTCTTGGAGGAAACGTAGATGCCACAAGGCCCAGGAACTGCCTCTGCAGATGCTGACATGTGGCCTAACATCTTCATAAGAGTTCTGATGGAAACTCGCCTGGGTACCAGAAGGAACTCCGCTGCTCTTATTACACGATCTTTTCTTTCCGGAGAAAGAGAAAGAGTCATGTGATCGGAATTGATTACAAACCCCAGAAATTTCCTTGTGGTGGAAGGAAGAATTTCTGACTTGTCCCAATTTATAAGCCAGCCTAGGCATTGAAGAGTTTGAAGAGCCAGCTGAAGATGAGATTGCAAGACGTCTAGAGTGGCGGCTTTTAAAAGCCAGTCTTCTAAGTATGGGACGATCTCTAGTCCTTGAAGCCTGAGCTGGGCGACAACCGGAGCCACAACCTGTGTGGGGGGCGGAAGGGATGCCAAAAGGCAGTACAGCAAACTGGTAGGGCTTCGCCACACCTTTTATGGATACAGCAACTCTCAGATACTTCTTGTGTGCTGGATGGACAGGAACATGAAGGTACGCGTCCTTCAGTTCTATGGTGACCATAAGGTCTCCGGGATTCAGAATATTGATTACTGAGCGTATGGTCTCCATCCGGAAGCACTTTTGCTTGATAAAGCAATTTAGATAGCGTAGGTCAATAATCATCTGCCACTAGCCTGACAGCTTTGGGGCAAAAAAAATCCGGGGAATAGACCCCTCGACCCTGTTTGCAAGAGGGGACCTCCTCTTGAGCTCTTTTTTGGACGTACTGAAGAACAGAGTCTTCCAAGACTAGCTGCTTGTCGTGGGCAAGGGGTTTTGTCAGGATAAACTTCTCCTGAGTGGGGGGAAATAAACTCGATTTTGTACCCGGATGTCACTATATCCAAAACCTAGGGATCCAGAATTTCTTGAAGCCAGAAATTCCTGAACAAACTTAAACGTGCTCCGACTGGAGAAGGATTGGGGGATAGTGCCACGTGCAGCAGAACTAGAGGGGGTAGGGGAGGGTGACTTGTAGAAGGCTGATAAGAGTCATGGGTCAGCCTTACGGTCCTTCCCGCGACTTCAGAGCGTTTCTGGGACCTGGACGAACTCTGATATCCCCTGTTAAGGGAAATATGGCTTTCAGCCAGAACCTCATCCTGATGACCACACAAATATGCCTAATAATTGGACCCAGTGGTATTCACCCATTCAGTATGGCCAGTAGCATTGTGTCCCTTGTTAGCATATCCTAGGCAGTTGAACAACATCCTCTTGACCAAGAGATGGGGGAAGATATTTGGGTGGTCACATGGTGGAGTCTATGGAGGGGGGGGCTGGGACATAGCAAGATATAAGTGAAAGTTGGGAGTGAGGCGGGGGCTTCTCTTTCTGGACACCGATGGATGCAGGAGCAAGCTAAGTTATATGTGTGCGTATGTGGGTATGTATATAAGTATAATATCCCAGTAGACTTTATATGTGTACATATAGATATTAGCAGTCTGCAATTGTATTACCAGTTAGATTATATGCTGTTTATGCATGAGTCTCTATATGTACATGTACTGGAGGTGAGTTGGTTAGAAGATTAGATCCAGTAGACTGTATATTGGTGGACTCTGGATATACTGTATATGCATACACATTATTAGCCGCATTTGCTTAGCATCCAGGGTGGACAGGAACTGAGGTGGCTGTGTGTGGTGGTGTCCTCTATGTATTGTGTTATCTGTATCTCTATGTATATTGTCCATTGCTTTGTCATCTCCATGTTATCAGTAAACTATTTTTATATATAAGTATCTGCGAGGGTTGTGTGTTGCTCCTGGGATATATGAAGGACTGGAAGAGGTGTAATTTTACACAGGATATTCAGGTTGTATGGGATACAAAGGCAATTTGCTAGGAATAGAATAGAAGGGATGGAAAACGGAGATATACATAAATCTCCATTTTACAAGAGACAAAAATCCCCTCTTCATCCCCCTCCTCTAGCTCTTCCTCGGCCTTGAAAGGTCTGTTGTGGAAGGGACTTCCCCTTCTTGTCAGCCAAGCTCTCCATCAAGCAATCAAGCTCTGACCCAAACAATCTTCCAGGCTCATATGGGAGACCACACAGATTAAACTTTGAGGTGTTATCTGCCACCCATGGTCTGAGCCAAAAAGGGGGTCTACTGGCTGAAGAAAGAGCCAAAGTCTTGGCTGCTAATTTAAGATTTTAGGGTGCAGCGAGGAGGAGTTAGATTTCTGTCTTTGGCCTGGCTCATCCATTTGAGAGGGGAGTGGTCAGTCACCAGGCGGAACTTCCTCCCCAACAAATAATAGTGGAGAGACTCGAGAGCCCACTTGATGGCCAGGCACTCTCTCTCCACTATACTATACCTGGTCTCGGCTGGGGTGAGCTTACGGCTGAAGAAGACAACGGGATGCTCCTCCTCGTTGACTTTCTGAGACAGTACAGCACCGAGGCCTACTTCGGAGGCATTGGTCTGTACTATAAACTCCCTTTTGAAGTCGGGCGTCATCCAAACCGGGGACCCACACAGGGCCGACTTTAAAGTGGAGAAAGCCTCTTCTGCCCGATCATCTCAGCGAACCATCCCTGACTTGTGTCCCTTCAAGAGTCCTGTGAATGGCTCGGCCACCGTAGCAAAGTGGGGAACAAACCTCATGTAATAGCCCACTATTCCCAGGAATGACTTTACTAGTGGTGACAGGTCGGGCCAATTTCTTATCGCCTCTATTTTGTATACTTCGGGTTTGATGACTCCACACCCAAAGACATACCCCAGGTACTTAGTCTCCTATAACCCTATTGCACATTTTTTCGGGTTAGTGGTTAGTCCAGCCTTCCGAAGGGAGACCACTACAGCCTGGACTTTGGGTAGGTGACTTTCCCAGTCGGTACTGTGGATGACAATATCGTCCAGGTAAGCCGAAGCATACCGACAATGTGAACGAAGCACAATGTCCATAAGTCGCAGAAAAGTGGCGGGGGCGCCATGCAGACCAAAGGGTAACACCTTATAGTGATACAGCCCCCCAGGTGTGACGAAGGCAGTTTTCTCTTTGGCAGCCTCTGTTAAGGGCACCTACTAGTACCCTTTCGTGAGGTCCAAAATAGAAAAGTACCATGCTTGTCCTAACTTCTCGACTAGCTCATCCACCCAGGGCATGGGATACGTGTCGAACTTAGAAATATCGTTTAATTTTTACGAAAGTTGTTCCAAAACCGCAACGTCCCACCCGGCTTGGGTATCAATACTATAGGACTGGCCCACTCACTTTTTGACTCCCCAATGACGTCTAGCTGCAACATTAGCTGCACCTCCTCCGAGATGGCTTTTCACCGAGCTTTGGGTACCCGGTATGGTTTTAACTGGACTTTTGCCTGAGGCTCAGTGACCGTGTCATGCTGGATTATGGAAGTGCGTCCAGGGAGGTCCGAGAACACATTTGTGTTCCGACTTATGAACTCCCTGGCCTCCTGAGTCTGTTTAGAGGAGAGGCTGTCAGCAGTTTTTACTGTGGCAGCCGCCTCTCTTGCATCAGACAGAGGGGCCGGTACCTCCTCCTAGAAAACCCGGATGCGGGCTGTCTTCTGTACAGGTTTCCCTATCTTTCCATGGTTTGAGTAAATTCACATGGTAAACCTGATCCAGCTTTCGCTGCCCTGGCTGGTGTACTTTGTAGTTTACATCTCAATTTTCTCGAGTACACTCGTAGGGCCCCTGCCACCTAGCCAGGAACTTACTGTCCATGTTCGCACCAGAACCAAAACCCGATCACCCGGGTTAAAGATCCGGACCCGAGCCTGCCGACTGGGCTCGCTGAGTTGCCTCCATATGCTCTCTAACAAGAGGCAACACTGTCTCTATCCAATCTTGCATCTGAGTAACGTACTCAATGACAATTTTATGTTGAGTGGGTTGTTGTTTCCACTCCTCTTTGGCCACTTCCAAGAGACCGCGAGGGTGTCTGCCATAAAGCAGTTCGAAGGGAGAGAACACAGTAGAGGCCTGGGGTACCTCTCACACTGCAAACATGACATAGGGCAGAAGGAGGTCCCAGTCCTTCCCATATTTAGACACTACCTCTTTCAACATATTTTTTTATGTTTGGTTAAACCGTTCTACCAGACCGTCCATTTGCGGATGGTAAACGGACATCCATAGTTGTTTTATGTGCAGCAACTTACAGAGTTCCCTCATCACCTTGGACATAAAAGGGGTCCCTTGGTCGATCAGAACCTCTTTAGGTAGTCCTATTCGGGAAAACATGTCCATTAACTCCTTAGCTATGAGTTTGGCCGAGGTATGTGGCAGTGGCACCGCCTCCGGGTACCGAGTGGCGTAGTCTAGGGTGACTAAGATGTGTTGATGCCCTCTGGCGGACTTCGGTACTGGGCCTATAAGATCCATAGCTATTCGGTCAAACGGTACCTCGATCATCGGGAGAGGTACTAGGGGACTACGGAATTGTGGCTGGGGGCTAGTTATCTGACAGATCGGGCAAGATTTACAAAACTCTTCCATCTCTCTAAATATGCTGGGCCAGTAAAACCTCTGTAGAATCCGATCCTGAGTTTTCTGCAGCCCCAGGTGACCCCCGAGAATGTGTTGGTGGGCTAGATCTAACACAAGCTTGCAATAAGCTTTGGGGACCACCAACCCCGTAGTTGGTTTACCCGATACAAGATATCCTGATGAACCACAAGACGGGGAAACACTGACTCTGCCCCAGGTTGTTGTGGTTCACATCTACTAATAACACATTTTCCCAGGCGCGGGATAGGGTTGGGTCCCGACATTAGGCTATACCAAAATGATCTCCTGAGACATTTAGGTCTGCCAATTCAGGACCCGGCGGCAAGTCCTCAACGTCTTCCACCAACACTCTTAGCGGGGGTGTCTCCCCTTCTTCCACTGAAGTGGAGGTCACCCCTAATGCTGGCCCTTCAGTCTCAGGTTCCCAGGGTTCTGGTCTCCCCTGAGCCGGGCCACTCTGCTAGGGTTACACCTGTCTAATAGGTATCAGTCACTCATAGCAGGCCACAGTGCCGGGAAGTCTCTCCCTATTATAAGTTCGTAGTGTAGATTGGTGGTGACGGCCACCTCGTGAGTCCACCTGCCGGCAACCGTGGATAGAGACACCATAGCGGTGGGGTAGTCTTTTAAGTCTCCATGAATACACATTACCCCGACTTTCCGGCCAGTATACTCAGCGGGCCGTACCAGTATAGCCCCTACCAGGGACACCAGACTCCCTGAGTCCCGCAACGCCACCGCCAGAGTTTTTCCTACTTCCACCTGGCACAAGTGGTTGTTGTCTATAGTCTCTGGGGTTCCGGAGGCACACAGCTTCCTGGCATATACTGTAATGAGTGTCGGTAGCCATAGTTAGTGTCCATGGACTCACCCCGATGGGGACAGTCAGCCCTTACGACCGCCAGCAGACTATCGGAGCCGGTTCCATAGGGGGTACATTCCAGGCGGATTTTGTTGGCACATGTCGCCGGGCCTGGGGTGGAGATTTCTGGGGTTTGACTGCCCCCCTCCCAAAAGAACCCCCCTGTAGATTCCTGGTAGCCTCATAGCATTCCACCAGGTCCACCATCTCAAGGGCATTACCAGGAGTCACCTGGCCGATCCAGTGCTGGAGAGGGTATGGCAAAGCCCTCCAGAAGACATCAGCCAACAGACGGTCCAGCATAGCAGTGGAAATCAGCACGTCAGGCTGCCTCCATTTTTGCAACAGGTGTAATAGATCATAATACTAAGGGTTCAGCCGGGTTAAACTCCGACTGATGCACCCGCTGGCCCCGGACCAACACATTCACCCCTAGTCTTGCCAGAATCTCAGCCTTTACTGTCGGGTAATCGGCCGATTGATCGTCCGGTAAGTTGAAATACACCTGCTGGGGTCCGGATGCCAGGAACAGAGCGACAACCTCAGACCATTGAGCTCGGGGTAGCTTCTCCCTCACGGCCACCTTTTTGAACAACGCTAGATAGGTTTCGACGGGGGTCATCTTGGGGATTGCCGCACGGACCGCTTTCCGGGCTTCGTGGACGCTCTGGGATGCTCCTACCGCCTGTAAAGCCATCACATGTTGTAACAGCAGCTGGTTTGTTTTTTGCTGCTGCTTATTAGCCTCCCGCTGCTGCAGGTTGGCCTCCACCAGGGCTTTCACGACGGCTTCCATTTTGTCGAGGGACACGGGTCTTAACCTCGCTGGTTTGATGTAAGACATACAACCGTGCCCGGAAAAAACTAAAATATTTCGGCCTTCATGCCAGCCTCACTGCGCTGCACGCATCTTCCACCAATTGTGGGGATTCGCTCTGGTGGGCAAGGTAAGCGGAGGCAAAAAACTGTTTGTAAAGCAAAACTTCAGTGTTTATTCACACATAAGGCAAAAACAAAACGACACTTTGCAGTCTTGGTGTTAATTCACACAATGGAAAGTCCACAGAACAAAAAAATCACCTTGTTGGCCGTTCTATCTCCAGCGGTCCACAGCAGGCTTTAGGGGACCTGTTTCCCCAGCGTGCGGCTCTCAGCCCTCCAGCACGGCACAAAGCCTCTGATCCCAAAAACAGAGACTCAGCTGCTGAGCCCAGCTGCCTATTAAAGGACAGCCAGGTGCTGCCAAAACCCGGACCGGCACTTAAACCCTGGTCCGGTATTTGACCTCACCTGCCTGGAAACCAGCCCAGCCGCACATGTTGGGAGGAAAATACCTGCCTTCCCAGACAAAACCCCTCGCTGTGTCACAGTATTAAAATGTATCCCACAGTGGATAGATCAGAAGTGAGCTAAATCGTGAAAGCGAACATCCCCTAAATAGGGTGGTGTTACATAAGTATGTACGCCCCAGGAATAGATAAAGCTGGTTGTGACTGCCATCTATCACTGGATCATGTATTTCTTGGTAGCAGTTCTGATTTATCTCTGCTACCGTGTTTGATTAAATTGAACCAGTCACCATGAAAATGTGAATTAATTTGCAGGCAGCATGTTATAGAGCAGGAGAAGCTGAGCAGAATGATATACAGTTTTATAAGATTCAGTATAAGGCTACTTTCACTTTATCGTTTTCAATTCTGCTATTGAGATCAGTTTTGTCCCCATTCATTGTGAAATGCACCAAAATGCATTCCTTTCCGTTTGGTTGCATCATCATCGCGGACAGAAAAACTCTGCGAGCAGCGTTTTTCTGTCCGCGATGTGGTGCGGAGCAAGACCGATCCGTTCTGACACACAATGTAAGTCAATGGGGACGGATCCGTTTTCTCTGACACAATAGAAAACGGATCCGTCCCCCATTGACTTTCAGTGGTGTTCATGACGAATCCGTCATGGCTATAGAAGACATAATACAACCGGATCTGTTCATGACAGATGCATGCGGTTGTATTATTGTAACGGAAGCGTTTTTGCAGATCCATGACGGATCCGCAAAAAAACGCTAATGTGAAAGTAGCCTAACTTGTATTACATTCATTTATATTCCTGCTCATTCTGGGCTTTGAAGTCAAGGAGACGTCCTATCGGTGATTGACAGCTGTGTATACACAGTCATAGAGGGAAGGCATCTCCTTTACTTAATAGCCCAGAATTAGCATGGATATAAATGAATTAATTTCGAGTTATACTGAACCTTTTTTACCATAAAACTATGTATCACAATGTTCAGATCATTCTGATCTAAAACATACTGCCTTCAGCTCAGAAACCATGTTCTTTAACAGGTTGCGTTTAAATAGAAATGAACAACCTTTTCAGACTACTTAAATTTTTCCCCCATGAATCTTCATATTTCTTTGCTCATCAGAAGGCCAGCAGAAATTCTCTACAACCTTGTTTTTGATAAAAAAAATGTGCACACAAAGCTGCACTATACAAACACAGCCATATGTCGTACCTGTTTTGGTTCTGGGAAGGATTTTCAGATTTAGAATGACAAGATCAAACCATGTTTTTGGCTCTAAATATTCTACTGAATTATCGAATAAAGTCGAGCAGATATTATAGTATTTAAACTGTGGTATATAATAGGTGTATTGCTATAATTCTCCACATCCATGTTCACATATAGGGTCACTGTAGCTGCATTTCATGTTTGTGTGTCAGTGAGGACAGAAGATGGATTGCTACAGGTGACCAAGGTCCAGAAAGTCTCATCATTCTATGGGATTCATTTTCAGGGTAAGTTAAGCTGTTATGTTCCAAGCAGTGTCTGATTAAATAGACCATAGGCCCTGAGTGGTTCCCGAAACTTGCCACCAACCACCCTTACTACAACCACCCCGCTATGCTGTGTCTATAGACATTTAGTGCTAATATTGAAAACCTTATTGTTACCCCAGATCACTTAAATATAGATCCCGAACAGACACTCTACAGACTCCAGGCCCCCAAAACTATTACAATACCCAGCACAGACCCCCCCCCCCTTCCCAAACAAATATAGAACCCATAACTGACCAGACCCCATAAATAAATACAGATAACCAAACCAGACTTCCTAAACATAGACTCTGGACAGACACCCTAAATAAATTCAGACTCCTATCCCTAAATACAGACCTGGATAAACCACCTAAATAAATTCAGACCCATGTTCCCTAAATACAGACCCCAGGGCCTAAATACAGTCCACCTAAATTAATATACACCCCAGACCAGATCTCATACATTTACTGTATTCACACTCCTCTGCCTCTTTGCTACTCTCCTGTATGGCTTGAGGACCTGCCAAGGTTATGTGATCATGTGCGGGTCCTTTTGCAGGTCTGTCAGATCATTGCTCAAAGCAGCTTGCATACCTAGTTTATTGCAAAACTAATAAGAGTTCATTTTATTCCTTTGCAGAATTCCTGTTCACACCATATTTCAAAGTTATCCTCAAGGTGGAGTAATTGCCATAGCTATGTCACATAATGCTAAGTACTTGGCAACTATCGGAGGGGGTACAGTTCAGGTAGCTAATCATACTTTTTTTGGTGGTATCATTACATACTACATTATTTATACATTTGATGGCTCACTCAAATTTTACCCTCCAGAAAGTCTGTATTTGGGACTGGACAACTGGTTCTGAAACACCCTATTGTACAACTGAGCTGAATGCACAGTTTGGCCTTCAGGTAAGACATACATTTCATACTGTATTTATTACTGGGGCTGCCACATTGGAGACCTGCTGTCCCCCAGCAGGATGTGCTTGATTTGTAACAACTGAAACTATTGGGGTTAAGCAATACACACAGTACACTTACTTTGTACTCTTGGTGTGGAAACTTTCCGGCACATGCATTGAACAAATCCCATTGAATCAATGCTTTTCTAGAAGGCACTTACCACACACAGGCTCACTGGTTCCTTGCGGAGCTTTTATTTCTTCAGCTGTCTCTGCTGCACTTCCCTTTGTGATTTGATGGAGCAGAGAATATAGAGACTGTTCCTAACCCCCTAAAACAGGAAGCAATCCAATCTGCAGTTCTCCATATTGAAAAAAAAGTTCCTGGACATCCTACAGGCAGGAGAACTGATTTAAACTATAGAACTGGCACACCCCTAAGGGCGCCCCTGATGATGCTCAACGGCCGTGAAACGGGTCAAACAGTCCATACATTAAATGTGATCACAAAGTGAAAAATCGATGGCATTCCCGTATGTAGTCATGTAAGAGACGTATTTTCTTTATTGAACAATATTAAAATAACAAGTGAGGTACTTTCTAGTGGACCTGGAATGGGCTTGTAGTTTTTCACATGGCTACAAGGGCCTGTAAAAGTGTGAACACACTCAAAACGGGCATCGCCTTTTTCACTGAGATGTACTCACCTCACTTTTTAATATAATACGTTTTTTTACATGACTACAAGGGTGAGTGCCCCAGATTTTTCACTTTGTGATTACATGTGACATATTTCTGCAGGGAGTGTTGGAGTGCAGCACCCTCCCCTAGAGGCCAGGGATTGACAGTTTCAATTGTTACAGTATTACCTTTATCTATAGTACATAGTGTTGCTATCCTGTGTATTCTAAGCCACCAACAATGGAGGTGTCAGTAACTTGCCCACTCTCTAATAATGACGATGAGATGACTCTGCTCATCTTGTTACTGTCTAAACAGCAGAGCTGACAAGTGAGCTACAAAAAACAGGAAGCAACAAGTTATTGTGACTGTGGCCAATGTAAAAACTGAAATATCATTTAATGTCATTTAAGATACATTGCCTTTAAGAATGTCAGCACAGTTATTGTTACTGTGGTATATATCCACCCGTAATTGCTGAGGAAGCTCTGTATTTCCCCACAGCTGTACTTACTCGAAAAAGACAAAGAGAGATCGGAAACCAGTGACAAGGGTGACAAAGCAGTGGTTGGGGCAATAGAGGGATCAGATCCCATTAATTAAAGGGGTTTTTCAGGCTCCTGATATTAGAAGGGTGGAAGTACAGGAAGTAGAGCTCCAGTGTAGTGGCTGTGCAGTTCAGCTCCCATTGAAGTGAATGGTTGCTAAGCTGCAATAACCTGGCATGGCCACTACACTTTGAATGGAGCTGTACTTTCTGTTCCGTTCAAAGTGTTAGTTCCTTCACCAGAAGCATCAGACCCTCACCGATCGGATATTAATGACCTATCCTCAGGATAGGTCATCAATATCAGGAGCCTGGAAAACCCCTTTAACTTCAGTAAACATACATCGCTTTGTGGGGTATTACTGTTATCGACATTTTGTACAAGTGCATTTGCTTGAATGGGTGAAAATAAAATGTTAATTTTCTCTCTCTTCAGAAATACATTATATTTAATCCTGAAGATGAGACACAGCTGATCACCAACAGTGAGACACAAGTCATATTTTATTCCTGGGTAAGTAAGGTTTCACGTGTTTAGACTATTGCGCGATAACATTTGGTCAGCCATAAGATTGCTGTTTTCAAAAGATCTAAAAAATTCGGGCAGAAATCTTATCGCTTGCTACATGCAGCTGTACCTTTTTTCTTCTGTACTAGTTGTGATTAATCGCTTTTGATTTATTTTAAAGGATAAAGGAACACATTGATGGTACTTTTTTTTTTTCCCACAGGAAAATCGGAGTCTGGAATATGTTGCACCTCCACTGAACGACAAGGTCTGTTAACCTTCTGGAAATATTATATGGCCATTTGAAATGTCTGGAATCATGTGGACCCAAATTCCAGTCATGTACAAGTTATCTATGATACTGTAGGATTCAATGGATGTTTTCTACCTTATAATGCCCTCAGCAAAAAAATTATGACTTGTCCCCTTTAAAATTGTCAATCCCTATCAAACAAGAGGAATAAGGGCACGTGTATGAAAACGGAAAATTATACTGAAAATTGTACATGCTCTTGTGTCATATTCATGTAATGCTTCACTGTTAGGTTCTGCAGGTTTCCATTACTTCCATCATTCACCTGACAATTTGGTGAATGTGGTGAATGCGGCACGTGGCGGGTTCTTTTTTAGCTATGCTTTTCCTGCTTCCCTCTTTTCTAACCCATGAAGGCTCGTGCTGAATAGCACCTTACAAACGAGCAAAACGCTTGTTTATTGGGTGAAATGGTCTGAGGTGCGGACACCTCTGTCATTGTTCCTGGGCAGTCTAAACAGCACTCGGCTGCCCAATGACAATGATTTAGTATGGGGCAAGCGATAGCAGCAGCCATTGCTTGTCCTCATGCTGTGGAGGTGATTGCTGCATGTAAATGCAGTGCTTCACCTCCACTTAACGCTTCCTTCCCGACAATCGGCTGCTCCTTGCAGCATCTAAATGCAGGTTAAGCTTCAGTTTGCAATCTTTATTCCTTCATTCATTGTCAGACCCCTTGCTTCCCTTGCAGAGTGCCTTGTGTGTGTTTTCCTCACTATGTACAACCTGTTTCAGCTGCCCTCTTTGGATGCTTTCCCCCATCTCCAACCTCTGGTCTGCTATGTACAACACTCCCCCCTCCCCCTCCCTTCTGCTATCTCTAATACTAAGAGAAGGAAGGAAAAGCAGAGAGACTATCAGAAAGGGCAGAGCAGTGCTCTGATGAATTTATGTAATAATCAGCAGCTCCACAAGCTAGGTGAAGGCACTCTGCAGAAGCAACATTTTTAATGAAGGCTATTTAAAAGGTTACATATCTTTACATTTGACTGAGCAATAAAAAAAATTGTGCAAAGACATTAAAGAAGTTGGCCTAAATGGGGCATTAATGGCATATTGCTAGGATATGCTAACAATGTCAGATAGTTGCAAGCCCCACCTTTGGGACCCATGCTTATCTCCAGAATGGGGGCCCCTGAAGTGAAGGACTGCACACCGCACATGCGCAGTGTGCTCTCCATTCATCACTATAGGAGTTCACCACTACAGAAGTCCCCTAGTGGTGAATGGAGAGCGCACTGCGCAAACACAGCCACCACTTTGTGGGACTGCTGGAAATAGCCAAGCCGACACTCTGAACTCTCATAGCGGTGAATTTGGGGGGGGGGGGGGGGGGGGGCTGCACATGCTCTGCATTCACTTGGAAGACCACATTCTATAGAGAGGTGTAGGTCCCACCTCTTGGTCCTATCTGACACTGATGACATATCCTAGCAATATGCCAACAGTGTCCCAGATGGTAACACCCCTTTTTTGTATTATTATTAATATTCTGATGGATATGCAGAAAATGTCACTACAACATTATCGTAGTTCCTCCAGTTTAGTGGAAATGGCCATATAATGGTCTTGCTTTCCATTAAGATTTCTGTAGGAAAGTCCTCCGATTAGCAGTTCCATTGCTGTTGTCACATCCTCTAATTTGTCAAGCTGACATTTAGAGAGAACTTCAAAAGCTTTAGGAGCATTTTTTCCTGTATTTCCGTTTTGTCATCTATTCTGTGTTGTAACTTATTCTACACTGCGTCCGCCCGGTAGCCCTGAGGTCACTGCATTGCCACCGTTCATTTATCCCGAGGTTAACTCTTCTACCGTGTTCTCTCACAAGGTCAACTTTATTTTAATACTAACATCCAAATTTTTATTTTTTTTGCAGACGTTTAACAAAGCCGTGGGAGCTTTCAGCCAATCGGTTTTTGATTTCGGCAATATAAGATCCTTGACAGCTACATCTGCAGGGAAACTGGTTGTCTGGGAGACCACCAATCCCCCATTGATCAGAACAAAGTCGCCCATAAAGCCACATAATAAGAAAGCTTTAAAGCTGATGCATCTGCAGCAAGATGCCATTACTGTGCTCACTACCCATGACAGGTAATGAATTTACAAACACTGTAGTAACTGCCTGCATTCAGTAACCATAACCCTGCTGCATTAACCTCTTAACGACTGGACACATTTTCCTTCTTGCTTTTTCGTTTTTCCTTCCCAGCTTCCAAGACCCATAACTTTTTTTTTTTACTTTACTGTTCTTGTAGCCTTATGAGAGCCTATTTTTGTGCAGGACAAGGTGAATTATATTTTAATGGTGCCATTTAATTTACTATCATTCTGTTTTGAAAAATGGGAATAAAATTCTTTGTGGGGTTAAATAGGAAAAAAAAAATCTGCTTTAGTTTTTCAAGTTTGGTTTTTACGGCGTTCACTGTGTGCTTAAAAGGACAGGACGACTTTATTCTGCAGGTCACTACAATTACAGTGATAACAGGGTTGCCAACATGAATTTTTCTTTTTTCTAGACATTTATCCCAAATCGCATCCAGCCAACATTTTGTGCGGACGAATTAGATGATAAAGATTATAATTAAAGGGGTTGTCCGGGTTCAGAGCTGAACCCGGACATACCTCCATTTTCACCCAGGCAGCCCCCCTGACTTGAGCATCAGAGCAGTTCATGGTGACGAACGGGGCTCTCCATGGGGCTGCCAGGAAGGCCAGTGACGTCACCGGCACTGATGGGTGGGCTTTAGCGCTGCCCTAGCCAGTAAAACTGCTAGGGCAGCGCTAAAGCACGCCTATCAGAGCCGGTGACGTCACCGAACACACTGCCGGGTGCAGGGCAAGGGAGCTCATCAGAGCATGAAATGCTCCGATGCTAACATCAGGGGTGCTGCCTGGGTGAGAATATGGGTATGTCCGGGTTCAGCTCTAAACCCGGACAAACCCTTTGACACAGGTCTACATGTTTACTGTTAGCTATAAAAAGATGATAATTACTACCAAAATAATCTAGTCAAGTACCACCAGCCTCAAAAAATCATGGAGACATCCATTTTTTTTCACAGACACAGGAAAAAAATCGCCTGTTTTTATGAACTGTCAGTTGGCAACCCTGAGTGATACCACATTTCTATGGTTTTTATTTTGTTTTACTACTTTTAAAGAAAAATTAAAAAAACATTTGCTTTGCATCACCATATTCTGACATGCATAACTTTTCTATGTTTTTGTCAGCAGGGCTGTGTGAGGGCTTGTTTTTTGCAGGGGTACAACTTTTTGATCACTTTCTATTCAGTTTTTTGGGGGGTGGGACAACAATGGCAGTTCATGCTTTTTTTCTATTGACCTTGCAGGATACATATTTTTATATTTTAATAGTTTAGAGTTTCTGGATGAGGCAATACCATTTATGTTTATTTTAAAATTTATTTTTATCTGTAAAATCAGAAAAAGGTACGATATATTTTATTTTTTGTGTTTTTTATATTTAATTTTTTTTTTTTTACTGTCATTTAATTTCCATTAGGGACTTAAGGGTATATTTAGATGAAGTTTTTTCTGTGCTGGAAAACACCTGATATGGAATCCACTTTAGAATTCTTTGTAGTTTTTTTAGGATGCAGATTTTCTTTCCGACTCTGTTTTTTTATGCGGTTTTTATGTTATCTTTATTTCTGCTAATTTCAAAAGGAACTCTGAATGCGGATTCCACTTGGAATCAGCTTCAGGAATGGACATGCCCCTTCTTTTTTCCACAGAGCAGTTTCCAAGACTGAAAGCAATAAAAAAGCACCAAATGAATTGACTATCAAACATTTGCAACTTGAAACAATGGTGCAGTCCTGCTTTGGCCAACCATTAGTGGTGACCATAGTATGGTACCCACGCCACACGTGTAATACACCCTAAACATTATGGCTGGTCGTTGTATGTACCAGGGTATTTAAATAGCCTTTGCATATCAGCAAATAGAGGTATTCTAGTAATCAGAAGCTGTTTTTGTGCGGTACCCAAAGTTGTAATTTCTGTGTTGCTCCACATCTTTCTCCAGGTATTATGTGACCGGTGATACGCGAGGACATGTGAAATTCTACGATCAGCAACTTCAGCTTGTAAATTGGTACAGCCATCTTAATCTGACACCTATCCATTCCATGTCCTTCTCAAAACGCCCCCCTATGGCAGCAAGTGAGAAGACAAGATATCCCGAGGACTGTTCTATCAAGGGGGACCAGTTTGCTATCAGGTGAATTTTTGGATATAAATTCCAGTATACCTATAGCCTAAGCATTTGTATTACTTTTTCATAATGTATCCTTTTTTATTTTTATTTTTTTTAATAAAATATGCACATATGGTATATGTGTAATTTTTTTTTTTACTTCTAGAGGATGAGAATCTGTTTTATGTGATGACATAGGTTCATGGCTCAACTGTAACTGTAATGTGCTGTATCATCACTTTATCTGGACAAGCTTTCATCTTCTGTAAGCCCTTATGCAGAACTGTGTGCAAAGAGCCACAGAGCCCCTACTACTCCATACAATGGGACCATATCTTATCTATGTGCCTCCATAGAATACCTTCATTATACAGCCTCCAGCGAAACATGCCACACTTTTTTTTGTTAAATTTCACATTAATCCAACAGAAAGAAACTCTGTAAGCCTCTTTACAAAATAAGAGACATAAGGAGGTACAGTATGGCCCATAGACTGCTACTTATACCTATACAGAGCCATAAAATGGCCGTTACATGAGCCCTGAGTAAAACAGTACCTTGGTGATATAAGAGAAATTGAAATGTTGAATAGGGTTTAATTTCCTAAAATTTGATAAAACAAGGTTACACAGTGACATCTATTAAAAATAGTCTATCAGCAGTTTTGGCCCCACAAAACTGCTGACAGCACTGTAAGATGGCAGGATGAACAGCGTAAACATACCTGAAGTCATTTAATTCCCTGGCAGCTGGATGTAAGTGCACAAGAGTTGGTCCCTTTATGTGCAGTGTCCTGGGCTCTTACTTCTGCTCTGAGGGACAGCTCTAACAGTCTTCTGATTGGACGCTAGAGGTGTCACTGATAGAAGAGGGGACGGCCTATGGAGCATTTGGTGCAGTGAGACCAGGGCGCTGCACATGCCAGGGGGGTAAAACGTGGATTTCTCAGTTACTAAACATGTATCACCACCATCACCCAATGTGAGTTTACAATTTTTTCACCTATATAGTGCCTTTAGCAGTTTTGAGAGGTAAAACTGCTGACAGATTTCATTTATATGTAACCAGTATGGAAGTATCACTTCAGCTTCTGCACTTACTAAAAGGGTTGCACAGATGTAAAGCACAGCTCTGTGCATTGTATAGCGGCTCTGCTTGGTATTGCAGCTCAGCCACCTTCACTTGAATGGGATTGAGCTGCACGTAGGCCACGTGAACGATGAATGTGATGTCACTGGCCTAGGAAGAGGCTGTATTGTTCACTGGAGCACCACAGCCTCTTCAAACAGCTGATCGGCGGTGATGCTGGGAGTTGAACCTCCACCAGTCAGATAATGATGACCTATCCTGGGGATACTCGTCAATATTCTACTCCTTGAAAACCTCTTTAGGTTGGGGCGATGCTGAAATATTTATGTGACTTGTGAATGATGCTGTGGAGCCCTTCCGTATCCTTATACTACCAATGATTCGCTAAATTATTATCTAGAACATTATCACAGCATAGAACAATGCCACATGAATCTAGTATAGGTTATTATAGGTCCTTATGAAAATAAGTGAACAGTATCATGAGTTCATCTCTACGTTTTTTGTCTCAGCAATTTCATTGTATCCACATCAGATGGTATGGTTCTTCATGTGTTTACTGATGGTACAATGCTGAAGAAGGTGTTGCAGGAGCCCACTGAAGCTGTTCACGCACTTACCTCTCACCCAAGCAAGAACCAGATTGCTGTTGGGAGTTACAATGGAATCTTGAAGGTGTGGGACTACAAAGATCGAAAAAGCTTCATCAGCAGGATCTTTGGAAAGGACAAATGCCTACACTGCCTTGCCTATGACCCTAAAGGTGAATGTTATGTAATCTCAAGTACAGAATGACCCATCATTAGTTATCTACATATGATGAAAATGCACACCTTTGCAAAGTGCTCCATTATTTATTTTCAGATATTATCATTAGTCTGCTTTCTGTAAAGTCCTCCATACGCAATAGGGTAATGGAAGCAAAACACCCCGAGAATGGTAGTTTTCAACCAAAAATCTAATGGTTGAGGACGGTGATACAGTTGAGTTCAGGAGGGCACCTGCGGCCGTTGCCATGTGCATAATTACCTGATACTCTTGCATTAATTAGCACTTGGCTGGCGCTCGTGAGGAGGGCTGGACCCCCTTGGCTTTGGCCCACCAGGAAATTTACCTGTAGGGTCTATGGCCAGTCTACTTCTGCATACATGCTAGGCTAAAACAAATGTATATGTGTATGCCGTAGTCAGGAGGGAGTCGGGAATGATAGCTGATGGCCAAAAGATCGTTAGGCCAACAGCTATTGAAAGTATATCTCACGCCCTGCCCTGTGGGTGTTCTGAGGAGATCTGTCAGAGTTGCTGCACGTGACTCGATCTGACAGTTTGTTTTGTTGTGGGTTTGAGCAGAATCCCACCTCCTCCCAGGTGTTGCTCTTTAGGTAATTGGTGAGGCTATTTATTCCTCCCTCTCCCTATAGCCTTTGCGGATTATAGTTCTGCCTTGTGTGGGCTCTGGAAGTTTGGTGGATCGTCTGCTCCCACACATCTCTAGATAAGTCCTTTTCCCGTGTTCCTTCTGTGTCTGTTTTGACTAGGCCTCTAGGGTGATGCTAGCTCCTTCGGTTGTTGAAGGAGCTGGGTGCCTCTTTCCCTCTTTCCTACAACTGAGGGTTTGGTTCAGTGTGTTATAGTCTTAGGTACGTGGGCATGTGCATATCTACCATCGAGATGCATAGCAGCTTAGGGAAAGTGTTATAGGGATTGCTAGGAGGTGACCCCTTTGTTCCATAACATTAGGGGCCTAGTCAGTTGTTTTGTTTGCTTTGCCGTGTTCTGTTTCCTTCCTTTATCTTACCTACCATGACAGTATATGGCCAACTTTTTAGTCTTGTTAGTACTTTTTTTTAAAAGGGTGACTGTGGCTGTGCTCACCTGAATGGAAGCCACTCTGGAAAGCACTGACTGGAACTGGAAACAAAAGCTCCAATAACAATAGAATGAAAAAGAAGAAAATAAGTGCATGAATAAGGACCTAACTAAAGAGGTCTGAAATGCGTAGGCGCTGCTATTGGATTTTGGATTTTAATCTGCACTAAGAAAATAAAGATTGTCACTTTTTGGGATAAACTGGACCCTTTTTTTCTTTTCCATTCTACTCTTTTTTTGATTCTTCCTAGTACACTGTGGGCATACAAAGGCGTATAAACACATAAGAATAAAGTCAGCTAAAATAGCAGCCAAAGTTCCAGAGGTTTTACCTGTGGTTTCATACCAGTACAAGTAGGTCTCAAAGGACCTCAAGTTTTAGTAATGGCTATGTATCTTTCGTAATGTGATTGTGATGTGATTTTTGTCTACCAGTGCTGCTTTGTGTCTCTGGGTCATAGGATTATGCCTGTGGTTGTTGTTGTGTTTAGTTTCCTGTGTTTTTGTGCGTCATATAGCTTCTCATGGTTTTTGGCTTTCTTCCACAGTCTGTTCCTGGTCATTCCTACTGCCTTAATGGATCACTTATTAGTCTTATTCTTGAATTTCAGGCTTCTTTTTAGCAGCTGGATTTACAGATGGAAGTGTACACATATTGGACGCTGTGACACTAGAAGATGAAACCAAAGAACCTTTCAAGTATGCGAAAGGATCAATAACCCATGTTACTTTCTCACATAATTCACATTACCTTGCTACAGCAGTAAGTATCTGAGCATCTCTATACATATTTCTTGATCATAAGGGGGGTTATCTCATAAATTTAAAACTCTTTTTTTTACTCATTTACAAGGAGGATTTGCTTGTCTTTCTCTGGGGGGGGGCTAAACAAGCACCTGCATGTTCTAGGATGCATTGCAGTTGACTCTTGTTAACCCCTTCCTCCCCTGCATAGAAAATAGCCCCTGACATATGGCCCCACAATTTTCTTCTACACTGTCTAGAATGAAATATAGCTACACTCCATCACTGAGATTGCAACACCAAGAAAAAACAAGCCATAAAGTTATGCAAATCGAGAAAGCAGCAAGCGTTGCTAAGAGATGCAAATCTGAAAATTTTCAAGCACCTAGCTCCAATCTGTGGCATGTATGAGGGGCATAAAAGCAGATTAAAAGCAAAGTTTTTTAGCCACATGAAACCTCAAAAATCCAATCAAGTTGTGTGGTATGATTGTGTGATGCCTGCTGTTCATCGCCGGGCCAGTTATCGCCACTTGTCGCAAACTGAAAGGGCCAGAATCCCTGAACTGAGAGACCATGGTTTCTACATGCCTAGGCTGAGCTGCATGTCCCGAAGACTGGGAGAACCATGATGAACTGGAATGACAGCAGGTGGTGCACAGAAACAAACCTCTGCATGGTTGGATCGTGCTGCCCATTGATAGGGCGCCAATCAATACTCATACTCGATATTGAATAAATTGAGATGTTTTGAATATTTTGTTTACATTTTTTTTTTTTTGCTGTACATATCATTAGCATGTCTATCAATCCTGTAATTTCCAAAATTCCACAGCTTCTTGGTGTTGTAATTTCAGCTTTGAGGAGTGTATATACTTCTATATGCTATATAAATTTAAAAGTAGGGATGAATGAAAGGTGGCTGGACCACTTCACCTGCTTCACTATAACCCAGCAGGGGAAGGGAGTAGGTAAGCTACAGTGCAAGTTAGTTCACCTCTGAATGCAGGAAAATGTGGACCAGAAGAATAAATAGCAGGGGCTCTACCAAAGATAAAAATGTAATGTGCATAAAAAATTAACAATATTTTTTTATTTTTGCAAGTATGTTGCAATAATACTTCATATGAAATGGCCTGGTGTAACAAATGCATTGGAACACTAGTGTGCTAAGGTTTATAATCTGCAAGTAAGAAATTTGTTTCCAAACTTTTGCTGTATTTATCAATGTACCATTGCATTATAATTTACTTAAAGTAGCACTACCACAACATTTTTATTCTCTAACATGTTAGAAAAGTAAATGATGTAAACTGTAGTGAAGGTAATCTTCTCACCAGTGACTGTATTTGAGAGTTATAACCTCCATTCTGATCCTCAGCTGTGTCATGTGACCAACTCTCTGATCTCCAACTGACACAGGACAGGAAGTCAGTTACTTCTCTTTTCTTTCCTATGAGACTGACATTGAGTCTCCCATAGGAATACATAGAAAAACTGACTTCATGTCCACACATAAGATGCTGTGTTATTTGGAGAGTCAGAGTGCTGGTCACATGACACAGCTGAGGATCAGAAGGGAGGGGATAACTCACAATAACTCTCTGCTAAGAAAGTTATATTCACTCCGATTTACATCATGTACCTTTCTAACAGGTCAAAGAATATAAATTTTTCTGAGAGTGCTTTTTTAAGACCTTACTATTGTCAGCGACTTGCATATCTACCAGAATTATCGGAAAGCTGGTTATATTAGCTAAGCCAAAAGGAATCATTTGTAAATGTGCCAGACATGGATCATAGAGGGATGAAATGGATAAAGCATGGAATTATATTTGGCCTTTTTTTTTTTTATCCAACCTAAGAGCATATAGTCATAACTCTGTGGGCTCCTATGCTACATGTTCCTGCATTGTAGTATGACAGTG
The DNA here is from genome assembly GCF_905171765.1 of Bufo bufo. Lineage (NCBI taxonomy): Eukaryota > Metazoa > Chordata > Amphibia > Anura > Bufonidae > Bufo > Bufo bufo. The sequence continues at coordinate 213,880,117 of NC_053390.1, forward strand.
CTGTCCATGGGTCATATGAAGCCATGGGCCTGTGGGTCATATGAAGCCTTCATGTGTGGGCTCCAGGGGTAAGCAAACACTTATGAGCTACAGAAATATAGAACATAACAATATTCGATTTATAATCTTTTAGGATCAAGAATTTACAGTGACACTGTTTCAGCAAGTACAACAAAATGTTGGCGGAAGTGCATCCTGGGAATACTTTGCCAGATATCGAAGCCACTATAAACCTATACAGAATTTAATTTTCGGTATACATTTGGATAGCAATGAACCCAGACTCCTATCACTTGGCATGGATCGGATGTTGGTTAGTATAATCTGTGTGTATTTACACATTATTTAGCCACCTAACTATACAGCTAAATCTTCTGTTCCATTTTTCCTATAGGTGGAATACGATCTCACAAGCAGCAGTAAGGACCATCTTGTAATACAGAGCAGTGACCGTATAGACCAGAGTGCTGTCCCCCAGTGTTTAGTTTGGTGTCCTCCTTTCACTAAGGAAAGCTTTATTCTAGTAGCTAATGATGAGTATAAAATGAAACTTTACAACGCCACGACTAAAATGTGTAGGTAAGCACAGAAAATTCTCACTGTCTTGGACACCTCACTTTACAAACCGTAATCATACCTGTTATGGAAAATGTTTGAGAAACGGTTTCTTACTTCTCTTTGAAGAGATCCACTTTTTGAAGGAAACACACTATGGCCTTGTGAATGTGGTATAACCAAGTTGCTATGCGTTAGACATCATTTACTTTCCTTATCTTTCCATATGGTGCATCAAAGTTGCTCTTAAACCCCGGTGTGACACTGCACGTTATGTTTTCCACCTCCAAGTTTTCCAGACACTGGAGGAATTTATCAAGCCCTGGCTTCAAAAAGTTTCAAAGTTTGGAAATTTTTTGTGTGCTTATTTGATCAAAATTGTTGCAACATTTCAGATATTTGCCATTTTGAAAATTAGTTGGAAAAGTTGGCGTGATCAGCCTAACGACCTGAATTAAAGGAGTTATCCAACCATTTGTAACTGATAACCTATACTTTGGAATGGGGCTGAGTGGTGCTTAGGCCATGTGACCGATGGCCGTGACGTCAGTGGGTTAGGGTAAGCACCAAGAAGGCTGTGGAACCCCCCTCCTCTCTTCTTTAGCACAGAAACTGTTAAATAATTATTACCACTCAAGGGAGCAATGATTTATTACACTTAATTAGTCCATCACATAAACAACTGAAGACATATCTAGTCCTTGATTTTTGGCTGCTCTTTAATGTTACACTTGTTAGCGAGTAGGAGGATGAGTAATGCTGAGCATACAAAACATTCTGCCCATATCTTTTCATATTGATATTGAGCTCGTCGAATGTTTATTATAGACAGACTCCTTATTGTAGAAAACAGCCTCCCTTGTTACTGATAAATGTTTCGAAGGATCTACTGTCACAGGCGCTAATGGAGCAGAATATTAATGAAGGAACCCCGGCAATCACAGTCATTTACAAACACGTAGGGACGGTTAGGAAACCTTGATGATTTCTCTAGCAGCGTGAAATGATTTCTTAGCTGAATGCGCTGATGTTTACTAAAAGATTACTTCCTTTAACTTTTGCATTGCGATATTGGTCTCTCTGCAGGAAACATCCTAAGTGATGGGACACATAAATCCATCATTCCCAATTATACGTCTGCAATAACTGCTTATAGAGAAAAGTTACAGCAATAACTTAACTTTAATAATGATTGCAGTGCAGTGAAGAAACAAAAATGATTGTAATAATATCCAAATGTACATCCCCTCTACTGTAGCTGTGTGTAACTCGGCAGATTTGCCAATAATAAGATAAGCAAAGCAAGTGGATCAGCTCACTTAAAGGGGTTATGCAACCCCTATAATGCCCCCTTCCTTCCATTGCCCGGGCTCCTCATATAGATTATTCTTACTCTGCTCCCCAGCATTTGGATGCTGCAGACCCACTAACGGCTTAGCTCAATTGAATGGAGCTAAACCACAGGCGGACACCCGCTGCTTTAAATAGCTGCCTCCCATTGGAAATAGGAGGCAGACACCACAGAATTTTGTCCATGCCAAAATTTCCGCTGCATAAACCACTAGATTCACACAAATGTGGTGTTTTGTGGATCCGCAAAACACGGATACCGGGATGTGCGCAATTTGCGGACAGCACATGCTGCCGCTATCATAGAAAATGGCTATTCTTGTCCGTAATTGCGGACAAGAATAGGGCATGTTCTATTTTTTATGTGGGGCCGCGGAATTGAACTACGGGTGTATAGAAATGAATGAGTCCGCAGCCGTTCCACAAAATTGCAGAACGGATATGGACTCGTTTATATGATCGTGTGAATGTAGCCTTAGGCTGCATTCACACGTCCGTGTGTGTGGATCCGCAAAACACGGACATCGGCGATGTGCGTTCCGCATTTTGCGGTCCGCACATCGCCGGCACTTAATAGAAAATGCCTTTTCTTGTCCGCAATTGCGGACAAGAATAGGACATGTTCTATAATTTTCGGGATTGGAATTGCGGACCCGGAAGTGCGGATCCGCAATTCCAGGTCCCATAGAAATGAATGGGTCCACAATTCCGTTCCGCAAAATGCGGAACGAAATTGCGGACATGTGAATGGACCCTTAGAGTGAGGATAAAATCCTTTCGGTGCACTGACAAACAGTGTTGGCTCCTAGGTACAAAGTCAGCTGTAAAAGTGAAAGGCATCTAGCACTCAGGAATAAAATCCAATAACTTAATTTCGGACACACAGAAAATATAAAATCCAAGCCCAGATTTGTCAATACTTAAGGAAAGTTGACTGAAAACGACTGTTGGATTAATAATGGCTGCTATATTAGTGGACATAAAACTTTCCCTCCAAAAAGCTAATATAACTAAGAAATAGATTCATATCATGTTTAAAGTAGTTGAACAGCCACTTAAAATGCTTCAAAAATGCCCAGAGTGGTGTAAAAAAAAGTAATAGCTTACCGACCCCTGCCAATGCCATTCCGACACTTCACAGGTGCCCTGCCTGACTCTGTACTTCCTGGTCCCTTTCAAAATTATCATGTGACTGCTTCAGCCAATCAGTGGCTGCAGTGGGTCATTGCTGTGTATCACATGTCTGTGTCAAGAGGGACCAGGAAGTACAGAGACCGGTAAGGGACCGTGAAGTGTTGTAACAAGAGCGCTGGTGGACTCTTTTATTTTAATTTTTTTAGTGTGTGTCTGGACAACCCCTTTAATAATCTGACACACAAAAAGACATCTCAAGTACTAATATTTGCATTCCACTTTTATTCAAAGTCTTATTCAAATACTTGGAATTATGTATAGCGCTGTACAGGGCCGTCTTTAATATTGATTGGACCCTGTGCAAGAATTTACTTGGGCCCCTGGATCCCCCCTTCCTACACCCTAGCATGCAATCACGCCCTCCACCACAACACACACAAAAAAAATCCACACATCTCGTAGAGTAGTAAACTTTAATAATGATGAGTGGCCACTAGAGGTTCCTTGGCAGTAATGTAAATACTGCCTTTTTTTCTGAAAAGGCAGTGTTTACATTAAAAAGCTTGCAGAGACATGCTATAGACACCAGAACTACTACGTTTAGCTGTTGTGGTTCTAGTGACTATAGTGTCCCTTAATATAGGGGGGGGGGGGGGAGGAAGAATCATCACAAAAGTAACAAATAAAATGGCTGTATCATCATTCTAAAAATTAAAAAAGCACAACTTATGACACAAATATATAGTATTTTGCAGATTATTATTATTTTTTTTTGCAATGTGCAGATAGTACTGTACTACTAACCCCTCCATCCACCCCTACATACAGGGTAATACAGCGCCACATAGCTCTTACATCCAGTGACGTCTCTTTGATGTAGATGTTCTCTTTCCTCATCTTCTCCTTTCAGACCAGACCACCATTTTTCAGCCATTTCTCGTCTCTGCAGTTTGACAAACAGAATCTTAGTTTACTACTTTTCCATCATCCTCCAATCTTCTGGACAAATCATCCTACCACCGCCAATACTGTGCTGCTGTGCTCCCCAATACTATACTGCAGAAACAGATAAACCCCCTGATAATAGTAGTACCATGCAGATAGTGCCCTTCAATAATTATTGGCACACAGTGCCCTAAAATAACTGCTCCCAGTAAATAGTGTCCTGACACTAATAGTGTAAACATAACGTCCCCAAAAATAATAGTGGTAAGCTGATACTGTGCCAAGGTGCCCCAACAGTAATAAAGCTCCCAAAAGTCCCACAAATAGGAATAATTCTCTGCTAGAGCACACATGGTAGTAATAGTGCTCCTACAGTGCCCCCAACATGTCCCCACTGTGCCCCAGAAGTAATAATGCTCCCATAGTGCCCATACTAGTAATCATGTTCCCCCTAGATCCCCAGTAGTAATAAAGCCCATCATAATGCCCCCAGTAGTAATAATTCTCCTTATATTGTGCCAGTGCAGAAAAAAACAACTTTTAATGCCCTCTGTTGAGTTAATGTCCCCATAGTGCCCCCATAATGTGCCAGTATAAAATACCCCTATATAGTGCCCCCAGTAAATGCCCCCATAGTGCTACTCTCCCCCCTTCTTCCTAGTGCCCCCATAATATACCAGTATAAAATGCCCCATTTATAGTGCCCCAGTAGATGCCCTCAGGGTCCCCCATAATTTGCAAGTATAAAATACCCCTTCTTAGTGCCCCCCATAGATGAGCCCATAGTACTCCTCTCTCCCCTTCCCCATAGTACCCACCATAATGTGCCCCAGTATATGATGCCTCTATACAGAGCCCCGCCATATAAAATACCCCTTCTTTGTGGCCACAGTGGAAGCCCCCATAGTGTTCCTCTCCCCCTTCCCCCATTTAAAATACCCCTTCTTTGTGGTCTCAGTAGATGCCCCCATAGTGCCCCCAATAATGTGCCATTAAGAAGTGCCCTCATAGATGCCCCCATAGTGCCACCCAATAATGTGCCAGTAAAAAGTGCCACCAATAATGTGCCAGTAAGATGTGCCCCCATAGATGCCCCCCAATAATGTGCCAGTAACAAGTGCCCCCATAGATGTGCCCCAATCATGTGCCAGTAACAAGTGCCCCCATAGATGCCCCCCACTCATGTGCCAGTAACAAGAGCCCCTATAGATGCCCCCCAATCATGTGCTAGTAACAAGTGCCCCCATAGATGCCCCCCAATCATGTGCCAGTAAGTAGTACCATATAAAAAAATAAACACTTATACTTACCTCCATCAGGCTGGCAGTGATGTGATGCAGGCCTCTTCCGGCTTGTGTTTGGTGCTGTACGGCTCAGGCGGAGCGATCGCACCATCTGCATCGGCCTCTGATAGGCTGCAGGCCTAGTGCCTGCAGCCTATCAGAGGAACGGGGAAGGGCTATGTGTCTCTGCATGGCCTTTTTTCCACAGAATCATAGGGACATAAAGCTGTCAGTATGATTCTGTAGAAATAAGGTCAAGCAGAGGCACATAGCATTATAAATCATGATAATGCCGTGCGCTCCTGCAAGTCCAGAGCGGAGGATCACACTCACACATGGAGCGTGATTCTCGCAATGGATTCGCTCGTGTGAAACGGCCCTAAAGAAGCCGATACAGATGACTATATAGATATGAGCGCTCATCTCCCTGTGCCCTGCTGCCGCCCCCACTTGTCACCAGGGCCGCACCGCCTGGGGCCATCGCCTCACTTTGCCTAATTAGCGGTGCGGCCCTGCTAGCGCTCCCTGGAATTTTTGCGCCCGGGGAAGCTGCCCCCCAGGAGCAACTGGGCCCGGGGCAGATGCCCCTTTTGCCCCGCGTTAAAGATGGGCCTGGGGCTGTATACTGTACTGTAATGTGTTTATCTCTTTCTTACCCTCAGAAAGACCCTCTTGGGGCCAACATTTGGTTCTCCTATTAGGAAAATGGAAGTGTTTCCTTCTTATAGTCAGGATCTAGGAAAAGGCTACCTGGTGTATATTACAGATGACAAGGTATGTAGAGGGACACATCTTGTGTTGTCAATGCTGATTCTGCATGGGGATGCTGCCGTCAGCAAGGCATTTCCCTTGTAGAGGCTTCTGCAGGGAAAATCTAATATTACATGGCAATCATTAAGATAAATGTCCAGTCATATAAAATATGGATGGCTTAAATCTGCCATAAAGGGGGATCCTCAGTGTGGTACCCCTCTCTATGATGTCTATATCCCCCTACAGGATACATGCCTTTTGCTTTATAGAAGAAATAAAAATCAATATGGCACCAACACAAATAGCGGGTGACCATCCGACATACTGTCTTAGCTGACATTTGGAAAACCATATTAAAACATAGGCAGTGTCCAAAATGAGGCAGGGGCTAGGCAGACCTTACATGTTTGACAACAAAAAAATGCTTTATTATGTAAAGACAAATTAACAAAAAAACTATACAAAATTGTTATTGCCACATCTGTGTAACACCTCTAACTATAAAGTAAATAAAAAAAGGAATAAAAAGCAATCAAAATGTCATATGTACCCCAAAATGGCAAAAAATAAGCTCCCACACAAACTAAGAATTTAAAAAGTTTTGGTTACACAAAAACAAATGATTTTCATACAGGGGTTGTTCAGACTCGAGATCTGCATCGCCCAAAGGGGAGCGATGGAGCTAAATCCCAGAAGCAGGAATCAGTATGATTCCCACGGCGGGTGTAAACCCTCCATAGTGAACTGGTTAAAAGCGGTTCACTAAGCAGCTAAGACCCCATTCATGCAAAGAAGTAATACATCAAAGTCCCCTTATTTGCCATATGTATTTTCTCATTTCATTTCTGTGATTCCCATGTGTTTTAAGGGTTAGATTGACGTTCATGTGTGCCCATTTTTCCCCCACTAAAAATACAACTGTTCCATTTTGATATTATGGGATGTCCCAGCTGACAGTCCCCAGTTGGTGTTACTCCTATGATGTGTCTGATTGACAAAGTGTCTTTCTTTGGTCCAATTTGTCTGTTAAGGTTGGACTTCAGATTCTACCAGTTGATGGAAACCCGCACAAGACAATGGCTCTTATTTGTCATCCGGATGGGGTAGCCAACATTGTCTGCTCAAGTGACGGTCAATACGTCTTTACAGCTGGAGGAAAAGACTGCACAGTGATAATGTGGAAAGCAAACTTACAGTAAGTACAAAGCATATTGTCACATGCAATAGACATATTAACCTTTTTGCCCAAATCATGTGCGAATTGGCGCGTTTGGACTTACAGTTATGTTGCAGAAAATGTCCCCGTGTCTCCATATGCAGTGAAATCTCTATGCCTTCAACTGTTGTTAGCAGCTGACAAGCATTGGAATGGGCCCCTTAGACAATCATAGGCTAGTATTGCCCCTGATCGCTGTCCTGGTTAGTCAGAATGACTGACTAATTACAGCTGAGTCTGCATAAAAAAACTGATTTTAACCCCCGCACCCCCAACAGCCCCGAACTCCAGTCTTCTGCTTGTGTGATCGCTGAGAGGAAAAAGATCTGAGCCAAAAGGATGCTGTAGACAGCAATCTACAGGAGAAAAAAACACCCCTTGTCCGCCAGGGCATACCCCAACTGTCCAGTATTCACCCCATAGTTCATTGCTGTAAAAATACCCCTTCACTGCCAGGGCAAAACAAAGTTTAGTATGCTAGAGTTAAGTTAGTGTTAAAAATGAACTTGTATCAAAATGTTCAAAATCTTTAATAATTTGTTGAAAAGGAAAAACTACAATCTTGCGTTGACATATGTATTCAGTCCCTTTACTCAGGACTTAGTAGAAGCACCTTTGGCAAGGATTACAGCCTCCTGTCTTCTTGGGTATGATGCCACATGGTTTGCACACCTGGATTTGGGGATTTTTCTGCCATTCTTCTCTGCAGATCTTCTCAAGCTCTGCCAGGTTGGATGGGGATCATGGGTGGACAGTCAAGCCTTTACAGTGCCCAATTTTTCAGCAGATAATTGCTAACAAGCGTTCCCATAAATGCTTGTTAGCGATCATCTGGCTGTGTAATACTGCCACCTATTGCCCGATGAATGTGCAAAAGCTCGATAATCGGGCAATCCAAATCTTTTGATATGTTAAAAAATTATTATTGCAGGTGGCAGATTGTGGTGTCTAATCACAATCTGCTGCTAGCAAACGTCCGGTTTATGGAATACGGTGTGGTTACAGCAAAGCTATCGTTACACATACCTGGATCACAGTCTATGGATGCTTTCTTATACAATAAACTTATACTTATTATTTTTTTTAAATCTTTATTTTCATTTCTGCAGTTGTACAATCATCAGATTAACGTTACATTTGAAAGCATCAACCTTAATATAAAACGTAAAGCATGTCGGGTGGTCGTACAGACACTGAAAGAATTAGGCCCCTTTCACACGGGCGAGAATTCCGCTCGGGTGCAATGAGTGAGGTGAACGCATTGCACCCGCACTGAATACGGACTCATTCACTTCAATGGGGCAGTTCAGATAAGCGGTGATTTTCACGCATCCCTTGTCTGTTACGTGAAAATTGGAGCATGTTCTATATTCTGCGTTTTTCACGCAACACAGGCCCCATAGAAATGAATGGGGATGCTTGAAAATCGCATAACATCCGCAAGCAAGGGCGGATGCAATGCGATTTTCACGCATGGTTGCTAGGAGATGATGTTAGTAAATTGATAAAAGTCAATTTACTGTATTATTTTCCCTTATAACATGGTTATAAAGGAAAATAAAAGCATTCTTAATACAGAATGCTTACTAAAATTTGGCTTGAGGGGTTAAAAAATTAAAAATAAATTAACTCACCTCATCCTCTTGTTTGCGCAGCCGGCATCGTCTTCTTTCTTCTTCTTTCAGGACCTTTGAAGATTTCTATCTTCATTCAGCAGGACCTGCGCTGACGTCACTGTGCTCACCACGTGGTGAGCGCGATTACGTCATCAAAGCTCCCTTTGCAGGTCCTGAAAGAAGAAGAAAAAAGACTATGCCGGCTGCGCGAACAAGAGGATGAGGTGAGTTAATTTTTTAATTTTTTTAACCCCTCAATCCACATTTTAGTAAGCATTCTGTATTTAAAAAATGCTATTATTTTCCCTTATAACCATGTTATAAGGGAAAATAATAAAATTAATAGAACATCTAACCCAAACCCGAACTTCAGTGAAGAAGTCCGGGTTCGGGTCTGGGTACCACATTCAGTTTTTTCTCAAGCGCGTGCAAAACGCACTGCACTCGTGCGGAAAAAACTGAACATTGGAACACAATTGCAGTCAAAACTGACGGCAATTGCGTGCCTACTCGCGCAAGTTTCTCGCAATGCACACGCGACGCATCCGGAGCAAATCCGGAACGCCCGTGTGAAAGGGGCCTTAAAGCTGCTTACACTTGATTGCAAAATAATCAAGATTGAAAGTAAAAAATGATAATTAAAATAAAAACTAAAATTAAAAAGGGTACCTCAATGTGTACATTTGTTATGCAGGATTGATTTGGCCAATCAAGGCCCTTACAGGAGGAGAGGTTGTAAAGGGGGGAGGGGGGAGGGGGGAGGTCGGGGAGGAAAAAGGAAAAGGGTGAGAAGAGGAAATACATATCTGATAATACATCACTATGGTGCCTGAGGAGATCTCTCATACCACTGAATCCAAAGGGACCAGATCTTAAGAAACTTATTGTTAGAAAGTGTTTCCCAGCTAGTTAGTTCCTCTAATCTGCATATTTTGTGTGCTTTATGCCTCCATTCAGTAATTGACGGCATCGGATCCGAAAGCCAATAAAGCGGTATAAGCAATTTGGCCGCAGCTATCAATAGTGCAGCTAGAGAAAATCTAGTAAGCGGACATTGACTATTTGGCAAGTTTAGGAGAACTAGTGTAGGCGATATATGGAATGCCGTTGAACATATCTGGCTAATGGCCTGTGACACCTCTTCCCAAAAGGGGGCTATCTTGGAACAAGTCCACCAAATATGAAAGGCAGAACATTGTGCCCTATGACATCTCAACACACTGCGGGAAGCGAGGGGTCCATTCTGTGTAGAACATCTGGGGTGCGGTGCCACCTGACCAACAACTTAAAGGAGTTTTCCTGTATGCGGATACATCAGGAGAATCCATGGGAACTATTTAGGATTTTGGTGACTTCCTCAGTTGTGAATGTTATCCCTAAGTCTTTCTCCCATTGAAGGATGTAACTAGGTTTTGAAGACGTTTTCAACTCTAAAATCTTATTATAGAGAAGGGAAACAAGCCTTCTACCAGGGTCAGAAGATTCTATTATTGCGTCATACCATGAAGGTACATAATCTCTTTGAGTTTTGTGAAGGTATTTCTTACAGATAAAGCAAAAATGTGAGTAATGGATTTGTGTCCAGCTAGAGATCCCCATGATGTCTGGATGTCAATCATGGAAGGTATCTTTCTCCCTTTCAAAATATCACCAACCGCCTGGTTGCCAAAAGCCGACCAAACGCCCATATCGTCTACGTAGTCCTTTTGGAAAAAACAAGGTAGCAGTCGAATGGGCATAAATGGTGAGGGGCTTTCTGAGAAGTTTATGAGTAAGGATATATGTTGCCATGTATTGAGGACTCTGAACTGTGACAGGACCATGAGACCCCGCCGCGCCGCAGAGGAAACCCTTCACAAATTAGCATAATCCTTAGGAGAAAGTATGTTGCTGGCAATCTGGCAACCCAATTTGGTAATTCGTGGGTTTATCAATTCAGAGTGAAGTCTCAATTGAATAGCCTTATAATACGACTGAATGAGCCCGAAACCCCCTTTTTGTTTGGGTAGTACTAAAATATTGTGTGTTAGGCGTGGTTTGGTGTGTTTCCAGATAAAGGAAGAGAAAAGCCTGCGTGCTGATAAGAATAATGGGACAGGTAAATGTATCTAAGAGTCTGCATTAAGTATAGTAGTTTAGGGAGGATATACGTTTTCAGTAGATTCTTCCTTCCCATCCAAGACATAAGAGGTATAGATAGTTCTTTTAATTGTTGTTGGATACTTGACAATATCCCAGGATAATTTGCCTGATATAGCCTATTAGGATCTTTGGTAATATTGACTCCCAAGTAACTGATCTGAGAATCATCCCATATGAATGGGTATTCCTTTGATAGCTCAGATATGACTCTTTTAGGGGTACTGATTCCCATAGCCTGACATTTGGAAAGGTTTATTTTAAAGTTGTCCAAACTTATGTAATAAGGTAAGTATGGCAGGGAATGCCTCTACTGGGTTGCTCCGCTAACGCGGCAACATTGTGAGTCACAGGCCCTACCATTAGGCCTCTTATATGGTCATCTTGTCTTATTGCCCTGTGTCTCCAGGCACAGTATAAAAAGAGTAGGCGATAATGGGCATTCTTGTCTCGTTCCGTTAGAGATTGATAAAGTAGGGGAGAGTACTCCGTTGATCCTAATTTTTGCAGAGGGGGAGGAGTACAGAGACAGCACCGCTGCTATAAACTGGACGGGAAAGCCAAATTTCTGAAGGGTAGCTTCCATGAATCTCCAATCTACTCTGTCAAATGCTTTCTCAGCATCTGTGCTTAAGAGCGTGAGTTGGGTATTAGTGGATATAGCATATTCTATTTCCTGTTGAACCCTGAAGGTACTGTCCCTGCACTCTCTCCCCACCACAAATCCTGATTGTTCAGGTGATATCAGTTTTTGAAGGTAGGGGGCTATTTTACGGGTTTAGGGAGGATAGTGATGTGTGCTTCCAGAGCTTGATGTGCAGGAGGAGGCCCCTTGATAAGTGCATTGAAATAATTGTCAATTGTGGTCCAAGGACATTAAAAAACTTTTTATAATACAGAATTGGGAATCCGTCTGGGCTGGGGCTTTTCCCCAAAGGTGTTGTTTTATTGGCATCTTGGATCTCAGTCAAGATGACTGGCGCTGTTAAAGTTTCACGTTCCTCCTGTGTTAGTTGAGGAAGTTGAAGGGTGCTTAGAAACTATCTCACGTTATCCAGCCTAGTTGCAATTTCATTAGGTGTTTCCTGTGGGCGAATATTGTAAAGGGACTGGTAATAAAAGGAAAGACTTTTGCTATCTCTTGTGTGGTGTCTTTTAGTGTACCTTCTGGGGTCTTTATCTTTCAAATATGGGTTTGTTCATTTTGTTTTTTGATAAGTGCTGTCATAATCTTATTATCTTTTTCCCCATGTGCATAGTATTTTTGCTTTATTTTGAGATAAGACCACGCTGCCCTGAAGTTGAGTAGCATTTTGAGTTCCATCCTTAGCTTCAACAAGGTTTCGTGATCCCGCAATGCCAGGGATTTCTTATGGGTGTGTTCTAAAGCTGCTATTTGGAACAATAACTAAGATAAATGTGCCATACGTTGCTTTTTAAGATGTGAGCCTAAGGTTATGAGTTCCCCTCGTACGGCCACTTTATGAGCCTCCCATATATAAGTGGGGAAGGAATCAGATGGAGAGTTTATTTCAAAGTAGTCCTGAAGTTTCTTAAATAGGGTACTAATGTTAGAGGGCGTGTCTAATAATGTGTGGTTATTCTCTATTTGGCACTTCTGGAAAACTTAATGAGAAGGAGACTGGGGCATGGTCAGATACTGTAATGCTATGAATGTCTACGCTGTGTAGTTGGGATAAATATTTATTTTGTATAAAGAAGTAGTCTAATCTTTGATAAGGCTTGTGGGGGTTAGAATAAAAAGTATAGTCTCTCCTATCAGCATGCATTGACCTCCAGACATCATTCAAGCAAAGCTCACGTAATCTTTCATGAACACTTTTAAGCGCTTTGTATGAGATGGCAGATTTGAGAGACGAGGAATCTAATAGAGGGTTGAGGGTCAGGTTAAATCTCCTCTTATGATAAGTAGACCTGAGGTAAATAATGAGAAAGTATGCAATGTCTCCCGCAACCATTTGACAGTTTTGACATTAGGAGCGTATAGGTTGCATAGCGTAACCTCAACAGTACCCAAAGTGCCTCTTAAAAGAAGATATCTACTCTCAGGATCCGCCATCTCAGCTATTAAAGAGAAAGGTACATTCTTATGGATCTCAATACTAACCCCTCTAGAGGAGGAACGGTCGTAGCAGGAATGGTACCAAGACTGGTAATAGGAATGAGACAATCTCGATACTCACCCCTTCCTAAAATGCTTCTCTTGGAGCATAACAATATCTACTTTAGCTTTTTTTAATTGGATCATTGCAGCCATGTACATTGAACGTGGCTAAGTTCAGTTTCATAGCAGCCATCTGTCACCGCCAGTTCTGTGAGAAGATCTGGCAGACGTTCTTCTCTACCTTTTGTATGATGTTCTTTGTTTTGGTTTCACTTTCTCATCTCCTTTCCTTCTGCCAGGTGTCACTTATTTCGACTAATTGTCTTCCTTTATAATCCCTCCCATACTGCCTCACTTTGCGGTTTATACTACTTCCTGGATGAGGTGTTCACTGCTGGAGGCTGTTTCTGCTGTTTGTTCAGATAAGTCATTTACTTTATTGTGTTTCCTTGCTGGCTTGATTCTAGGTGACCCTGACTCCGTCCGTATTAAGTGCAGGGAGCCGGTTATAGGGTTTTCAGGTGTCACACAGTATTAGGTACGCGGGCATGCAATCGTCTACCATACAGACCCTTGCATGTGCATAGCAGTCAGGGAGAGCTCTTAGGGTTTTATAGGGCTCACCTATAAGCTCCTTAGTTTGGGATCAAGCCAGTCGCTCGTTTATTTATATGTTCCAGCTATCTGCTAACTTCATCCGTGACATTATAAACCACCATAACCGTCTTAAGCATGGATCCGGTTTCAGCCTTGATTGACCGCATGCAAGGTCTTTCGCTGGAGGTAGCAGATCTCCGTAAAACTGTGTCTCAGTTTCAGGTGACCGGTTCTGCTGGCGTTCATGGAGTTTGTTCCGAGCCTAAGATCTCGCTCCCGGATACGTTCTCCGGGGGTAGTGAGAATTTTGTTCGCTTTAGAGAGGCTTGCAAACTCCATTTTCGCCTACTTCCCCATTCCTCTGGTGATGAGGAGCAGAGGGTGGGGATCATCACCTCGCTGCTCAGGGATAACGCTCAGTCTTGGGTCTTTTCGCTGCCGGTGGGGGCACGGCCCCTCCAATCGGTGGATGAATTTTTTGTAGCCCTGGGGCAGATATATGATGACTCGGATCGTATTGCTCTGGCTGAATCTAAACTGCGTCTTTTATGCCAGGGTAAACAGTCCGCAGAGATATATTGTTCTGAATTTCGGAGATGGGCAGCTGATACTGGTTGGAATGATGCTGCACTCCGAGGTCATTTTTGCCTTGGTCTTTCGGAAAGATTAAAAGATGCATTCGCTTTTCATGAGAGACCAGCGTCGTTAGAGTCAGCCATGTCTCTAGCTGTTCGTATTGACAGGCGTCTTAGAGAGAGAGAGAGGAGACTACTCTTTCCTGTCATATTCAGCCCAAGGACAGTGGGCTGTCTCATTCAGTGCGCAGGGGTCTCAGTCTGTCTCAATCCCCTCTGAAGAGGAGGCCATGCAGCTGGATTTGCTTGCCTCTGATAGTAGAGGATTCAGCTCTCAGAGGAGGGTTTGTTTCTGTTGTGGGGGTATAAATCGTTTGGCTAATGTTTGCCCCTTTCAGAGATTCATGGCGTTTTCTGAGGGTAATAAAAACAAAACAAAACAAAAAAAAACTCTAAAAACTTTCCATTTGCTACTATTGGCAAGGTTGATGCGGAAATTGAAGGTTTGCCGTTTGCTTGTAGTTCCCGTTTTCTCCTACCTGCCAGGGTGGCGCTAGACAGCAAGAACATTGTTTGTGAGATTTTTGTAGATAGTGGAGCAGCTGTCAATCTCATTGATAATCAATTTGCAACAATGCATGGTTTCCAGGTATGCACTTTTGAAAAGGATATACCTGTTTTTGCTATTGATTCCGCTCCACTTTCTCAAAGATCGTTAAAGGGCATAGTTCACAATATCCGTTTCACTGTGGGTGACGCTCATGTTGAGGATATGTCATGTTTCGTCTTAAGCAGATTACCTACTCCTCTAGTGTTGGGGCTACCCTGGCTCACTAAACATACCCCCACCATTGATTGGCAAGCAAGGCAAATAAATGGTTGGAGTGAGTTTTGCAGAGAGAATTGCCTCACGGCGTCTCTTTCAGAGGTTTCTACCAAGATTGTGCCATCTTTCCTCTGAATTTTCGGATGTGTTTTCCGAGAGTGGTGTCCAGGAGTTACGACTGCCCTATTAATCTCATCCCAGGCGCCAAGCTGCCAAAATCACGACTATACAATCTCTCCCAACCTGAAAGAGTCACTATGCGTACTTATATCTCTGAGAGCCTGAGAAAGGGACACATCCGACCCTCGAAGTCACCTGTTGCTGCTGTTTTTTTTTTTTTGTTAAGAAAAAAGATGCTTCTTTAAGACCTTGTCTGGATTTCAGGGAGCTGAACCGTATCACAATTCGTGACCCATATCCGCTTCCTCTGATCCCGGACCTGTTTAACCAGATTGTTGGTGCTAAAGTTTTTTCTAAGTTGGATTTAAGAGGGGCATACAACCTAGTCAGGGTCAGGGAAGGGGACGAATGGAAGACGGCCTTCAATACCCCTGAGGGTCATTTCGTGAATTTGGTTATGCCCTTTGGTTTGATGAATGCTCCGGCCGTCTTCCAACATTTTGTGAACAGCATTTTTTTATCATTTAATTGGGAAATTTGTACTGGTGTATCTAGATGACATTTTGATTTTTTTCTCCTGATTTCAAGACTCATCGGGACCACCTATGTCAGGTCTTGCTGATTCTGCGGGTAAATAAATTATACGTTAAACTGGAAAAATGTGTGTTTGCGGTTACGGAGATTAAATTTCTTGGTTTTCTTCTCTCCGCTTCTGGTTTTTGGATAGACCCTGAGAAGGTCTACGCTGTGCTTGATTGGGAGCTTCCTGAGAATCAGAAGGCGCTGATGCGGTTTTTCGGTTTTGCCAATTATTACAGAAAGTTCATTTTAAATTATTCCTCTGTTGTTAAGCCACTCACTGATATGACTAAAAAGGGGGTGGATTTTTCCTCGTGGTCAGTAGATGTGCTTAAAGCCTTTTCTAGTATTAAAGAGAGTTTTGCTTCCGCTCCCATTTTGGTACAACCTGATGTCTCTCTACCTTTTATTGTTGAGGTGGATGCTTCTGAGGTGGGTGTGGGTGCGGTCTTATCTCAGGGTCCCTCTCCTGCCAAATGGCGACCGTGTGCCTTTTTCTCAAGGAAACTCTCCTCTGCAGAGAGAAATTACGATGTGGGAGATAGGGAGTTGTTGGCCATCAAATTAGCTTTTGAGGAATGGCGCCATTGGTTAGAGGGAGCCAGACACCCTATTACCGTGTTTACCGACCATAAGAATCTGGCCTACTTGGAATCGGCCAAGCGTCTGAACCTGAGACAGGCCAGATGGTCTTTGTTCTTTTCTAGGTTTAATTTTGTTGTTACGTTCCGCCCTGGGGTTAAAAATGTGAAGGCGGATGCCCTGTCACGTTGTTTTCCGGGAGGGGGGAACTTTGAAGACCCGGGTCCCATTTTGGCTGAAGGGGTGGTCGTCTCTGCTCTTTATCCTGATTTAGAGGCAGAGGTTCAGGCAGCCCAGGCAGAGGCTCCTGATCTTTGTCCTCCTGGGAGGTTGTTTGTGCCTCTCGCTTTACGACACAAGGTTTTTAAGGAGCACCACGATACTGTCCTTGCTAGGCACCCGGGGAGTAGAGCCACAGTGGATCTCATTGCTCGGAGATTCTGGTGGCCGGCTCTTCGTAAGACGGTTGAGGGTTTTGTGGCAGCCTGCGAGACCTGCGCTCGTGCCAAGGTCTCTCATTCACGGCCATCGGGTTCTCTCCTCCCGTTACCCATTCCTTCCTGTCCTTGGACGCATCTGTCCATGGACTTCATTACGGACCTGCCTCGTTCCTCGGGGAAGACTGTGGTTCTGGTGGTAGTGGACCGTTTTAGCAAAATGGCACATTTCATTCCCTTTCCTGGGTTACCCAATGCTAAGACGCTGGCGCAAGCGTTTGTTGATCATATTGTTAAATTGCATGGCATTCCTTCAGACATCGTTTCTGATAGGGGCACGCAATTTGTTTCCAGATTCTGGAAGGCCTTCTGTTCTCGCTTGGGGGTTCGGTTGTCGTTCTCTTCTGCTTTTCACCCGCAGTCAAATGGTCAGACCGAACGCGTCGATCAGAATCTGGAGACATATCTGCGCTGTTTTGTGGCGGAGAATCAGGAGGATTGGTATTCTTTTTTGTCCCTTGCTGAGTTTGCTTTAAATAACCGTCGCCAGGAGTCCTCTGATAAGTCACCATTTTTTGGTGCATATGGGTTTCATCCGCAGTTTGGGACATTCTCTGGAGAGGGGTCTTCTGGTTTACCTGATGAGGAGAGATTTTCCTCGTCTTTGTCTTTTATTTGGCAAAAGATTCAGGGTAATCTGAAGAGGATGAGTGAGAGATATAAGCGTGTGGCGGATAAGAGACGTGTGCCTGGTCCGGACCTGAATGTTGGTGATCTGGTGTGGTTGTCTACAAAGAATATCAAACTGAAGGTTCCCTCCTGGAAGTTGGGTCCTAGGTTTATTGGGCCTTACAAGATCTTGTCCGTCATCAATCCCGTTGCCTTCCGTCTTGATCTTCCTCAGACTTGGAAGATCCATAATGTTTTTCACAAGTCCCTATTAAAACCTTATGTCCAACCCACTGTACCCTCCTCTTTGCCTCCTCCTCCGATTATTGTTGATGGTATTCTTGAATTTCAGGTCTCTAGGATTGTGGATTCTCGCATTATGCGCGGTTCTCTTCAGTACCTCGTTCATTGGGAGGGTTATGGTCCTGAGGAGACGATGTGGGTTCCAGTGGCGGACATTAAGGCCACTCGTCTCATCAGGGCTTTCCATAGGTCTCATCCTGAGAAGGTGGGCTCTGAGTGTCCGGAGTCCACCCGTAGAGGGAGGGGTACTGTCACCGCCAGTTCTGTGAGAAGATCTGACAGACGTTCTTCTCTACCTCTTGTATGATGTTCTTTGTTTTGGTTTCACTTTCTCATCTCCTTTCCTTCTGCCAGGTGTCACTTATTTTGACTAATTGTCTTCCTTTATAATCCCTCCCATACTGCCTCACTTTGCGGTTTATACTACTTCCTGGATGAAGTGTTCACTGCTGGAAGCTGCTTCTGCTGTTTGTTCAGATAAGTCATTTACTTTATTGTGTTTCCTTGCTGGCTTGATTCTAGGTGACCCTGACTCCGTCCGTATTAAGTGCAGGGAGCCGGTGGTCGTGTCCCCTCACTATTATAGGGTTTTCAGGTGTCACACAGTATTAGGTGTGCGGGCATGCAATCGTCTACCATACAGACCCTTGCATGTGCATAGCAGTCAGGGAGAGCTCTTAGGGTTTTATAGGGCTCACCTATAAGCTCCTTAGTTTGGGATCAAGCCAGTCGCTCGTGTATTTATATGTTCCAGCTATCTGCTAACTTCATCCGTGACACCATCTTTGTAATGCGCATAAGTAGGTATAACGTATGCTCCATGACCCGACATTTAAACACTAAAGTAAACACAAAATATAGATCATAAAAAAAGAACATTAAAAATAAGCACAAAAAGTGAAAGTGGCTCCAAATGGAGTCTCAGGTGGGGGGTAATCACAGTCTTCTGTGAAGCCTAATCTGCTCACGTCGCCATTGATTTAGCCTGGTGAGCAAGGAGATAAGCGTTGTAACTATCTCAATGAAGTGGGAAATTTATCTAATCATACTGGTGTGTATAACCAACATACAGTACAGACCAAAAGTTTGGACACACCTTCTCATTCAAAGAGTTTTCTTTATTTTCATGACTATGAAAATTGTAGATTCACACTGAAGGCATCAAAACTATGAATTAACACATGTAGAATTATATACATAACAAACAAGTGTGAAACAACTGAAAATATGTCATATTCTAGGTTCTTCAAAGTAGCCACCTTTTGCTTTGATTACTGCTTTGCGCACTCTTGGCATTCTCTTGATGAGCTTCAAGAGGTAGTTTCCTGAAATGGTTTTCACTTCACAGGTGTGCCCTGTCAGGTTTAATAAGTGGGATTTCTTGCCTTATAAATGGGGTTGGGACCATCAGTTGCGTTGAGGAGAAGTCAGGTGGATACACAGCTGATAGTCCTATTGAATAGACTGTTAGAATTTGTATTATGGCAAGAAAAAAGCAGCTAAGTAAAGAAAAACGAGTGGCCATCATTACTTTAAGAAATGAAGGTCAGTCAGTCAGCCGAAAAATTGGGAAAACTTTGAAAGTAAGGGCTATTTGACCATGAAGGAGAGTGATGGGGTGCTGCGCCAGATGACCTGGCCTCCACAGTCACCGCACCTGAACCCAATCAAGATGGTTTGGGCTAAGCTGGACCGCAGAGTGAAGGCAAAAGGGCCAACAAATGCTAAGCATCTCTGGGAACTCCTTCAAGACTGTTGGAAGACCATTTCAGGGGACTACCTCTTGAAGCTCATCAAGAGAATGCCAAGAGTGTGCAAAGCAGTAATCAAAGCAAAAAGTGGCTACTTTGAAGAACCTAGAATATGACATATTTTCAGTTGTTTCACACTTGTTTGTTATGTATATAATTCCACATTGTTAATTCATAGTTTTGATGCCTTCATAGTCATGAAAATAAAGAAAACTCTTTGAATGAGAAGGTGTGTCCAAACTTTTGGTCTGTACTGTATATAGTACCCTTCTATGACTAAACATGAGGGCACTATAGCTAATCAACCTCTATAATAAACAGACAGTATAAATCTTATAATCAGTCGTTGGCATCTTTAAGAGAGGTTCTCTTGCCTCTCGAATTTTTCTGCCTCTTGGCAGTCGACCAAGATAATGGAGTCGGCAGTGGGGGTAAGTCCTCATTCTGTGGTATGGGCATCCACGAGGCGATTTCGAACGGTGCTAAGTTCAGAGCGTCCCACATTTGGTGAAGGTCCTCAGGTGTACGTATAGTGAGACGCCGGTTACCAGTGGTAATGAGGAGGTCAAATGGAAAAAGCCAGCGATTTGGGATCTTTGCTGCATGCAGTTGATCTGTAAGGGGTTTCAGGATCTGTCGCTTCTGGAGTGTTTATGAGGCAAGGTCCTGAAAAACTTTGTATTTTAAAGCCATCCAATGATACTTCGCCCAGTTCTCTGGTTTTATGCAAAATGGCCTCAGTGTCACAGAAGCTCAAGATTCCACAGATTATGTCCCTAGGGTTCTCCGTGGGAGAAGGTTTAGGGCACAGTGCCATGTGGACCCTTTCAACTGTTATGCTCTCTGCTCTTGCTTGACCTAACAGATTTTGAAATAAGGTCTGCATAATGGAGAGCAGGTCTTCTTTGTCAGTAGCCTCTGGAAAGCCCCGGATTCTAATATTCCGCCTGCGGCTTCTGTTCTCTTGATTCTCCAGTAACATCAGTGAGGTATTAATTGCATTGCGGTATGCCCCTAGAGTGTTTTTGACTGCAGAGTTGAAGGTAATTTTAGTCTCCTGCGACTGTTCCAGAGTTTCTACTCTGTCGCCAATATGGTGGATATCTGACTTGATGGTCGCTAGGTCAGTTGCTATAGGGGCTAGTGCTTTTAATAACGCCCGATCAAAGTACTCACATGGGTGAGCGCTGAGGACTTGTTCATTCCAAGGATGGCCTCTACATCGCTATCTAAGTCGTTACCTGGCTCCTCCGTGTGCGAGCGCTCCTTCTCTATTCTCTTTGGCGCCATCTTGGAAGCGCGTGGAGCAGCATGTGTCTGAGACTTGCTCAGAAACTTCTCCATGTCGGCGCAGACTTTTGCCGGTCTCTGTGTCTCAGGTGCGTCTTTGGGGCAATCTTTAGGTTGTATCTTCACCATGCCGGTGAGATAGTGTGTAGAAGCAGTCTAAATAGCGGCGTGGTAGCGGGAGCGCTCCTCTTAAGCAGCCGCCGTCAAGCTCGGTCAGGCTCCGCCCCCAATAAACGTATACTTTAATATTCATACCCTCAGGCTACATTCACACGACCGTATGAAGGAGTCCGCATCTGTTCCGCAATTTCGCGGAATGGGTGCGGACCCATTCATTTCTATGGCGCAGCAAAAGATGCGAAACAGCACACTGTGTGCTGTCCGCATCCGTTGCTCCGTGCCGCGGCCCCGCAAAAAAATAAAATAATAGAACATGTCCTATTCTTGTCCGATGATTTTACATCTCTTTATGATGGCTGCCAAAAGAAGTCTATTAGCACACTGGCTGAAACCGGAATGTCCGCAACCTGTGGAGGTGATATCGCACCTTAAAAAATGCTTATTGCTAGAGAAAATTGAAGTATAGAACAATAAGACAAAACTGACAAGTACATTTTTTTCAAAATAGCAAACTTTTATTGACAGTTTCGCATCTGAGGAAGAAATACAAATGATAGTAACACCATTCCGCTATACGTCATGGTATCTCCTGGAAAAAGAAGCAGGTAGACTGGGTAGACTCCTGATAGATGCCTAAGTGGAAATGTTGCGAAGATAAGAAATCGGAAAAGGGATAGTCTAGTTGTAGAACGGCCAGGAGGATGCTAGGGTCCAATAAAGCAGGACTTCTCGGGAGTCTGCAAATGATCACAGGAGAGATGAGCATTTTAGAGAGATGACTGCTGTGCTGAGAGAGGGAAGGGGGGGGATTTAGGGGAAAAAGGGGAGGGGGGATTACAATACAGTTCAATGTAATCATTGTGTAAGCGGAATAACATGAACAAATGTGAGATTGATGTATTTGTTCTGTACAAGATTATTTTGTACTGCTGTGTTTCAAGTGCTTTGTTGAAATAAAAATTATCTTTCCAAAAAAAAAAATACACGACGTAGCCTAAACTGAGTGCTGTGAATATCTTGTCTATATACAGTAAGTGACTGCCAACTGTCGAACAGAGTGCGGAACTCCGTTTAGCTTTACTGAATATTTCTGTGCATAGTTTTTTCTTTTTAATAAATTTGCAAAAATGTCTAAAAATTCTGTTATGGGGTATTCAGTGCAGAATGATGCGGAAAACGTTTTGTTTTTTTCATTTTAGCACAAGCACCACAATGGAACTAAATGTGAAAAAAGTGAAAGGGTCTAAAGACTTTTTGAACGCATTGTAGTGTATATCCATCATTCATATATATATATATATACACACACATATGTAGTTTATATCAGTCTGTTTGAAAACAGACTTCTGTTTTACAGCTGAAGAATTGCACACAATGCTGAATCCAGATGCTAACAGCGCCAGTGAAGGCTGTAAAATTCATAAACTATAATGACAATTCAGAGTGCCTACTCAGAGGCACGCAGAACCAGAACTGCCAGTGTGCTAGCAGCGCAGCGGTGATGCAATAAAAAACTGTATGCAGTTGACAATAAACGTATTCACAACAGAGTTGCAGAATTTAGCACCTAATTAAACACTGGTGTTCTGCATAGGAGAAATCATCTAAATGATTTAATTAATTGTAGTCGACATCATTCAAAAACTACGTTGTGTATGCATTGTTTGTTGATGCAGTAATTGCATCAGAACTGCATCCTAACTGCGCTGTGTGGCAGCACCCCTAGGATGAATTTCTGCAGCAGCTGTATTATTAAAGGCTATGTACAACTTCAGAGGCAATGTTTGTTCATTTTTGGCTAAAAATCATATTTTCAATTGGCTTTTATTAAAAATATTGAGCCTGTCACAAAAGGTTCACTTGCCAGTCATCTAATAAACCTCATCTCTAAACTACTAAGAGGTCATAAACACTTATTTAAGCCACATTCTTATCAGTAAGATAAGCATTTAGTTTGATGAGTGTTTATAATGTCAGAGAGCAGAGATAAGGAGTCCATCTGCTTCTGGTATGACGGAAAAGACAGAAAATCCACAGGCTGCTACTAGAGCATTTCAGCTATGTACAGAAAAAAGGCTCCATAAAGACCAATTGAAAAAATGATTTTTCGCTCAAAATGAGTACAATGCAATAATTTAAAAAAATGCTCCTAAAAGTGTACATAGCTTTGAAGCACTAACTGTGCCCCACCCATCCCTACACTCCCTCAAACTTTCCCTGATCAAAGTTTAGTATTCTACACAAGTATTTCTATCTATACTTTTCCTCGACAGTCCCTGTTAGGGCCAGTTTACGCAGAGTTCTTTTGGCAGTGATTTTGGAGTGTTTCTGTCTTAAAATCAGCTCCAAAAAAAGCCTCAAAACAACCTCCCATTCATTTCAATCAAACGTGGAAAAAAGCGTCAAAAAAAGAAGCATCATGCCCTATCTTGGGGCAGAATCTACACTGAATCTCCCCTTGAAATGAATGAGAAACTTAAGTAAAAAAACACTCCATGTAAGTCCATGCGTTTTTTGTGCCTTTTCCACATGTATTTTGGCACAGATCTACACCAAAAACCTCAAGTTGAAAATGCAGCTTTGTATTGAACACCCATTGGTTGAAAAAAAAAAAAACACACAAAAAAAAGCTCTGAAAAAAAACACATGTGGATTCTGCACTGATTTTTTTTTTTAAGCGTGTTTTCAAAATCTGTCATGTGAACAGGGGTGCACCTAGCCTTTCTGCTGCCTGAGGCGAAAACTGAAACTGTGCTCTCCCCAATACCAATTTCTTAACCTAATCCCTTTGCCACAATGAAAGTGCCCATTGCCCATGTCCCTTCTGCTGCCCCCCTCTTGCCCCTACCTGGTGCTGCCTGAGGTGATCGCCTCAGTCTCCAGGACAACACTGCACCAGATACAAAGCGTAAGGGGACAGGTGTGCATCAGAATTCCTAAGTAATGCAGCCTCAGCTGCAATGCTTCCTTTTCAGTGCTTTGACATGTCCAGTGGTATCACAGAGATATTGTAAGAATCCTAATCACCATTGACACCAATGGTCACATCCTCACCGGTTTGATTAGTGGTAGGTATGTGAAAATATTTCTGAACATTGATGTGGATAGTGATTTGGGTCCACACCATGTCCCCGGAATAACAGACCAGGAAGTGTTGTTGTGAGGACACTGGGTTAGAGTGGAAACTACAGACCTGATGTTACATGTATCAACACTAATATTTCAGATTTGAATTAATCTATAAAAGTTTCCTTTCACACTTTTTCATGTGCACTAAGGGACATTATAGGTATCTTTGTTAGTTCTCTTTCTTAAATGACTTGTCCCATCTGGGACAGTTGTAGCATATCGATAATATATGTCATAAGTATCTGATAGGGGCAAGTTTCACCTCTTGGACCTGCTACTATCTCAAGAATGGGGCCACACAGCGAATGCAAAGTGCACCAAGTATGTTTGGCCACCCCACTATTCACTGCTATGGTACTTCCAAAATAGGAGAGCCAGCACCCTGCCCTTTCTGACATTTGTTTTCCCATGGAATCCCCTTTAACCCCTTAAGGACACGGCCATATTTCACCTTAAGGACCAGGCCATTTTTTGCAAATCTGACCAGTGTCACTTTAAGTGGTGATAACATTTAAAACGCTTTGACTTATCCAGGCCATTCTGAGATTGTTTTTACGTCACATATTGTACTTCATGACACTGGTAAAATGAAGTAAAAAAAAAAACATTTTTATTTATAAAACAAAAAAAAATGACCCCAAATTTGTAAAAAATTGCACATTTCCAAGTTTCAATTTCTCTACTTCTATAATACATAGTAATACCTCCAAAAATAGTTGTTACTTTACATTCCCCATATGTCTACTTCATGTTTGGATAATTTTGGGAATGATATTTTATATTTTGGGGATGTTACAAGGCTTAGAAGTTTAGAAGCAAATCTTTAAATTTTTCAGAAATTTTCAAAAACCCAGTTTTCAGGGACCAGTTCAGGTCTGATGTCACTTTGTGAGGCTTACATAATAGAAACGACCCAAAAATGACCCAATTCTAGAAACGACACCCCTCAAGGTATTCAAAACTAATTTTACAAACGTTGTTAACCCTTAAGGTGCTCCACAAGAGTTATTGGCAAATGGAAATGAAATTTCAGAATTTCATTTTTTTGCCAAATTTTCCATTTTAACCCAATTTTTCCACTAACAAAGCAAGGGTTAACGGCCAAACAAGAATGGATCTTTATTGCCCTGGCTCTGCCGTTTACAGAAACACCCCATATGTGGCCGTACACTACTGTACAGCCACACGGCGGGGCGTAGAGGTAAAGGAGCGTCGTGTGGTTTTTGGAGGGCTGATTTTTATGGACCGGTTTATTTACACCGTGTCCTGTTACAACCCCCCTGATGCACCCCTGGAGTAGAAACTCCCTAAAAGTGACCCCATTTTGGAAACTACGGGATAAGGTGGCGGTTTTGTTGGGACTATATTTTTAGGGTACATATGATTTTTGGTTGCTCTATATTACATTTTTGTGAGGTAAGGTTACCAAAAATTAAAATTCTTAAATTTCATCTCCATTTGCCATTAACTGTTGAGGAACACCTAAAGGGTTAATAAAGTTTGTAAAATCAGTTTTGAATACCTTGAGGGGGGTAGTTTCTTAGATGGAGTTTCTACTCTAGGGGTGCATCAGGGGGCTTCAAAAAGGACATGGTGTCAATAAAAATCGGCCTTCCAGAAACCATGTCGGTCCTTTCCTTTTGCCTTTTAGTGATACAGCAGTTTATGACCACAAATGTGGTGTTTCTGTAAACTGCAGTATCAGGGTAATAAATATTAAGTTTTGTTTGGTTGTTATCCTTTTCTATTTTTATAGAGGAGATTCTTACAGACGCGGCGATACCTAATAAGTCTACTTTTTTTTAATTATTTAGGTTTTAGACTATATTATCCTTTTTGATACAACTAAAAAATTTTGGTATCTCTGAAGTCTAAGAGTCATTTTTTTTGTTTGTTTTTTAGCCGATTGTATTAGGTAGGGGCTCATTTTTTGCGAGATAAGGGGACGGTTTTAATGGCACTATTTTGGGGGCTGTATGACTTTTTGATCGCTTGCTATTAAACTTTTTGTTTTGTAAGGTAACAAAAAAAATAATTTTTTTGCACCGTTTTTTTTTTCTTCTTTTTTTGGACCGTGTTAATCTGGGGGGTTAGGTCATGGGGTATTTTTATAGAGGAGATTATTACCGATGCGGCGATACCTAATTTGTATACTTTTTTTAAATTATTTTAGTTTTACAAACTTTTTAAACAAATTTTTTTGGGTGTCTCAAGTCTGAGAACCATAGTTTTTATCGATTGTCAGTGGCTAAATGGAAAAGGGGATTATAAATTTAGTACTCCATGGCAGTGTGGTACTCGCTGAAGCAACCAATAATGCAGAGGCCCGGATGATCGGAGCACGTGTCATATTGAGTAGTGGTGACCTTCCGTATCCCCCTCCTGTGACACACTCTGCACTTTTTTGGGGTCCGTCCCTTCTTTCCAGTATGGGAGACCACACCTGGAAAGTGTTGGCCAGGGACGATCCGGGCGCCTACAGTTCCCGAGGTACTCCGGCCTGCTCTTTCCCGGTCAGAAAAGATAAGGGCCTTGAGGACTGCCTCATAGAACTGCAGAAATTTCCCTGTGTTGTCAGCGCACTGGAACAGTACAAAAGAGTTGTACATGGCAACTTGCACCAAGTAGACCGCAACTTTTTTGTACCATGTCCGCGTTTTGCGCATGGCGTTATATGGCTTGAGGACTTGATCAGAGAGATCAACTCCTCCCATATACCGATTGTAGTCGACGATACAATCAAGCTTGAGGACCGTTGCCGCGGTACCTCGCACAGGGACAAGGGTGATGCCGTTACCGTGAATTGTGGACAGTACAAGGACATCCCTCTTGTCCTTATATCTGACCAGCAGTAGGTTTCCACTGGTAAGGGCACGGGTCTCACCGCTGGGGATAGGTACCTGGAGGGGAGGCCACGTTGATTTTTCTGCATGGTCCCACAAGCGGATGTGGATCTGGCGGCGAGGGACTGGAACAAGGGGATACTAGTATAAAAGTTATCCACGTACACCTTATCTAGCAGTGGGTGCATAAGGTCCCACACAAGTTTCCCGCTAACACCCAGAGTGGGGGGACATTCTGGGGGTTGAATACGGGAATCTCGCCACTCGTACACACAACTTTTAAGTGTACCATGAGGTACTCTCACAAAGTTTGTACAGCTTCACGCCATACCTCGCCCGCTTTGAGGGAACATACTGGCGGAAAATGAGTCTCCCCTTGAACGCAATGAGAGACTCATCAACCACGACCTCCCTTCCAGGTATGTAGGCCTCCAAAAAGTGATCGATGACTGGCCTTTCCAGATGCAGGCATTTCCGGATGGCCTCAAACCGGGAGCGTGTCATGGCCGTACTGTAGAGTGGGGTCTGGTAGAGGACGTCCCCACTCCAGTAACGCCTGACACTAGGTTTTTTGACTAGGCCCATGTACAGCACGAGGCCCCAAAATGTCCTCATCTTGGCTGCACTGACCGGGGTCCAGTCAAAAAGGAGCCCGGGTTTTGAGCGACGAACTGTTGGGCGTACAGGTTCGTCTGCTCCACCATTAGATTTACCAGTTGGTCACTGAAAAAATTACAAAAAAAGTTGTATTCAGTGAAGCTCACTGTGTAAATCTGGATTCCTGGTTGTCCAACAAAAATCAGGAAGCACGGGCTCAAATTGCCCTGGGGTACACCAGCCAAGTTCACCTGCAGGGGGCTCTGGTGGACTGACCTGGTGGGCTGGAAAACTAGTACGAGCCCCAGAGCTGCTCGTACTAGCGTGGGCCACAGGGTCCCTAGCATGGGGGTCCCCTCGATCTGCCTGGCGGCGTCTCATCATCGCTTGATGATGAGGAGGACGCGGATGACAAAAGGAATGTGGGGTCATCCTCGTTCTCACTGGGGCTCTCGGACTCGGAGGCAAGGAGG
This sequence comes from Bufo bufo, assembly GCF_905171765.1. NCBI lineage: Eukaryota > Metazoa > Chordata > Amphibia > Anura > Bufonidae > Bufo > Bufo bufo. Next base: position 213,908,124 of record NC_053390.1, read on the forward strand.
GGGTATACCTCCTCGGCCGAGAATGTCCGTCGGGCCATAGGGGAGTGTGTGTCTGCGTGTGTGTGTGTGTGTGTGTGTGTGTGTGTGCGTGCGTGTAAATCTTTATTAGGTGTGCGCGTGTGTGGGGGCACGGACTTTTCCCTAAACCTAACAGGGAAAAATAACAAAAAAAAACTAACTAAAAAAAAAAGAGCCCCAAAAAATGTGAAAAATAAAAAATAAATTCTAACTCGCTGATCAGCCGTCCAAAGCTGATCAGCGGTGGGGTGGGCGATGCACTAACAGTGGCCGGACGCTAAAGAGTGAAGGCCACTGTCAGCGTAAGCAAAAAAAAAAAGAAGGCTTGCGCCCCCCAAAAAGGGGGGGGGGGGGGGGGGGGGCAAGCTGCAGCACCCCTGGGGGGGGTCTAGGGTCACACACCTGTGCTGTGGACCCCAGACACCCTAAGAGGATGATGCAACACTAAAAACCTTAACTTTCCCTAAAGTCTCCCTGCCTGAACTAAACCTTTCCCTACCCTGTCCCTAACCTACCTTTTAGTGCCAGGTGGCACTGTGGAGGATCGAAAAAGGGGGTGCTGGGCACAGATCAGGGGGTGCACTCTGGAGATCGGGCAGCAGGCTGCTCTATCTGCGAAGTCCAACGGCCGAATAGAGGAGGAGAGAATGGGGGAGTTAACCCCCGCCCACCCGTGCAGCCAATCAGAAGAGATCCTGTGAAGTGATGTCACCATCACCTCACAGGATCTAAGGATGGTGATTGGTGGTGTATTATCACACCACCGATCACCATCCTGTTCCGGGTTATTGGGTCACCAGAGACCCAAATAACCCGGAAACGCAGCAAACCGCAGGTGTGAATTGACCTGCGGTTTGCTGCGATCGCCGATGCGGGGGGTCACAGGACCCCCCTAGGCATTGTGCCAGTGTGCCTGCCGAATGAATACGGCAGGCACTCAGTTCCGATCACCGCCCGCCGCGCGACGTTGATCGGAACTACACAGGACGTACGGGTACGCCCTGTGTCCTTAAGTACCAGGACATCAGGGCGTACCTGTACGCCCTGTGTCCTTAAGAGGTTAAAAACAATTAAAGGATTATCCCATGAAAAATATTCTACAGTTTTCAAACCAGCACCTGGATCTCAATACTTTTGTAATTGCATGTAATTAAAAATTTTGTATCGCCAATTACTTATTCAATAAAATGTATCTGTATAGCGCAACCTGCTGTTTTTTTTTCTTATTTCTTTGTCCCGCCCACTGAGAAGGCCGCACATGTTCCGTTTCATCCTTCAACTGCCTTCTGAGTTGTGATAAGGAGAGCATGGCCATGCCCCCTTAGCTGCCAGCTTTATATAAATCTAGCAGAGCAATGAATGGGGAGATTTCTGGATTCAATTGAGGTACAGGGCTGATTCTAGCTTTGGTAGAAAGAGCTTGTTATGTACTATATGATGTCTGATTAAAATTTTTTACAATAATCATGGGATAACCCCTTTAATAGTTAAATTATAAAAGCATGTGGTACAGTGATCCCAGACTAAATCATACTCCTCGTAGGCACTGTAGTCACAAATCATAGTTCAAATGTAGCTGGGCTAAAAACTAGCCAAGAAGCAAGATATGAGGAAAATAAATAGCATGTTATCATCCCTTGCAGGTACTGACTTACTTAGCATTTTCAAGCTCCTGCCTCGAATAGTTATTTAATTTAATCACATATAGAGTACATTCAGCTAAAAGACCCAATCATAGAACTAAATGAAATGAAATCTACTAAATGAAGATACAACTTTTAAATAACTCGCTGATGGCGATGTCTCCATTTGTACTGCAGGTCTTTAGAGGCTGTTGCTTCCCTTGGAGGAGAAGATCTGATTCCGTTCTATGGAATGTTGCCAGGAGGAAAAGATGGAGCATTATTCAAGGTTGGTACTAGCTAATTAAAAGTTCCTAGAGGCAGTGATTGGACCACAAATAATTGAGAACCTACTGTCATAATTTTTGATCCTGGATGTCCAAGTGGTTAGACCCTAAGCTGGATCTCTTGGACCCCCAGTGATCTGTGACAGGGATGCCTAACCTGCGGCCCTTCAGCTGTTGCAAAGCATGCACGGACAACCTACAGATATAAGAGCATGTTGGGGGGTTGTAGTTTTGCAACAGCTGGAGGGCAACATGTTGGCCATCCCTGATCTAATCCTTTGTGTGCTGTCCTTCCACCAAGATGTTAATATAAAGCCTGTATTACACTTCCCGATTTCTTGGCAGATAATCGCTAACGAGCATTCACATGTAGGCTTGTTAGCGATCATTTGGCAGTGTAATACTGCCACCGATTTCCCGATGAACGGACAATCTAAATCTTTTGACATGTTAAAAAAAGTATCATTTGCAGGCGGCAGATCATTGCGTATAATGATCTGCGGCCAGCAAACCACTATACGGCATGGGAACGAGCAATGGCATAGCGATCACTCCTCCCCATGCTGCAGAAGAGATTGCTGCATGTAATAGCAGCGGTCTGCTCCACTAGTGAGCAGGCGATTGCTGGGCATTGTGAGCATTGTATCTTCTGTTTATAATCATGTGTCAGATCCATTGCATGAGGTCTGTTGGGTGTGGGTGCCTCGTTTTGACAAGAGTGCTACATGCAGTGTTATTTTTCCCACTAAAACCAACAAAATCTGTTACGGAGGCTCTACGTCACATGTTTGATTCTGTTCAATTGTTATACTATTGTAATATTTTATATTATTATATTAAAACATGATTTACTACTGCGTTACTTCTACAGTTGCTGCATACCTGTCACGGCTGAGGATGGGGGAAATCCTCAGCCGTGTGGAGCCCGGTGATGTTACGGCTGCTTGGCCATGAAGACAGGATTAGGGAGCAGGTCACCTCCTAAGGCATCCCTAACCTGACCCTAGCTCCTAGCTGCATGGGCCAACCTTGATGGTAGGAGGGCCCATGCTCCGGAACCTAAAAGTCCCTGCTAGCCCTCAAGATGACCCTCACCTAGGAGCTAAGTAAGACAAGCCCACTCCTCCTAGACACGGAGGAGCAGGAGTCTCAACGGCCAAGCTGCAGGAAAAGGGGAGACATAAACAGCTCTATGGATATGGCAGGTGAACAAGGAGTTCCACCTACCTGCCACAGCCTTGCTGACTGGATCCCTGTGTTAGCAGGGTGCAGATCACAAGCGCATCCCTACACAGGGACCCAGATCCATAGCTGCACAAAATCACATATAAAACATCACACAGACATCACACATAACTGGAAATAACTAAAGCACAATATGGTTATGACATTAAGGTTTATGACCACAGGGGTGGCTCTTACTGGCAGGTAATAAATACATGAGGCTGCTCTCAGCTAAGCATGGCTGAAGCAACCTGAAGGCCTGCAAAAGCAGTGAGGCTTTATAGGCCAAGAAGCCACACCCCACAGTCGGACACACCCAGTGATCACACACACTAGGAAGGGGATTAACCCTTCCAACACCAAGGAAGGGAAAACACCACTTAAAGGGAACGTGCACACAATAACATAAAACACAGTGCACACATCCACACATCACACACAAAACCGCATGCGCAGCGTAGCGAGCTGCATGGCACAGCTCAGCCTGCTACGCTGCCACATACATACTGTTGCCAGCGGCAACCACAGGTGAGGCCAATACCACAGCCCTCACCTGTGATTGAACACCAATGAAAACCGCTGACAACCGCATGCGGTTCAGGAGTCACGGTCATAGCCATGGCCGTGACACTCCCACCCCTCAAAGCCCCCCCACCAAAAAAAGACACGTGAGGGACACACAAGGGGATGAGAGAAGGGGACGTCCACTCTCAGGACATGGTTCCCAGAAAGTCGCTGTCAGCTGCATCCTCTCCCAGCACACAACACAGCCAGTCCGACGAGGCCTGCAGCCCGCACCAGCGACACGGAAATGGAACCACTGAGAGTGGACGAGGGGACTCTCCACTCACGTCCCCACTCCAGTCGCTGCCAGCAGACACTCCTAACCAGCACGCAGCCGGACCACTTACGGAGTGCTGCCAGCAGACGACCAGAGATGGGAACATGGAGAGGGACGAGGGATCCCCAACACGGACGGTAAGGTGGCGGGGAATAAGCCACCAACCGTGCCGTTAACGGAGAACCCCCAGGAACGCTCTCCCTCCGGAGAACGCGCATGCAGGCCACAAGGATATGGCACTGCATGCTGCACCCTCTTTCGAAGGTGTGCAACTCGCACACCAAACAAACACCCTAGTGCTATAAAATCAGGGGGACGCCAAACGAGGCAACGGTGAAGGGAAGGCGGGGAAACGCCACTCACCGCGCCGTCAGAGGCGAAACCCCCAGAACGCTCTCCCTCCGAAGAGCGCGCATGTAACCCTTCCGCAGAGGGCGGTACATGCTTCACCCTCTTTCGAGGGAATGCATACTCCCACCCCTCAAAGCCCCTCCCAACAACAAAAGGGGAAAGTTGGTGAGGCATAAGAAACAATGGGAGGGGGGGAGGGGAAAGACAAACAAAAAGGGGACACCAACACGGACAACGGTGAGCTGGGAATGCCACTCACCGCGCCGTAAATGGTGAAAGCCCCATAACGCTCTCCCTCCGGAGAACGCGCATGCACCCCATCCGTAGACAGCAGTGCATGCTTTACCCTCTTTCGAGGGAGCGCCACGTAAGAAGCGACTGTGGTCATACTGTCACGGCTGAGGATGGGGGAAATCCTCAGCCGTGTGGAGCCCGGTGATGTTACGGCTGCTTGGCCATGAAGACAGGATTAGGGAGCAGGTCACCTCCTAAACGCATCCCTAACCTGACCCTGGCTCCTAGCTACATGAGCCAACCTTGATGGTAGGAGGGCCCATGCTCCGGAACCTAAAAGTCCCTGCTAGCCCTCAAGATGACCCTCACCTAGGAGCTGAGTAAGACAAGCCCACTCCTCCTAGACACGGAGGAGCAGGAGTCTCAACGGCCAAGCTGCAGGAAAAGGGGAGACATAAACAGCTCTATGGATATGGCAGGTGAACAAAGAGTTCCACCTACCTGCCACAGCCTTGCTGACTGGATCCCTGTGTTAGCAGGGTGCAGATCACAAACGCATCCCCACACAGGGACCCAGATCCATAGCTGCACAAAATAACATATAAAACATCACACGGACATCACACATAACTAGAAATAACTTAAAGCGACATTATGGTTATGACCACAGGGGTGGCTCTTACTGGCAGGTAATAAATACATGAGGCTGCTCTCAGCTAAGCATGGCTGAAGCAACCTGAAGGCCTGCAAAAGCAGTGAGGCTTTATAGGCCAAGAAGCCACACCCCACAGTCGGACACACCCAGTGATCACACACACTAGGAAGGGGATTAACCCTTCCAACACCAAGGAAGGGAAAACACCACTTAAAGGGAACGTGCACACAATAACATAAAACACAGTGCACACATCCACACATCACACACAAAACCGCATGCGCAGCGTAGCGAGCTGCATGGCACAGCTCAGCCTGCTACGCTGCCACATACATACTGTTGCCAGCGGCAACCACAGGTGAGGCCAATACCACAGCCCTCACCTGTGATTGAACACCAATGAAAACCGCTGACAACCGCATGCGGTTCAGGAGTCACGGTCATAGCCATGGCCGTGACAATACCGTCGTTTTCTCATGTTTTTTTTTCCTTTTTCTTTAGGAGTTGGAAGATTACTTTTACTATGCACAATTGCGTAACCAGGGTATTGATACAATGGAGAACAGACAAGTTTCAACCCATATTCCCTTGAAAGAAGTTCCTTTTGTCATGCGAGCATTAGGATATTATCCAACAGAGCAAGAGGTTAATATGACAAGAATGTAGATTTCTAGAAATTATTTCTTTGTTGGAATAAAAAATATTTTAGAAATGAAAATAAGTAATTTTGCTGAAAAAAAATATATATAAGCAACTCACTTTCTTGCTCCACCTTAGTAGCCGCATTAATATACTAAGGGAATTGTAAGATGAGCAAGTAGTGGTGATCTCCATGCGTCCGTGGCATGTAGTTCATAATGCAGTTCCCTCTTATGTAAATGACTCCACCTCATAATTATATGTTATATATGTCATTTGATTTACTGCTATCCTGATTGATGGAACATGTTACATAGTGAATTATGTTTACGGCCTTGTTTGTCTCACTTACAACCCCTTTTGCAAATGAAGCCAGGTCCTTAAAAAGCTAATTGCCATGGGTTGGGTTTCATAAACCAAAGTAAGCTGTGGTCATGTAGACATTTGCCAGCTGTGGTAGTTTTATGCTTTATTACCCGTGTTCACCGCTGCTCCGCTATATTAGGTGCGTGTTGCTCCACTCACCCTATGTATATTGGGACTTGTATTCAGTGAAACTTCTCTGTAGTACTGCAGGGGTTAACCTCCCCTTTTGCTTTCTGTTCAGCTGCTGACTAAGGTGCTGATCAATCCTCCTATTTATTCTGGATCTTTGTTCCTCTCCTTTGCCTGAGCAAAAAGGTTTCTAGTTGTCTATTATACTAGTGAAGGTGCACGTTTTCTTTTCGTCTACCGTGCACTAAACTTCTGCAGGTCTACCGACTCTGATTCTCTGCCACCTGCCCTGACCCCAGATTAGCCTCTCGGGTACACACAAACTCAGCCTGCCCTGACCTCAGACTTGTCTCTCGCATATGCACAAACACAGCCTTTGGCCTGTTTCCTGACTATCAGTATTGCCTGATCTCTTGGCGTTTCGCATCGGAGCTGTGGGTCAGCTGCCAACTACAACAAGACTACTCCAAGAGGTAATTGCCTGGCTTCTCTCCTACAATGACGTCCAGATCCCTGTACAGGAGTTACAGGTTAAATACCAGGGAACCACCAGGACAATGTCCTTAGGTTTAGCCCAAAGCCAAACTGGTTAGTTGGCACAGTGGTTCCACACCCACTGCCCATTACAGGTAGATACTTGGTGTCCCTAAAAAGGTCAGATTCACAAAATCGTCTACTCTGGTTCATAGAGGGGGGTCTGCATCTCTTCCCGTGATATCTGTACCAGACTATTTAGGCACTGTAAGGGATGATGTAACAGATCAAGAAATTGTTTCTTTATTATGTTTCTTTGTTTCCAGTCTATTCTATTTTTTTGTTGAATGCTTTGAAGTTGGGAAATAGCTAGGAGGGTAAGACCTATAAAAGAAAAGATGTAAAAATAGTATTAGAAGTTATAATCCCTTACTATATGCATATCTTGCACTTGTATGGAATCCTTGGAACTTGAATTTGGACACCTTCTCTAGTACAAAAATAGAAAAAAATGTGAAAGGACAACTTTCTGTCAATGACTGAGATATTGTATTTACTGTATTGTCATCTTTTTTAGGTGGAAAATATGTTAAATGAAGTGAAATTTTGTGAATATGTACATACTGGACAGCAAGTCACGCGTATTAACTTGGGTGACTTCATAAAACTTTACATAAATCACAGACCTGCATTTGGATTAAGTTTAAAAGAGCTACAACAGGCTTTTCAAGTTCTTGGTTTCACTAATGAGAATGGAGAGCAGGCTATGAACAGAGGACATTTATTGCAGCTGCTGCAGACAAGGGGTAAGTAACTGAGGAGTCTTGTTATCATGCAAGTCCTGTGCAAGTAGAATATGTAGAGTGGACCTCTATAAATGAAAATGAGTGCAGCAAAAAAAATAAAAATCCAGCTATGATGTGTTCAGTGCTGTTAAAAGAAAATGTGATCTAATGGGTTGCAATGGGCTATTGCCCCTTGCAGTAATATTTATACATTGGTCCAGTATGTTTTTGGAAATTGCATGATCAACAACATATCAAAATGTTACAAGGAGTGTTACATTAAAAAATACTGTTTCCGAAGAGAGCTAAAAATGTAAAACTAAACAATGAAGATTATTCATTGTGTAATGAAAAAGTACATAGTTTTCTAATTTACAGGTGCATTTCAATAAACTAGAATATCATCGAAAAGTTTATTTATTTCAGTAATTCAATTTAAAAAGTGAAACTCAAATACACTGACAAGCAAAAGGGTAATAAAATGTTTTGAACTTTTGACTTTCAGGCTCCATATCTCACCATCCACTACAGCTTCAAATGTGAGTCTACCATCATTTTATAGACAATCATCTTGGCTATCTCATACATAAATTGGACTTGCAACTATTTAGCATATGATTAGTTATGCAGATTCTTGTCATGTAACTGCATTGTTACTGCTCCTAAAATTCAAAATTTAAATTTTTGTATTATTTTGTTAGTATTTTGTAAATCCACCTTTAGCTTTCAACACTGCCTGAATCCTTCTGGGCATGCTCTCGTTCAGATTCAAGCATGTCTCGACCGAAATCTGTTCCAAGGTCTCTTCTACATGTTCCCAATGTTGGTGCATACTGGTCAACTTACTTGGGTACGAATAGAGTTTTTTCTTCAACTCTACCCACAAGTGTTCGATTAGGTTGAGGTCTGGGGACTGTGGGGGCCAATCGAGCACTTGTACTTCATCGTCATTGAACCTTTTCTTTGCCAATCTTACTTCGGGTCATTGTCCTGCTGGACCACTATGTTGTCCTTTTCATACCAGTAGTACTTCAGTGTACAAAGTAACTAGCCTTGTAGGATACTCACATGTAGCTCAGCATTGAAACCATCATTGATCCTGGTCAAGTATCCAATGTCTTTGGCTGTGAAACCACTCCATCAGGCTTGTTACATTTGCACCCATAAGAGTGCAGTTTATTGACTTTCAGCTCTTCACTCCAAATCACCCTTTTCCAATCTTCTACTGTCCACTGTCCATACTGTATTGCAAACTCGAGCCATCATTTGTCATGACTATATTAAAGTCGAGGCTTCTTCACCTTTTTTGGGGCCACGATTCCAGACTTGCATGTGGTCTGTGATCTCACTATTACAAAGCATACAAGCGACCTCCACTGCAGTGTTTGTCGCACCAGAACTAATAGACCTTGTGAGGGGGCGACTTGTTGACTCCGATATTTTGCCTGGACGTCCACCTCTTGGCTTTGAAATGGATGGACTTCATTTCATATTCTTCCAACTGTCATGGCACTCACATGATGCAGTTTGGCAATTTTCTTGGCCGAGATACCGCTATCGATGAGCTCTTTTCTTTGGAAATCTTCTTCATGGCTGCTCCTGGATTTGAACCAGTGACGTTTTGCTTGGGAATGAACCTAATAACACACTAAGCTATTAGAACGTGAGAACAGGTTGTAATTTGTAGTATACAAGAAGAAAAAGGTTGTTCCACCACCAGGAGCAAAACCGTAACAATGCAGTTACATGACAAGAATCTGCATAACTAATCATATGCTAAATAGTTGCAAGTCCAATTTTTGTATGAGATAGCCAAAATGCTTGTCTATAAAATGATGGTAGTCTCACATTCAAAGCTCTAGTGTATGGTGAAAGTCTTTCAAATTTCTCTTTATTGAGTAACGTATTGAACAAACAGAGGTACAACATTGATTATAACGTAGTGCAAGGTCAACGGCTTTATATAAAGACATTTAGGTCTGCCTTTTGTGCAGAACAGAGATCTACTTATTTTATAAGACCGAAATCAGCTCTGATTTGAGTACAGTTATACAGTTGAGCTAAAATTGTAAACCATGGTACAACAGTAACGGTAGACAAAAAGTCATAGGAATTAGGGGGGGGGGGAGAGGGTAAGACGGGGAAGAGAGAAAGAAGGGGGGCTTCGAGTGCGGCCCATCAATCTCCTGAAGTAAAGCTAGTTGTTGGTGTGGATGGTAAAAGTCAAAAGTTCAAAACATTGTTACTCTTTTGCTCATCAGTGTATAATATAGATTCATTACACACAGAGTAATCTATGTCAAGAGTTTATTTCTTTTAATGTTGATGATTGTGGCTTCTAATGACTAATGAAAACCCCAAAGTCAGTATATCAGAAAATTAGAATATTGTGAAAAAGTTCAGTATTGTAGATTTATGGCATCTCACTCTAATCGGCTAATCAATCACAAGACACCTGCAAAGGTTTTTTTAATCCTTTAAATGGTCCCTCAGTCTGGTTTAGTAGTCTACACAACCATGGGGAAGACTGCTGGCTTGACCAGTTGTCCAGAAGATAGTCATTGACACCCTCCACAAGGGTAAGCCATTAAAGGTTATTGCTAAAGAAGCTGGCTGTTCACAGAGTGCTGTATCCAAGCATATTAAAGGAACTTTGATTTGAAGGAAAAGTGTGGTAGGAAAAGGTACACAAGCAACAGGGATAACCGCAGCCTGTGTCAAGAAACGGCCATTCAAGAATTTAAGAATTTTGGGAAGATTCACAAGGAGTGGACTGAGGTGGAGCCAGTGCATTAACCGCCACCACACACAGTCTTATTCAGGACATGAGCTACAACAGTCTCATTCCTTGTGTCAAACCACTCATGACCCAGAGACAATGTCAGAAGCGTCTTACCTGGGCTAAGCAGAAAGGGGACTGGACTGTTGCACAGTGGTCAAAAGTCCTGTTTTCAGATTAAAGTAAATTGTGCATTTCATTTGGAAATCAAGGGCCCAGAGTCTGGAGGAAGAGTGGAGAGGCACACAATCCAGGTTGCTTGAGGTCCAGTGTCAAATTATCAGTCAGTGATGGTTTGGGGAGCCATGTCATCTGCTGCTGTTGGTCCACCATGTTATATCAAGTACAAAGTTAATCGTAGCCATCTACCAGGAAATTTTGAGAGCAGTTAATTTTTCCCCTCTGCTGAAAAGCTTTATGGAGATGCTGATTTCATTTTCCAGCAGGGCTTGGCACCTGCCCACACTGCCAAAAGCACCAATATCTGGTTTAATAACCACAGTATCGCTGTGCTTGACTGGCCAGCAAACTTTCCTGACCTAAACACCATAGAGAATCTGTGGGGTATTGTTCAGAGGAAGATGAGACACCAGACCCAATGATGTAGAAGAGTTGAAGGCCACTATCAAAGCAACCTGGACTTTGATAACACCCCAGCAGTGCCACAGTTTGATTGATTGCCTCCATGCTATGCCACATTGATGCAGTAATTAATGCAAAAGGAGACCCGACCAAGTATTGAATGCATATACTGTACATATTTTTCAGTAGGCCAACATTTCTGTATTAAAAATCATTTTTTAATTGGTCTTATATAATATTCTAATCTTCGGAGATACTGACTTTTGTGTTTTCATTAGTTGTAAACCATAATAATATTAAAAGAAATAAACTCTTGAAATATACAAAAAATAAAATAAAATAAATGAATCGCACATCCAGCTGCTATGCTTTGATCTAATCCCTGCTACTTTAGCAGAAAACAGCACTAAATAGCGCATGTGTACCGCCTCCTATGCCAAATGAGGCATTAGTGTACATTTTGATCAAAAGGCATATGCCCACTCACCAACCCGCCAGAAAAACAGCACAGTGGCCCCCGTGCAGCAACGCACCATGTGAACAGTTGTCAAAGCTCACCTTACCTGAAGCCCTCAGGAACTCCAAATAAAAGCATGGTAGGTTCATTTAAACCCTCATGCAAAATACCTTGCTAATTAAAATCGCCATGCTCTCAGTTGGAGTTCCTGAGGGTTTCAGGTAAGGTGAGCTTAGACAACTGTTCACATGGTGGGTTGCTGCACGGGGGCCGCTGTGCTGTTTTTCTTGCAGGTTGGTGGGGCCCAGTGCTAGGTATGGCATAGTCGGGCAGCAGGGGTGCTGTTTGACTGCTGGGTCCCGCCGCCTGCCGGATTGGCGCCACAGCGTCTGTAGTCGCCGTGCAGCGCCTCACCAATTTTAGAGTAGGACCCACTCATAAAGGCAACCTTGGCGTGGTGAGTGGGCTTATGCCTTTAGAACAAAATGTACACTAATGCCTCATTTAGCATGTAGCATAGGAGGCGGTACACATGCGCTTTTTAGTGCTGTTTTCTGCTAAAGTAGCAGGGATTAGATCAAAGCATAGCAGCTGGATGTGCGATTCATTTATTTTCTTTTCTTTTTTGTATATGTACAGAAACTCTTGAAATAGATCACTCTGTGTAATGAATCTATATGAGTTTCACTTTTTGAATTGAATTACTGAAATAAATTAAGTTTTTGATGATATTTGAATTAATTGAGATGCACCTGTTCTTTTTGTATGATACCTATGATCACTGCCTGCTGATTCAGTAGGTTCCTTATTTACTATCATAGGGTAAATATCAGGCTTTTTTCAAGCCATAAAATAGAGTTCTAGCTAAATATCCTAAGGGTGCCCCCGCAGTAACAATGTGCAGATTACTGGCAGCCTGGCAATTAGTAATAATCCACATGTGGCTGCAGCATCTGAGGGGTGCACCATATGTGGTCGCCTTAATTCATTATCCACCAGTCAGGTAAAATAATTCAAATTGTAATAATATCAAAGGATACAAGTGTAAACGAAAACATAACTATGAGGGTATGGCCACACGGCACGGCTGTGCAGCAGTTGCGATGTGAGTACTACATGGCTGTACAAGCTGCACCAGAACCAAATTAATTAGGACCACATTGTTTATTTTCATTGTTAGGCTAGGTCTACACGACGGCATCTTGTCGCACCAATGTCACGCGACAATATTTATAATGATAGTCTATGGTGTCGCACTATGATTCAAAATGGATTTTTCTGGGACTGTCGCGTCGCAGCATGTCGCAGTGCGACACCATAGACTATCATTATAAATATTGTCGCGCGACACATGTTGCAGTGCAGTTGTGCCCTATGTGTCGTGCGACTCGGTAGACCTAGCCTTAATGGCACCTGCAAAAATTGCATAGGCATTAAAAATGTAGACCAAATAAACAATGCAGTCCTAATTAGTTAATTTGATCCCTCTGTGGTGCGTATGGCCATGTGGTACTTGGCCACAAGGTGGCTGTGCCGCAACCACCTTCAGTGTGTGTGTATATGTACAAGTGTAAATGACAAGGTTCTTCGGCTGTGCGGGAAAGAACACATGCGTGGCAGATCACCTCACCCCATGTTACTTCAGCATCATACAGTTCTCACTGTGCAGGTTAGACCTGAATAATAAATATAGATTGAGTGTATGCTGATAGCCATCTTACCATACTAGAGTATACAGAGTCTGTGATCTTTGACACACAGGCACATTGTCAATTTTCATGTCCTGCAAGTAATCAGCATTGGCTGCAGGCAGAGCTTGAAAACAGAAAGGAACTTGTATCCATCCACTTGGGTCAAGATGAGAGTGATTACACTGTGCTGCAGAATGCTTTGTATCGGAAGCAATAGGAAAGAATGAACACAGGCAACAAAAAATATTAAGTTAATAAAATAGAAGACTATAGATCAGGGCTGGCCAACCTGCGGCTCTCCAGCTGTTGTAAAACTACAACTCCCACCATGCCCTGCTGTAGGCTGATACCTGTAGGCAGACTGGGAGTTGTAGTTTTGCAACAGCTGGAGAGCCTCAGGTTGGCCATCCCTGCTATAGATGTTTGTGTTTGATCCTGAGAACGTTTGATCATTAGTGATAATTTAGTCCCGATCTTGTAACGAGCCTAGTCATTGTTAGGTATCCAAATGGCATAGGATATGCAGCAGATGAAGAGCTCCATTAATAAAATGGTTACATGGCTGTTATTGTCATTATGGAATTAGTAGTAGTAGATTTGTGGCTGTAAACAGAAAGGTGGTCAACCATGGTAAAATATTGCAAATAGCATATTGATATTTAGCCTCCATCAACTCACAAAAATAAATCTGCTTGGTAATGAGCGAGTAAAAAGGCATAGCTTCATTATCATAGCTGGTACTGAGTTTGTAATCTGTCTAGAATGAGTCTAGATTATTCAATGGTAACATTTTTCATATAGGAGAACATTTAACGGAGGAAGAACTTGCAGATTATCTCAGCACGTTGATAGGGCTAAACCCAGAAGGAGGAAGTTCTGAATTGGACATCTCCAACTCTACAGGTAAATAACTAAAAAATACATTTGATGCATAAGGCGCTGTACCCATACTGTATTTTGACATATAGGCAAGGAAAAGCTCTTGAAGTATACCTCTGATGTCATTGGGATGTCTTTGCATAGAAAAGCAGAAAGCAGTGTATTCGGGCTGTTTCACACGAGCGAGTCCATGGCGGGAATCATGTTCTATGTGTGAGCGTGATCCTCCATTCTGGACTTCCAGGAGCTGACCACATTATACTGATCTCTAATGCTATGTGTTTTTGCTTGACCTTACTTTTCCAGGATCATACCGACAGATTTCTGTCCTATAGAAGTAAGGTCAAGCAGAGACACATAGTATTATAAATCATTATAATGCTGTGTGCTCCTGCAAGTCCACAACGGAGGATCATGCTCTCACACAAAGGTGGGGGGGGATTCCTGCAATGGATTCGCTCGTGTGAAACAGCCCTAATGCTTTTCTATACAGTAAAAAGTATTCCAATATACAGGGAGTGCAGAATTATTAGGCAAGTTGTATTTTTGAGGATTAATTTTATTATTGAACAACAACCATGTTCTCAATGAACCCAAAAAACTCATTAATATCAAAGCTGAATATTTTTGGAAGTAGTTTTTAGTTTGTTTTAGTTTTAGCTATTTTAGGGGGATATCTGTGTGTGCAGGTGACTATTACTGTGCATAATTATTAGGCAACTTAACAAAAAACAAATATATACCCATTTCAATTATTTATTTTTACCAGTGAAACCAATATAACATCTCAACATTCACAAATATACATTTCTGACATTCAAAAACAAAACAAAAACAAATCAGTGACCAATATAGCCACCTTTCTTTGCAAGGACACTCAAAAGCCTGCCATCCATGGATTCTGTCAGTGTTTTGATCTGTTCACCATCAACATTGCGTGCAGCAGCAACCACAGCCTCCCAGACACTGTTCAGAGAGGTGTACTGTTGTCCCTCCTTGTAAATCTCACATTTGATGATGGACCACAGGTTCTCAATGGGGTTCAGATCAGGTGAACAAGGAGGCCATGTCATTAGATTTTCTTCTTTTATACCCTTTCTTGCCAGCCACGCTGTGGAGTACTTGGACGCGTGTGATGGAGCATTGTCCTGCATGAAAATCATGTTTTTCTTGAAGGATGCAGACTTCTTCCTGTACCACTGCTTGAAGAAGGTGTCTTCCAGAAACTGGCAGTAGGACTGGAAGTTGAGCTTGACTCCATCCTCAACCCGAAAAGGCCCCACAAGCTCATCTTTGATGATACCAGCCCAAACCAGTACTCCACCTCCACCTTGCTGGCGTCTGAGTCGGACTGGAGCTCTCTGCCCTTTACCAATCCAGCCACGGGCCCATCCATCTGGCCCATCAAGACTCACTCTCATTTCATCAGTCCATAAAACCTTAGAAAAATCAGTCTTGAGATATTTCTTGGCCCAGTCTTGACGTTTCAGCTTGTGTGTCTTGTTCAGTGGTGGTCGTCTTTCAGCCTTTCTTACCTTGGCCATGTCTCTGAGTATTGCACACCTTGTGCTTTTGGGCACTCCAGTGATGTTGCAGCTCTGAAATATGGCCAAACTGGTGGCAAGTGGCATCTTGGCAGCTGCACGCTTGACTTTTCTCAGTTCATGGGCAGTTATTTTGCGCCTTGGTTTTTCCACACGCTTCTTGCAACCCTGTTGACTATTTTGAATGAAATGCTTGATTGTTCGATGATCACGCTTCAGAAGCTTTGCAATTTTAAGAGTGCTGCATCCCTCTGCAAGATATCTCACTATTTTTGACTTTTCTGAGCCTGTCAAGTCCTTCTTTTGACCCATTTTGCCAAAGGAAAGGAAGTTGCCTAATAATTATGCACACCTAATATAGGGTGTTGATGTCATTAGACCACACCCCTTCTCATTACAGAGATGCACATCACCTAATATGCTTAATTGGTAGTAGGCTTTCGAGCCTATACAGCTTGGAGTAAGACAACAGGTATAAAGAGGATGATGTGGTCAAAATACTCATTTGCCTAATAATTCTGCACGCAGTGTAGACTTGCCCAATGAAAGCCAAAAGGTGGATGGAGCATAGGACCATACTGTGATGTAAACAGGCCTAGCACTGGGCCATACCTAGGTTTTCTTACACCCGGGGTAAATGTTTAGCTTTCTGCCCTGTATAAAAATACCCAGGCAAAATTACATGTTTTCTCCCCCACCTTGCTACATCCCTGCATAATAAGTCTGCCGCATTAAAACTAATAAAACATAGCTGTGACAGGTCATCAGTATCATGAAACCGGACATCCCCTATGAAATTGGGAGGGGGGGGGGGTAGTAGCTCTCCTTGAGGAGAGAACGCCTTAGTCAGCATGAGGAGACTTACCGTATAGGCCATACATGCTTCTTTGGAATTCTAGGAATAAGGCATGCAAATGAGCTCTTAACAAGCCCTGCTTCTAATGCTAGCAGAACACTGACTTAGGGCTCGTTCACACGATCGTATGACTTTTTTAGTGTTTTGCAGGCCGTTTTCAACGGATCAGTTTTTCAGTTTCAGTAGTGTTTCCGGTTGCATTCCGTTTTTCCGTATGGCATATACAGTAATTACAAAATTACAAAAATTGGGCTGGGCATAAAATTTTCAATAGATGGTTCCGCAAAAAACGGAACGATTACGGAAGATATACGGAGTACATTCCGTATGCGTTGCGTTTTTTTTTGCAGACCCATTGACTTGAATGGAGCCATGAAAGGTGATTTGCGGGCAATAATAGGACATGTTCTATCATTGAATGGAACAGAAAAACAGAAACGGAATGCATACGGGAGTACATTCCGTTTTTTTTGCGGAACCATTGAAATGAATAGTTCCATATACAGAACGCAAAAAACGTTCGTGTGAACGAGCCCTTATAGGATAGCTGCCTTATATCCGGTGGCATCAGAAGTAGAGCTTGTCAAGAGCTCATTTGCATCCCTTTCTTCCCCTATGAAATGCATGTTTGAACCACATACCAAGCACATCTGGTGGAGTATAAAAGGATACAATACTAAAACATTATTTTATTGGTTTCATATCCTTCTAAATTTGTGTGGTTTTCAGTGATAGAGGTCGGACCACTCACATCCATTAAATAATTATTAGCCATAGTGGGAAGCAGCAGAAAACGGCATCATCTGCTCTGGTGCTTTTGGCGAAACCATGTATTAATATGATTGCCCATTCACTGGAATGGATGTCATGAGCACCGTTGCTTCCAGGGCCTAAATAAATGAAATAATTATCTTTCCCTTACACCATGTTTTTGCCATTTAAAAGTCGCAAAACCAGGTTTTACGGCTTTTGAAACACTACTGCGTTTCTGAAAAGGTGGCATGGCGAGGGCAAGGCCTTAGGCCCTGGCACATTTATCATCATTTACCCAGAAACTGGAGTAACTGGTGACTGAAATCTGATTCAGCTACTGGCTGGAGTAGATATCCGTCTAGCACATGGACTGCCAGAGGAGGCATTTAATTTCTAACAAGGCCTGTACCTAATCATAAATAACGTGCCTTCTCTGCCGGTGTAGCCTCTCTCAAGACTGACGTAGTACACGTAGGTCTGGAAGCTGTGACCATCATAGTCACTAGGCCCTATTGATAGTAAGGGTCCATTCACACGTCCGTAATTTGTGTCCGCATTTGTTCCGCAATTTGCGGACCCATTCACTTACAATGGGGCTGGAACGGATGCGAATCTGCATTTCCGGGATCCGCATCAGTTTTTTTGGGATCCGTTTTTTCGGACCAGAAAAGGCATTTTCTATTATAGTGTCTGTGATGTGCATTCCGCAAATTGCGGATCGCACATTGCAGGTGTCTGTGTTTTGCGGATCCGCAAAACACTTACGGACGTGTGAATGGACCCTAAAAATTGAGGCCTTTACAGAAATGGGGGGCAGAGGAAGAATTCTGATGGGGAATATATTGGTAGATACCTCTTATTTGCAGTGGCTTTAATGACAAAGGTAGCTACAGGAATATCTTTGCAATTGCACAGAATAGCTATATAAACCCGAATAAAATAGTAAACCGCTATAATCCTGTATTTCATGTATTACAACTTGCTTGTAGAGCTGAACCAAAAAGCAGAAATGAAAAGCAACTAATTAGCTATAATTACCGTATATATAATAGTTACATAGTTGTGGAATATACTTGTATCTCATCATCTATCTCGAGTATATTTTTGATTAGTTGCAGCAAAACTTATAGGGCATGTTCTCCCCCCACCCCCCGTTAAAGTTTCGGCTAAATATGTAAAGCTCTGAAAGAATTTGCATCTCTACTTTACAGATATTCTAACAAGGCAAGCAAAATGTTGACTTTGACGTTGTGAGGCACTTCTAAATCATGGGATTAAGTGATGATTAGGACTTTGGAGCTTGGCAAAGAAACCCTACTGCTGATTCATTTGTTACAGTTTATACATTTGACATATTTTCAGCAGTTAGGTGTATGGCATATTAATGGTTTTATTAGATTCATCTATGGCTTATCAATAGGTGAGGGTCTCACTTCTAGGGCCCCCACCTATGGGGAGAACAAAGGATCTCTGCCCCCACCTCTTTTTTAAAAAGATAGGCAACCGCAGACTGAATGCAGAGGTGGCTATGCTCTCTGCAAGTCTAGAAGCCTTTTGGGTTTTTCACATGGCATCAGATAAATATGTAGTCTTTAACCTAGCAAAAGTACATTTTAATATTATCACAAGGCAGTACATATGATCTTGTATAAATGTATCTGACATTACATATATTACAGGTTTTGCAGAACTGCTGGAACGGGAGATACCAGGGGAAATCACAACAAAAGTGTTGGCCACAGATATTCTTGGTTTACCAGTTGATGAATGCGATTACGAAGAACACTCACGAAACCCAGAGATTGCATCTTGTTAACTATTCTACAGAGGATGTCTCCTCACTGTCTATGTCACACATCCCAAGTATTTGTACAATGTATAATTATCATTGGAAATATATACAATAGTTGTAGTTCTTGTGTTTCTTATATTTCTATTATTGTGTTGTATTTTGATACAAAACAGGATATTCTGTGGCAATGCTTTCATAAGAAAATCTAAACTTTTTGTTTGCAGTTTCTTTCACCCATAATTTTTGAGATGTGCCAAGTAGCAACTGTTACAAAGTACTGTGTGTTGGGAATTCTGGCATGTACGGTAGTTTTCACCAGCTTTTATAGTTTCTCACACTACTACGTGCAGGGCTCCTACACACACAGATCATTGGGGGTCTGACTCCTCAGCTTTTTGAAGGGTCTGCGATACTCGGGTAAGTGCTGTGGCCTCTTCATTGTATGTAGTCTAGCTGGCACTACTCGCTTATGTAGCAGTGTCTGTGTCCATTGGTTGCAAGCCCAGAGTACAGTGAGTACATTAACCTTTAAAGGGGTTTTACCGAGATTTTGATACGGATGACCCCATAGAAGTGAATGGGGCCGAGCACGATACCAATTACAGCAGCTATACAATGTATGGTGCTGTGCTTGGAAAGCTGCGAGAAGGCCGCGGTGCTCACAGGAGCATCAGTGCATTCTCAAACAAACAACTGATCAGCGGGGGTCCCGGGTGTTGGACTCCCACCAGATACTGATAATCTATCCCCTGGATAGGTCATCAGTATCAAAATCTCAGAAAACACCTTTAAGCCTTGAATGTTTGAGAAAGTCTCATACTGAGCCGAAACGTGTCCCAAATTGACTATAATGCAATAAAGCATTGAAGATACTTTGCAAATCCGCTTGAGTAAAACGAGTGTGAAGTTGATTCGTTAAAAAAAAAAAACTTTTGTAATGCTTTTTCTGTACAGCATCAAAATGTATGGGTTCCGTTTAGCAAAACTTAATCTCGGCCAAAGTTGCGCAAGTCTTTGGTGAATGACTTAAGTATTCCTATCTGCGTATTTAAAAACATTTTAAAAAAGGAATCCGAAGTCGGCTTTGGTACCGGGGTACCAGCCAGTACCAATGCAGACTTTGGATTCCTATTTTGAAATGTTTTTAAAGATGCAGATAGGAATATCAAAATAATTCACCGAAGTCTCACACGGAGCAAATATATTTTAATGCTGTACAGAAACAGCATTAAAAATTAAGATTTTAAACAAAACGACTTGACTCAAGTCTAGTAATAAGTATTGAAAGCAAATCAGAAAACATAAAATGATATCTACATAATCTACAATAGGCATGTCACCACTAGTTGCTGGGACAATTTAGGGTTAGTTGACACCAAAGTCCTAGTGCGAGAACAGCATATGTGTTTAGAGAAAGAACCTCAGTCTCTGAGGCAGTATATTGCCGATACTGTGCTCGCAGCAGCATTGGTACTGATTTAAGTAGTCTCTCTTACTGTTTGAGAGGGATGCAACCACTACAGTTTGCTATTAGGGAAAGGGGTAGTGGTGGCTGAGTGACCATTACTGGAATGTAGGTCCAATTTGTCATCGCATGGTAGATATTAAAAACTACAACCTATTCACAACAGTACAGTCCTTTGCATTCAAATTATGAAAGTGTTTTGTTTTTTTTTAGGACCCAGCGACCTATGTCGTATCTTGCATACAGAAGATACACTGCCTGTCCAAAAAAAAAAAAAAAGTTGCCACCTGGATTTAACTAAGCAAATAGTTATGAGCCTCCTATTGGATAATTACTGCATGCGCAATTATCTTTCAGCTGGCAACAAGTTATTTAACCCCAACTGGTACAATGAGTTGCTTCTCATTTCTTAAACAGCCATGTTGAAAGACACATCTCGTGGTCGTGGAAAAGATGTTAGTCTGTTTGAGAAGGGTCAAATCATTGGCATGCATCAGAGAAAACATCTAAGGAGATTGCAGAAACTACTAAAATTGGGTTAAGAACTGTCCAACGCATTATTAAAAACTGGAAGGATAGTGGGGACCCATCGTATTCGAGGAAGAAATGTGACGGTAAAAAAATCCTGAATGATCGTGATCGGCGATCACTTAAACGTTTGGTGAAATCAAATCGAAGAAAAACAGTAAAACTCAGGGCTATGTTTAATAGTGAAAGTAAGAGCATTTCCACACGCACAATGCGAAGGGAATTCAAGGGATTTGGACTGAACAGCTGTGTAGCCGTAAGAAAACCACTAATCAGTGAGACAAACCAGAAAAAAAGGCTTCAATTTGGAATATGGAGCAATGGAAGAAGGTCATGTGGTCTTATGAGTCCAGATTTACCTTGTTCCAGAGTGATGGGCGCATCAGGGTAAGAAGAGAGGCAGATGAAGTGATGCACCCATCATTCTTAGTGCCTACTGTACAAGCCTGTGGGGGCAGTGCTATGATCTGGGGTTGCTGCAGTTGGTCAGGTCTAGGTTCAGCAACAGTATGTGCTCCAAGAATGAGGTCAGGTGACTACCTGAACATACTGAATGACCAGGTTATTCCATCAATGGATTTTTTTCTTCCCTGATGGCACGGGCATATTCCAAGATGACAATGGATTCATCGGGCTCAAATTGTGAAAGAGTGGTTATGGGAGCATGAGACATCATTTTAACACATGGATTGGCCACCACAGAGTTCAGACCTTAACCTCATTGAGAATCTTTGGGATGTACTGGAGAAGACTTTGCTCAGCAGTCAGACTCTACCATCATCAATGCAAGATCTTGGTGAAAAATAAATGCAACACTGGATGGAAATAAATCTTGTGACATTGCAGAAGCTTATCGAAACAATGCCACAGCGAATGCATGCCGTAGTCAAAGCTAAAGGCGATCCAACGAAATATTAGAGGTTTTTTTTGGTGGCGACTTTTTTTTTTTGGACAGGCAGTGTAGTTTCAAATATACTTACTGTCTTGAAGTTGCATGGATCAGCTGCTTTGGAACCTGATCATGTGACGCTCCTCTTCACAGAATCCTACATCTGCCAAAGTCACATCCTTTATCAGGGACTAGAACCCATCATCTCCTTGGCACATGCAAACTAGTCTGTGATTGGGCCAAGGAAGATAAATAATTTTGGCCCCAGCACCTCACCCATATTGGGATGCAGAAGTCACATCCCCATTCATCAACAACATTGGAAACCTGGAAATGGACACAACCAGTTTAACAGATGTAAGGTTTTCCAAAGAGAACCTTCACGTGATCAAGTTCTAGAGCGGCTGATCCATGAAACTTCAAGGCTGTAAGGATATTGAAAACATTCTCCTGCAGGCAAGATATTAATTAAGGTGGGCTGCTGGGTCCCACTACATTCTGAAAACACCTTTAAAATCTACCACAATAAGAATAAGAGTATTATTTGTTATTATTAAAGCAACTTTCATTCTATGGCGCTGTACATATGATAAGGGGTGCACATACATATTACAGACAATTGCACCAAGCATGAACAAGACAAGTTACAAACTGGTACAGAAGGAGTGAGGGCTTACAATCTACATGGTATGGGAGAAGGACACAGTAGGTGAGGGTAAAGCTGGTCATGTCAGTATAGAGGCAGCAGGGTCACTGGTTGTAGGCTTGTCTGAAGAGGTGCGTTTTCAGGTTTCTTTTGAAGGATTCCACTGTAGGTGAGAGTCTGATATTTTGGGGTAGATAGTTCCAGAGTATGGGGGATGCACGGGAAAAATCTTGGAGGCGATTGTGGTAGGAGGTGATAAGAGGAGAGAAGGATCGAAGATTACGTGTGGGGCTGTATCGGGAAGGTAGCTCAGAGATGTAGGGAGGGGACTGGTTGTGGACAGCTTTATATGTATTTGTTAGAATTTTGAACTGATTTCAATGGGCAATGGGGAGCCAGTAAAGTGAGAGGTGGATTAGTTGGGCAGCAGAGTTGAGGATAGATTGGAGGGGTGCAAGAGTAATGCCAAGATATCCTGCATGTAGAAAGGTTCAGGTTATCCACACAAGATCACTTAAGATTAAAAATACATGAGAAAAATTAACAACAGCAAATGGTTATGCAGATATTATAAAGATGCTGCTGTCCACTCCTTGTTGATTGGCTATGTAGCCAGTGGTAGGTGATGGTGGAGCTTCTGGAGTACAGTGTGGGTCTAGAGAATTACCAAACCTAAACACACAATACTATAAAAAGTGACGCTTATAAATATAAAAAATAATATATATATATATATATATATATATATATATATATATTTTTTTTTTTAACACAATACAATGTCTTGTGGCAGCATTTGGTCGCCATGGTCATAGGACTTCACTATTTATAACATCATTGCACCAGTGATGAAGGCCAGAGGCAAGGCACGAGAGCACAATTACCAAACTTAATATGTTACAAAGTAGTTTTTGTCTGTTGGTGGGGGGGGGGGCTTAAAACGGTCAAACCAAGTGCACCTGCCACCGTGTATTAGTGTCTGTTTGGAGTTAATATGGCTAAACTATTAGGGAATTAAACAATCAGTGACCTATATTCTCAGCCGGGATACCAAGAGAGCTCCACTGCACCTCATCGACGTGCCATAAATTCTGTATCCCCACTGACCACTTTTAAAATAGTTTTCATAAAAGTTGGATAAAGTGGGTAAGGACTTCCTTTTTATTTTATTTTTTTCATTAAAATATCTCCTTACATTAATCAAGTTAGAAATCTGAGATGTCATCCTTTGTGTCACCTGGAAGTGATTGTTGCATGCGTACTGGGAAATTGGGTGGGGCGGTGTCTATAATGAGTTTTGCTATGGGGCCCTATGAGATCTGTATATGCCCCTTGCCAGCTGTCCTGTATTTGCATAATCAAAAAGTGTGCCCGTGCTGGTAGTGTAACAGAGCACAGTCCACTTAGGATAGGAGCAGCATACAGACATGCCTCATTTCAAGGGCCTCACCCCCCCTTTATGAAGCGTGAGAAAGAGTCGAGGTGTATGCTTTCTGACTAGTGAATACAAAGGACCGCTGGAGGTATTAACTATGATTTAAAGAATTAAAGGGGTTTTCTCATCAGACAATGGGGGCATATGGCTAGTATATCGCACCCATTTCCTAGACAGAGCCCCAAAAGTGGTGGAGGGCACACTGCGCAGCCGCCCTTCATTCATTTCTATGGGGCCACCAAAAATAACAGAGTGCTTGCTCAGACATTTCTGTCAGGCCCATAGAAGTGAATGGGAACAGAGGCCGCGCAGTGCGCCTCCATTCACTTCTACAGGGAGAGCGTTTGGTGGTGTCCTTCAGTCACCAATTTGCCTGCTTCATTCTCGATATAGAGACAATGGGGTTATATCCTAGCAATATGTCCCCATTGTCTCAGATGAGAATACCCCTTTAAAGAAGAGGAAGAGCTAGAACCCAAATCTACTGAATTACACTGACAGCAGTAGGTCAGTTTAATTGAAACAGATTCTAGGTCTAGCAGGGACACAGCATTATAAATCATTATAATACCATGCAATCCTGTCAGAGGAGCAGAGGTCAGAACAGGAAAAATCACACTTACACATGCAGTGAGTTTCTCACGTTGAGCTCGCTTGTCTGTGCCTGGCCTCAGAGAACTCTGTAGACAACTATAAACAGGGGGGGTAACTGAATTACCGGTAAGCCTAATTACGGATTTCCATATCACCACGACGGCACACAAGGAGATATACAAAATTAGATAAAGGGGGCTGACTGTCTGAAGGACTTTACGTCCAAATGAAAAGTCAGAAGTTTTGGAAAAATCTATAGTCTATAGTGCTTCATGAATGTATGTACACTAGACCATGTAGCAGCTCTGCAAATGTCTTCTAAGGATGCTCCTGCTTTGTCGGCCTGAGAAGAGGACATTGCCCGGGTTGAATGAGCTTTCAAGTTGTCAGGACAGGGGAAGTCCTAAATCTCATAGCAAAAGGGAAATAGTGTTCCTAATCCACCTGGCTAAGGAAGATTTCGAAATTTGACCCTTGTTTCTCCCTGAAAATTGAACTAGAAGGCCATTGGACTTCCTGAAACCTTTGGTAGGCTCAATTTAATTCAAAACAGTACGCCTGACATCCAGGGAAAGAAAAACTGATTCCTTGCTGTTTGAAGGGTTATTACAAAAAGATGGTAAAATTATCTCCAGGTCACGATTTAAATTTGACATTACCTTTGGGAGGAACCCCGGATCTAATCTGAGTACTATTCTATCCTACATCACTCGCAGGTAAGGTTCTCTAATGGAAATGGCCTGCATCTCACCCAGTCTACGAGCTGACATAATTGCAATTAGGAATGCAGTTTTAAAAGATATTAGTTTGATAGAACAATTATCTAGTGGCTCAAAGGGAGATACTGTTCTTACTGGCCTAACATTATTAAGATCCCAGGAGGGTAATAGAAATCCATGAAGTTATATGGTCCGCCCCAGAAGATTAGACGGTGATGCCTTCAAAAAGAATACCATGAACTTACATTTATGGACCATACCTGAATTCTTCTTTCAAGTGACTGTGCTTTGGGAAAGGGGGATGGGATGGAGGGAGGGAGGGGTTCTAGTTGTGTATTTGTATAATGCACTTTCTTGCAAAACCAAAATAAAAATTATTTGATCAAAAAAGATCCCAGGAGGGGGACACGAGATTTTAGAGGCGGTCTAAGCCTGGAAGCTGCTCTCCTGAATCTTTTTATCCATCTATGGTTTGCAAGATCAGAATCGAAGAAACAGCCGAGTGACAACACCTGAACTTTGAGGGTGGATGGTCTAAGCCCCAGCTCAAGCCCCTGCTGTAAGAACTCCAAGATAATCTGGATGTTTGGCCGTTTCAGATTCGGGGAAGGGTTCCCTTACCAGGAACAGAATCTCTTCCATATCTTCAGGTAGATAGCGGAAGTTAGTTTTTTCCTGGTACTTCAACATCTGAATCCAAGCGGTTAGTTTCAGGAAATCTGGATTGGAATGTAGGATCGGTCCCTGATGAAGGTCCTTCCTGGACGGAAGAGGCCAAGGCTCCGAGATGGAGAGTTGTCTTGATGGATCTTTTGAATCACTTTTGGGATAAGTGGAAGCGGTGGAAAAGCGTATCTGAGACCCCAGTCCCATGCCAGGGCAAATGCATCTAATGCCCAGGGATTGTCCCGGGGATTTAGGGAGCAGAATCTTGCCATCTTCGTATTTTCCCTTGAAGCAAACAAGTCCACTTCTGGAACGCCCCATTTGTCTACTATCATCTGAAAGACTTCTGTATTTAGAGACCATTCTGTCTGGTCTAATTTCTTCCGACTGAGATAGTCCGCCTCTAGATTCAGCGACCCCTTGAGATGGATCGCTGAAATGGATCTTACGTTTTGTTCTGCCCAGTTAAAGATCTTGGTAGATAAGGCCAGGAGATTTTCCGACTTTGTCCCTCCCTGATGGGAGAGGTAGGCAACGGTCGTCGTGTTGTCTGAAAGGATTTTTAGGTGGTAACCCCGAAGATTTTCTTCCGCCATCTTTGGGGATTCCCATACTGCCCTCAGTTCCCTGAAATTTGACTGAGAGCTGATCGACTGGGACCAGGAGCCCTGATAGGATGTTTAGCAAAAATGGGAGATTATTACTAACAGACTTGCGTCAATCATAATTTGTACATAGGGAGTTCTCTTCTATACTACTCCCCTAGAGAGGTTCCCTGGGACTGTCCACCAACATATGCAGTATAAAGACCAGCACTCCGTAATTCCAATGATGAAAAAAAGTTTTCCTTTTATTCGTCACCCATGTGTGACGCGCGTTTCGACACTAGTTTGTGTCTTTATCAAAGTACAGGTGATAACAGCTCATCGTAATTTACAAATGGCATCATTATATACAATTCAAATAACCCGCCTCTTGACCACGTAGGCAGTCACATGGCGAGGGGCGGGCTGAACCGTCCCCGGCCATGTGACCAGTCACGTGGCCAGTGCGTCATACTGCTAGGCAACCCAACCAAACAAACTAATCAAGAGTGGAGTGCGGTAAGATAAGTATCTAATCCATATGTTATTATTTTATCGAGGCAATTTTTGATCCCTTACACATCTCGTATATATGCTCCATGGATAACGATACATTATAATTAAAACATCACCCCCTCATACAAGAACAGATATATGGTCACGGAGACAATGATGTCAGTCACACGATACATCATATGACATAGCACCGTTGTCTCAATTACAAAAAATGTTATAAAAGAATATCACATATCACAGGAAATAGGTTGTGCTGCAGTATTCAAAAAGATTCATGTCAGGTTCAAACATATGTAGAGAACCGCGGTATCAATATTTGATTACAAAACAATAGCATGCATAGATACAAAATGACAGACCACAATTATCTATCACACACATATAGGATCAGAGAAAACAATTGAGTGAATATTCCTTATTTAAGCCTTTGGGCGCAAGCGTCTCAAGTCGATGGATCCAATATGCTTCACGCTGGTGGAGCATCTGGATCCGATTTCCTCCACGTCGAGGTAAGGTCACTTCTTCTAGAATTTGAAAACGCAATTGTGAGATGCGGTGATTTTTTTCTTTAAAATGTTGGGGAATAGGTAGCAAAATATTTTCTTTCCTAATTGTGGACTTATGTTTTGCTACCCGGTCCTTCATACGCATTGTCGTCTCTCCAACATAGCACAACCCACAGGGACATTTAAGTAAATAAATCACAAAGCTGCTGTCACATGTGAAGTGACCCCGAATGGGGATTTGCTGTCCTGTCTGTGGGTGTGCTATGTTGGAGCCTTTAATCACATTGGAGCAGTGAACACAGTTAAGACAGGGAAATGTTCCCTTCCTAACTGTAGAGAAAGTGAGCTGTCGCTGAGGCATCCTGTCACTCCCTATATCTGCTCGGACAATCATGTCCCTAATATTTTTATTTCGCTTGAAACACATCATGGGACGGTCCCTAAATTCCTGTATCTCAGGATATGATTTTTGTAAGATGTTCCAGTGTTTATAGATGACAGCCTTAACTCGGTCCATCCAAGGATGGTATTTTACCACTAACGGTATTCTTTGTCCCTTGTCTTTCCTTTCTGTGGGATTTTTTATCTTATCCAGCTGTTGGTGTAATAGATAGGGCGGATAGCCTCTGTCTATAAATTTCTCAGTCATCTCCCGTAACCTGAGGTCACGTGTGTCCTGATCCATGACAATATTGGCCACTCTTCTGTATTGCGAGTATGGCAAAGATTTTTTTACAGTAGATGGGTGATTACTTTGGAATGACAAGAGACTATTTCTGTCAGTTTTTTTGACATATAAGTCAGTGGTAATTCTATTGTCAGTTCCCCTAATCACCCATGTGTCAAGGAAGGAGACACGTTGTGTGTCTTGATGCAGGGTAAATTTCAGTTCTGGTCTTATGTTGTTAATATAATCCACAAAGGTCATAAGGGTCTCAATGCTGCACCGCCATATGCAAAAAACGTCATCTATAAAACGTTTCCAAAATATGCAATGATTTTGATACAGCTCACTTGGGTAAATATATTCTCTCTCAAAGTGTGCCATATAGCAATTTGCATATGGCGGTGCAGCATTGGACCCCATCGCGGTCCCGCACCGCTGCTGGAAAAAAGTATCCTGAAATAAAAAATAATTGCGACGTAAGACAATGCACAGTAAGGAAATAAAAAATTCTTTTTCATGTACCGAGTACAGGCTGTCATCTAGTAACTTCTGGACAGATTCCAGACCTTTTTCATGAGTTATACTTGTATATAAACTGCAGACGTCTAGAGTGACCAGGATGCAATCAGGCGACAGCTCAATTTCCCGTACTGCCTCCAAAAAGTGTTGGGTATCCCTCAGATAAGAAGGGGCCTTTTTTGTAAGTGGAGTCAACACTTTGTCGAGAAATATTGCAGGGGGAGATAGGACTGAATCAGTAGCTGCAACGATGGGGCGACCCGGAGGCTTATCCAGGGATTTATGCACTTTTGGTAGTGTATAAAATACGGGTGTCACAGGGTGTTGGTTGATCAAGAACTCCGCTAATTTTTTATCAATAACATGGTGTAATACATTTTGATCAACCAAAGTCTGTAGCTCCCGTTTTATTGTCCAGACCGGATCCCCCTGCAATATTTCATAGACATTGTGGTCAGATAATTGTCCCTGAATCTCCCTAACATAGTAGTCTTTATCTAGTATGACAAGGGCACCGCCTTTGTCCGCAGGCTTAAAGACCAGGGAGTCATCATCAGTCAGATGATTGACCACCTGCCTCTCCTCCGCGGACAAATTATGGTGGATATAGTAATCACCTTTCTTAAAATTTGCAAGCAATGTGGCAATATCACGTTGTACAAGTTGTATATACGTTTCACTAGGGTGGTAAACCTTTGGGGGCATATAATGGCTCTTAAGCCTTAAGCCAAATTGCTGCAAATTTAATGTAGGTTGTAAATTTTCAATAGGGACCGGATCATGCATAGGAACATTTGAAAAATGGCTTTTAAGCCGTATGCTCCGAAAGAAGCGGTTTAAATCCATGTCCAGTCCAAATGTATCCAGACTCGTGGTCGGACTGAAGGATAGTCCCTTTTCAAGAAGTCCAATTTGGAGTGGAGAGAGATTCTTAGAGGATAGGTTTAACACTAAGGTGGGCTGAGTACCTGTGACCGAGTTAGACGTGGGGCTTCGGCGTCCCCGATGATGGTGTCGACCTGAGCGCCGGGTATTGATCAAATATTGATACCGCGGTTCTCTACATATGTTTGAACCTGACATGAATCTTTTTGAATACTGCAGCACAACCTATTTCCTGTGATATGTGATATTCTTTTATAACATTTTTTGTAATTGAGACAACGGTGCTATGTCATATGATGTATCGTGTGACTGACATCATTGTCTCCGTGACCATATATCTGTTCTTGTATGAGGGGGTGATGTTTTAATTATAATGTATCGTTATCCATGGAGCATATATACGAGATGTGTAAGGGATCAAAAATTGCCTCGATAAAATAATAACATATGGATTAGATACTTATCTTACCGCACTCCACTCTTGATTAGTTTGTTTGGTTGGGTTGCCTAGCAGTATGACGCACTGGCCACGTGACTGGTCACATGGCCGGGGACGGTTCAGCCCGCCCCTCGCCATGTGACTGCTTACGTGGTCAAGAGGCGGGTTATTTGAATTGTATATAATGATGCCATTTGTAAATTACGATGAGCTGTTATCACCTGTACTTTGATAAAGACACAAACTAGTGTCGAAACGCGCGTCACACATGGGTGACGAATAAAAGGAAAACTTTTTTTCATCATTGGAATTACGGAGTGCTGGTCTTTATACTGCAAATATTCAGGTATCTACCTCTTGACCGCGCACCTGGACCGCGACTGATGCGCAGTGCCGCCCATTCATTTATCTCATTGTCCACCAACATAGTGATATCTTTACCATGTGAGGAATGGACACTAATCTAGAGTAACCTGTTGCCTGTTCCAAACTCTGAGAATCCAAGTCTGTAGGTCGAAAATGCAGTTGGCTCCAAGGTACTGAGGTTATGCATGATGTGAGTAGGCCCAGAAGACTTATTGCTTCTCTTAGGCTACATGCACACGACCATTCCATTTTTTGCGGTCACCTTCAGGAAATGCCGTCTCTGAACCAAAATTCTCTTCATCCCAATGCCTGGAGGAGGCATCGTCCCCCAAGTCCTTGGAATCCGAGGATGATCTTAATTTTTTCT
This sequence comes from Bufo bufo, assembly GCF_905171765.1. NCBI lineage: Eukaryota > Metazoa > Chordata > Amphibia > Anura > Bufonidae > Bufo > Bufo bufo. The sequence continues at coordinate 213,938,873 of NC_053390.1, forward strand.
TAAGGGGAAGCGGTCCCCTAGGAGTCGTGGATAATTGAGATAAGGAGGATTTAAAGCGAACCTTTCACCAGGATTTCACCTAATAAACCATTACCAGTACCTTATAGATTATGCTCATTCTGTTTAAAATACATTCTTGTCCCGCTTTCCTGGGATGTATATTGATGAAAAAAACGACTTATAAAGTCCTTGTCTCCAGCTCCTGCAGTCACGGTGGAAGTCAAGGGGGTAGCCCTTCCCTCACTCCGGGCTGTACCTCCCCTGCCCTAACCCCTCCTCTAACTAGTGTAACTGACAATGTGGAAACAAACAAAACTTATAAAACAATGGTGAAGGGGGTGTGGCGTGGATGCCGATGGTGCTGGCTGCATAGTTGGTGAGCTCCACTTCCAGCACCGTAACCCGGCCAAACCCAGCACCTCAATTTATGAGGACTTCTCCTCCTGCTACGTGTCCACCCATGGGAAGAGTTAAAAAACGCCAAGCTCCAGCGAAACTTACGGAGTTCTTCCACAAGACGCCGCCGCTGAACGGGAGCCCAAAGCCGCCGTCTCTGCCATCTTGTGAGAGTTCCCCTACCTCCTCCCCGGGCGCAAATCCCTGAGTTTGCCACCCTTACCAGGATACTTCGAGAGAAGCAAGTCCGCTACAGATGGGGCTTTCCGGTGAAACTTATCATCGCACAAAATGGCACTCTCCACGTGTGTGCAACACCGAAAGCAGCTGCACAGAAGATGAAAGCTTTGAACCTGCTACCTGAAGGAGCACCACTGGCGGACCACCCCCATCGCAGACAGACCAAGATCCCCATGGAATGGAACCCAGCTTGAGCTGGACTGCACAACATTTATATGGTGCTGTAAGGTAACGGAATGCCTCGCTTCCTTGCACCCCATTTTTTCCGAGGCGGAAGCCTACTCACATATATGAAGCATTTTGTAAATGCTTCTGGTTTGTCTGTTTCCTTTTGTTTTTTTCTGTTTTAACCTTTCTTATGGTTACCATTGTTGTTCAGGCATGTGATGATACTCATTTCCCGCATACACATCCCCTAATTAGTCCATCTGAAACAGCACAGAGCTGGTATACATTGTATCCATAGATCTACTGTATCTAGCGACTCCAGAATAGGTGTCACAACATGATCTGATCATGCTACTATAACTCTGGAGATTCAAACAAGCATGCCAAGTCCTTCCCCCCCCCCCCCCCCCCACAATGGAGGCTGAACGCTTACCTGCTGAAACAGTCAGACAGGGTTGATAACCTAGATAAGACCATTAGAGAATTTTTGGACATAAATAGCAGCCCAGAAATGTCAGCCTCGACCCTTTGGAGCACACACAAAGCGTACATGAGGGGTATACAGTATTGCTCCAACTAGCTTCCCCTTTGAAAAAACAGACAAACTCTTGTCAGATACACTGGATTCTTTATCTAAAATAGAAACCGCATATAAACTGCATCCATGTCTCCCTCTCCGTAAACAACTATTTGAAGCTAGGGCTAACCTTAGGACTCTCCTACTATATGATCATGAGCGCTCGATGAGACGTTTAAAAAGCTACCTATTATAATATTAGGGACAAAGCAGGGTCTCTTCTAGCTAGAAGAGTAAAACGCAGGACCGCAGCAAACAGAATTGCTCACCTTAAGACACTTAACTCACAATTAGTGACCCAACCCTAGAAAATATCAGACACTTTTGCGGATTTTTATGAATCCCTGTATTACTTATGTAATGATGGCACTAGGCCTCAACCCTGACCTGCAGATATTGCAGCCTTTTTAGATCCACTAACTCTTCCCCGACTCTCTATGTCGGACCTAGACACTTTGAATGTCCCTATCACTCCACAAGAAGTAGAAAAAGCAATAGGTTCAGCAAAACTGCATTCTGCTCCTGGACCTAATGGATATATAAATGAATATTATGAGGTATTTCAGACTTCTCTGGTTCCGCATCTGCAGCGACTATTCAATACCTTCCTGAACACGGGCCACATACCTCCTGAGATGTTGAATGCGACAATAGTCATATTACCCAAGCCCGGAAAGCCAGCTGATTCTCCTGACAACTTTAGACCCATATCCTTGCTGAACACGGATATCAAATTATTCTCAAAAATACTAGCCTCCAGACTTCATAAAGTCTTACCAGCCTTGGTGAAAATAGACCAAGTGGGATTTGTGGCCGGCAGGCAGTGCAGAGATGGAACCAGACGCATTATAGATCTCCATGTGGCAGAGCTGACCAGGGCCCCTGCATTGTTCCGGTCATTGGATGCAGAAAAAGCCTTTGACAGGGTGCATTGGGGAGGGGATCTGGAAGGTGTGCTGCATGAATTTGGATCCTCAGGCCCTTTTGTCAAAAGGTATTATAGGTCTATATTCAAGCCCTTCTGCTAAAGTGTTGGCCTTGGGGTTCCTCTCTAGGATGTTCCATATAACAAATGGCACAAGGCAGGGATGCCCCTTGTCCCCTTTGATTTTTGCGCTCATAATGGAACCGCTGGCCGAGGCTATCAGATCGAGTAGTGATATAAGGGGCATTCCAGTCGGCGCACAATATTTCATACACTATAACATTGTATGCTGACGATGTGATTTTAACCATAACTGACCCCGAAAAGTCGCTAGGGGCTGTATGGGACGTCCTGCGGAGGTTCTCCGGGGTCTCCTACTACAAAATAAATGTCACCAAATCCAATGTATTGCCCCTGTTCATACCCGATGACACTAGAGAAAAAAATCCAGGAAGAGTTTGAATTTAAGTGGGTAACGGATCATATTACTTATCTTGGCATTTTACTGCCCCCATTGACAAACCGGGTGGTGAGGGTGAACTTTAATGCATTGAATGCAGAACTCAAAAATGATTATGAAGCCATGTCTAAACATAACCTGTCATGGATAGGCTAGGATTTATCTGGTCAAAATGCTGATATTGCCAAAGATCCTTTATAAACTTCAGTGTATTCCCCTGCGAATACCCATATGTGTACTAAATCAAATTCAAGCTATGTTAGAATTTGATTTGGGACCATACCAGGCCCAGAATTTGTAAGTCTGCATTATATCCAGCTATGCGTAGGGGAGATCTAGGGGTGCCGGACGTGAAAACATACTACTGGGCCTCACTGCTCTCACAAGCCAAAGAATGGTGGCAGACATCCAATCCGCAGAGGTGGCTACAACTTGATGAGGCACTAGTCAAAGGATCTTCTCTCAAATGTTTAGCTGCACAAACGCTTAGACATTTCCATCCTAATCTACCAATAGGCTCTATGGAGGCCACCTCAGCGGCTTGGAAATTCCTGCTCTCCAACTCCACTCTCACGCGGACTCTAAATAGGACAGATTTTCCCCTAAAAATCACTGGAATATCTTATTGCTAACCTATCCCTTTCCCCCTGGTACTCCAGAGGAATTGATACCATTGGACAGCTATATAACGGAAGCTCCATAGTACAATTTGATTCACTACATGGCCAATACGCCCTGCCCAACTCATTCTTTTATCAATATCTTAAAGTCTGGCACCTCCTTAACTCTTTACCCTCTTTCTTCCCCAGTGACCCCCCTGCTTTAAACACAGCAATCTCCAAATTCCTCAACCTTGCCTCTTCTGCTAAAAAAGGGTTGTCTATAATATACAAATTTTTATCCTCTAACTATAATGTAAACAAAATTGCCATTTATGATCAGATGGGAGGAGGAACTTAAAGCCACATTCTCACTGGAAGACTGGCATGACACGCTATTTTGGGCAATCAAACCCCTAAATGCATTAACTACTACGCAGAACAAAATAGGAAAATCCAACTACGATGGTACCTCACGCCTGACAGACTAGTACATGTAAAAGTGGATTATTCACCTATGTGTTGGCGGGGATGCGGACATCGGGGCACCCCAGCCCATATGTGGTGGTTCTGTCTTCTCATCTCTCCTTTATGGCAACAATCTCTAACCCTTATCTCAGAAGTAACTGACTTAACTATTTCCCTTTCTCCGGAACTAGCTATATTGTGTATTGGGCTCTCAAACATCCCCTGTGACAAGAGATGGGTGGTGGCACATATCCTCACAGCCACACGTAAATAGCCCGTCATTGGAAGCAAAGTATCATCCCATCCATCAATGAGGTTCAACAATTGGCAAATCAGCATATGCAACATAAAATGGTTTACACACCTGATCTTTAGTCCAGATCCAGGGTCCTCAACCAATGGTTATATTGGCTCTCAAGTGCTCATGCCACACCTCTCCCAGACGCTATTTTGTGATTGCTGTACGATAGACTTCCCAGAAATCAGGATTCCCTCCTACCATTCCCTTTCCTTCCCCCCCCCCTCCTTTACCACACAAAATAAAGATACCTCTGATATTCATATTAAATGAAAAGGATAATACACTGCTCAAAAAAATAAAGGGAACTGAAATACTTTGTTCTTTACATAGTTGAATGTGCTGACAACAAAAATCACACAAAAATAAAAAAATGGAAATCACATTTTTCAACCCATGGAGATCTGGAGTCACACTCAAAATTAAAGTGGAAAAACACACTACAGGCTGATCCAACTTTGATGTAATGTCCTTAAAACAAGTCAAAATGAGGCTCAGTAGTGTGTGTGGCCTCCACGTGCCTGTATGACCTCCCTACAACGCCTGTGCATGCTCCTGATGAGGTGGCGGACGGTCTCCTGAGGGATCTCCTCCCAGTCCTGGACTAAAGCATCTGCCAACTCCTGGACAGTCTGTGGTGCAACGTGACGTTGGTGGATAGAGCGAGACATGATGTCCAAGATGTGCTCAATTGGATTCAGGTCTGGGGAACGGGCGGGCCAGTCCATAGCATCAATGCCTTCGTCTTGCAGGAACTGGTGACACACTTCAGTCACGTGAGGTCTAGCATTGTCTTGCATTAGGAGGAACCCAGGGCCAACCGCTCCAGCATATGGTCTCACAAGGGGTCTGAGGATCTCATCTCGGTACCTAATGGCAGTCAGGCTACCTCTGGCGAGCACATGGAGGGCTGTGCGGCCCTCCAAAGAAATGCCACCCCACACCATTACTGACCCAATGCCAAACCGGTCATGCTGGAGGATGTTGCAGGCAGCAGAACGTTCTCCATGGCGTCTCCAGACTCTGTCACGTCTGTCACATGTGCTCAGTGTGATCCTGCTTTCATCTGTGAAGAGCACAGGGCGCCAGTGGCGAATTTGCCAATCTTGGTGTTCTCTGGCAAATGCCAAACGTCCTGCACGGTGTTGGGCTGTAAGCACAACCCCCACCTGTGGACGTCGGGCCCTCATATCACCCTCATGGAGTCTTTTTCTGACCGTTTGAGCAGACACATGCACATTTGTGGCCTGCTGGAGGTCATTTTGCAGGGCTCTGGCAGTGCTACTCCTGTTCCTCCTTGCACAAAGGCGGAGGTAGCGGTCCTGCTGCTGGGTTGTTGCCCTCCTACGGCCTCCTCCACGTCTCCTGATGTACTGGCCTGTCTCCTGGTAGCACCTCCATGCTCTGGACACTACGCTGACAGACACAGCAAACCTTCTTGCCACAGCTCGCATTGATGTGCCATCCTGGATAAGCTGCACTACCTGAGCCACTTGTGTGGGTTGTAGACTCCGTCTCATGCTACCACTAGAGTTAAAGCAGCGCCAGCATTCAAAAGTGACCAAAACATCAGCCAGGAAGCATAGGAACTGAGAAGTGGTCTGTGGTCACCACCTGCAGAACCACTCCTTTATTGGGGGTGTCTTGCTAATTGCCTATAATTTCCACCTGTTGTCTATCCCATTTGCACAACAGCATGTGAAATTGATTGTCACTCAGTGTTGCTTCCTAAGTGGACAGTTTGATTTCACAGAAGTGTGATTGACTTGGAGTTACATTGTGTTGTTTAAGTGTTCCCTTTTTTTAAGCAGTGTATATTGTCATATGCTGTAATCTCATGCCCAAGTTAAGTTTTTGTTTCTGAATTGTACGCTGCTTTCTGTGTACAGTACCACAAATATGTATATTGCTGTTATTTAGTTCTTTTATCCTCGGTAATAGCTGGGCTTATGTTTTGTACCTCTTTAAAAAAAAAAATTCAATAAAATACTATTGAACAATAAAACAATGGTGAAATTATTTTTGTTTTCCCAATTCCACCCCATTTACCAGTAGAATGTTTTTTTCCCAACTTTCCAATACATTGTATACAATATAAAAATAATACCATTAGAAAGTACAATTTGTCCCTAAAAAAAAAAACTCCCCGATACAGCTATGTGAATGGAAAAATAAAAAAGTAATAACTGCTGGAAGGCAGAAAGAGAAAAAAAAAAAAGTTACATCAGAAGGGGGTTAAGGGAACGCAGCACTCCATCCCCATCACTGTTTCTCCCTGCACAGTCTGATAACACAATTTGTTGCTCTTTAGTGTCATTTTTGACTGTTTTTAGGCTCCAGAAAAACTGTGGGATGTATGAAATGCAGGGCGGACAAGTGTTTTTTGTTGCTCTGCTGTTTTTCTAAATTATGCAGCATGGTTCTTTACTCACTTCTAGCAGACATATTCCGCAGCGCTTTACAGACATCATCATTGCTTACTGTCTCCAGTGGAGATCACAATCTCACAGTACGTCTCCTGAGTTCCCTCTCAGTATGTCTTTGAAGTGGGGGAGGAAACCCCCACAAACACAGGGAGAACATACAAACTCCATTCAGATGTTGCACTTGGTCGGATTCGAACCCAGGACCCCAGCGCTAACCACTGAGCCATCATGCTGAAGCTCATGTGTGTACAGCCCCTTAAACCCGTTTCATACATCCCAGTAAACATCTGTAATACAGATCTGCAATATAGATGGCATCAGTATTACTCATTTATCATAGTAACAGGCCATCTTCCAGGCAGGAAAAACTGACAGCCTCTAGAAAACGGATGAAACACTGATGCAATAAGAAACACATACTCCTGCAGCTGTAGTTTAATCCCTCCCCATAGAATCCATAGGCTGGAATCACACATGCAGTTTTTTGATCCAAAGACAGGAGCGGATCCAGAAGGAAGGAGGATTAAAAGTCCTGCTTTTTTTTTATTTCCCATTCCTTTTGAATCCAAACCGGTCTTTGGTTAAATAAACTGCATCAAGAACTACTACAAAGCCCATATCTCCCAATCGTCTTGGATCCGGAAAGTCAGTCCTGTGGTCATGGTTGGGCTGTGACATGTCCTGACCAACTGTTTCTGTATCCTGAGGACAAAGACACAGTTAAATGCAATGGTGAAGGAGGGAGCCATCAACTCCCTGCTCCACCATTCCCCAGAGGGTGCTCTACCCAGCGGTGACATCACTGCAGCTAAACCCAGCAGGAAAGTGCACAGGCTGGAGGTCATCCCGCTGCGTCTGCGCTGTCCTAGTCAACTCCATCACCGAGAGCATGATGTGCGCCCTTCATCGCAGGAAATGGCACTAGATTTTATTTTCTTAACACTACAGGGCAGCACTACTGTAAAGGGGGGGGGGGGCAACATTATTGTAAGGGACAGAACTACCATGTGGAGGTACGAAGAGGACTGGGTGGGATTGGACATTTATATAATAACAGTGTAACAGAAAATTTCCGCGTGTGATCCACCAGCAAAAAAGCAGATCAGATGCGGACCGAAAATACAGTCGTGTGAATGTAGTTTTAGGCCTCTTGCAGACGAGCATGTGTCACGCTGCGAGTCAGCAGCGCAGCTCCCCCGGCCTGACCTTCCAGCACTGCCAGGGTCACATAGCGTTATATTGATTTATGATGCTGTGTAACCCTTACAGTTCTGGAATGTATTGGATAACACTGGCAGCATTATGTCAGTGTCATCTAATACATTCCAGAACTCTAAGGGTTACAATAGCATCATAAATCAATATAATGCTATGTGACCCGAGCAATGCCAGGAGGTCAGGCCGGGAACTGCGATGAGGACTCGCAGCGTGACACACGCTCGTCTGCAAGGGGCTTTATGGCGCCATTAGGTCAGCCAACGGTGTGCAGGAAGAGTCCCATGTATCCATGATATGCACACATATACAAGGAAGGCTGTCACTAACAATAGAACAGTTTTTGTTTTTCGGTATTGAGTTCCGTCACAGGAGCTCAATACTGAAAAAAACAAAAAACTGATCAGTTTTATCCTAAGGCCGCTTTCACATGGGCGAGATTTCCGCGCGGGTGCAATGCGTGAGGTGAACGCATTGCACCCGCACTGAATGCGGACCCATTCATTTCTATGGGGCTGTGCACATGAGCGGTGATTTTCACGCATCACTCGTGCGTTGCGTGAAAATCGCAGCATGCTCCTCTTTGTGCGTTTTTCACGTAACGCAGGCCCCATAGAAATGAATGGGGTTGCGTGAAAATCGCAAGCAAGTGCGGATCCAGTGCGATTTTCACGCACGGTTGCTAGGTGACGATCGGAATGGGGACGCGATTATTATTATTTCCCCTTATAACATGGTTATAAGGGAAAATAATAGCATTCTAAATACAGAATGCATAGTACAATAGGGCTGGAGGGGTTAAAAAAATATATAATAATTTAACTCACCTTAATCCACTTGATCGCACAGCCGGCATCTCTTCTGTGAGGAATAGGACCTTTGATGACGTCACTACGTTCATCACATGGTCCGTGACATGATCCATCGCCATAGTGATGGATCATGTGATGAGCGTAGTGACGTCAAAAGGTCCTATTCCTCACAGAAGAGATGCCGGCTGTGCGATCAAGTGGATTAAGGTGAGTTAAATTATTATATATTTTTTTTAACCCCTCCAGCCCTATAGTACTATGCATTCTGTATTCAGAATGCTATTATTTTCTTCTGTGAAGAAGTTCGGGTCTGGGTACCACAGTCAGTTTTTTATCACGCGCGTGCAAAACGCATTGCACCCACGCGATAAAAACTGAACATTGGAACGCAATCGCAGTCAAAACCGACTGCAATTGCGTTCCTACTCGCGCGGGTTTGCCGCAATGCACCGGGACGCATCCGGACACGCTCGTCTGAAAGGGGCCTAATGCATTCTTAATGGAGAGCATTCCGTTCAGGATGCATCAGTTCAGTCCCTCTTATGTTGTTTTTCGGACGAAGAAAATACCGCAGCATGCTGCAGTTTTTTCTCCGCCCAAAAATACTGAACAGGTGCCGGATCAATTTACATTGAAGTGTATTAGTGCCAGATCGGGCATTAAGTGTTCCGGCAAAACGGATCCGGCTTTCGGGGCTGTGCATGCGCAGACCTTTAAAAATGCAAAAAAATAAATACCGGATCCGTTTTTACAGATGACACCGGAGAGACGGATCCGGTATTTCAATGCATTTGTCAGACGGATCCGCCTGACAAATGCATCAGTTTGCGTCCGGATTGCTGGATCCGGCAGGCAGAATCCTCTGCTGAAAGTGTAAAAGTACCCTCAGAGTGAGCAGGGTTTAAATGAATCATACTACATGTTCAATGTGCCAGTCACTGCCAGCGCTTTACACAATTTATTTCATGGCCTCCTATGCGCCATTCTTGGATTGGTGGGGTTCCAGTTACTGGATCTGGCAATCCCTGTTTTAGGACATTTCCTCTTTACAATTATCATAGAATACATTGTTAGGAAAAATCATGTAGATCTAAGCCGTTTGTACCGGGGTGGGCTCCCGGGGATACAGTGAAGTCACGAACGAGGAAAGCAACCCCCCAACACCAGCTTTTGCCAAAACAGTTTTACTTAAACGTGGTAATGAACACAACCACAAATGCTGGGAACATACAAAAAATGTACATACACCCAGCCCGAACGCTGAGACCTTGTGCTGCACAGCGCGGCGCCCTCCGATTGATGCAGGAGGAAAGTGCGGTAATTTACCTACTGGCACGGACAACTAAACTGCCACACCTTACCTGTTACCCTAAAAAACAAAACAGAACAATTGTTTGGGAGCGTGGTGCGGGATAGCAGCACGACAGCTTACAATCTTAGTGCTCTACAGTATTCCCCCTCCTATAACTGCTCCTGTAGCACGTGCCTGAGTATTCCTTTGGAGCAAAACGCCAGCCTGGCTTAAGTTTGTGGGAAGGTTATCAGCTCTCCAATGTGAAATGTCACTTTAAAGGGAACCTGTCACCAGGATTTAGGGTATAGAGCTGAGGACATGGGTTGCTAGATGGCCGCTAGCATGTCCGCAATACCCAGTCCCCATAGCTCTGTGTGCTTTTATTGTGTGAAAAAAAAAAAAGATTTGATACATATGCAAATTAACCTGAGATAAGTCCTGTCCCCGAGATGAGTCCAGCGTTCTTTGAATCTGAGCCCAGCACCGCATCCTCCGAATCTCCTCCTTGCTTCCCAACGTCACAAAGCTAGAGTGCTGTAAACTCATGATGCGCGAGCTAGCGCATGCGCAGTTCATTCCCTGAGGCAGATGCCAGCACAGGGAAGGAACACTATGCCGACACTGCGCATGCGCTAGCTCACACATCGCGAGATTACAGCGCTCTAGCTCTGATGTCTGGGAGCAAGGAGGAGATTCGGAGGATGCGGGGCGGTGCTAGGCTCCCGAAACGTTAGTAACAGCTCCTTACTTGGACACAATAAAAGCACACAGAGCTATGGGGACTGGATATTGCGGATGTGCTAGTGGCAATCTAGCAACCCATGTCCTCAGCTCTATACCCAAAATCCAGGTGACAGGTTCCCTTTAAGTTATGGAGTCCTTGCAATGAATAGCAACTAGGGATGAGCGAATCGACTTCGGATGAAACATCCGAAGTCGATTTGCATAAAACTTTGTTTCAATACTGTACGGAGCGAGTGCTCCTTACAGTATTAGAATGTATTGGCTCCTATGAGCTGAAGTTATTGCTTCGCTAAGTCTCGCGAGACTTTGCATAATAACTTCAGAAATTGATTTATACTGTAAAAAAAACATTTCCCAAACTCAGGTTCGGTTCCAAGGTACCACTTGAAACAGAACCAGAGTTCGGGAAATGTTTTTTTTACAGTATAAATCAATTTCTGAAATTATGCGAAGTCTCGTGAGACTTCACGAAGCAATAACTTCAGCTTATCAGAGCCAATACATTATAATACTGTAAGGAGCGCTCGCTCCGTACAGTATTGAAACAAAGTTTTATGCTAATCGTTTCATCCGAAGTCAATTCGCTCAGCCCTAATAGCAACACTTGTGGCCTGACAGAGACCCTAACTGACTAACTACAGACCTGGTCTCAGTCTCTAGGCACCAACACTGTAATGAGGTGCGTGCACGATCTTACCAACCAGGGTCTGCTCTGCATCCGCTGGTGACTGAACAGAACAAATGTCTCTCCAACAAGCATGCGGTACTGCAGTGTATGTTACTTCGCTCCTCGGCTCTCAGAGTTCCTGGAAGCAATCCTCATTCCTCTGGTCAGGATCAGGGTCTTGGACACAATCAGCTTCACTTAGCAGCAGCTCTGGTCACTGAGGTATGCTCCCACACCTGGATGTCGTTGGATCCTCTACTCAGTCTCAGCTTCCTCTAAGATGGCTGCTCCCTTTTCTTCTCCAGGCTCTGAAAAACTTCACCTCTCATGTATATAGAAATATATGCAGCCTGTTAGCTGTGTTTAGGAAACAGCAGCATCTTGTGGTCAAACAGCAGAATGTCAGTTCAGATCATTTCATCTATACAGTGCTCAAACAATGAGAGCCGTTTCTCAATCTCATATTATAGCGGGTTTACGCCGCACAGTTTCAATCGAAGATGGCCACAGCACTCGTATATAAGGCTTTTGTAGGTGCACGCCCCCAGTCGGTTCCTTCCACCCAAGGAGTCTTGTCCGCCATAATCCGGGCCCGAAACGTTGCATTAGCCATAAATGTAATCGTGTGTACTACTGTACAAATATAGCCTTGAATAGCAACTTCACCTGGTGTGCTGTCTCCGCCATCTTTTGTGGAAAATTTTACACCGCACAGTGTTACAGCCGATTGTCAGGAAAGAAGCGTTCCTTCCCGACAGTCGGCTGCTCGCTCAATGAAGGAGACCGCTGCATAGTATAAGGACGAGGGATGGCTATAGCTATCGCTCGTCTCCATACAGAATCAATATTTCTGGGCAGCAGATCGCACAATCTGCTGCCCAAGAATGATGATTGATGTGCCTGCACGAACGACAGGATCATCCGATAAACTTTCCCTCGCTTATTGGCAGCACATTTAGATGGGAAGATTGTTGGGAACAAGCGTTCACAGGAACATTCGTTCCCCATAATCTGCTCGGAAATCAGGCAGTCTAAATCCACCTTTAGGGCTCATGCACACTTTACATCAGGACATGTTCTACATTTTTGCGGATGCCAGAGAACAAACGTACGGATGCGGGCAGCACACGGTGTGTTATTTCTCACGTAGGTGCAATACGTTTTGATGCGTTTTTCACGCGCATGGAAAAAAAAAAGCTGAAGAATTACAGACAAGATCTCCTAGCAGCCATTAGTAAAAACACATTGAATGCAGACTACATCCGGATGCAATGCGTTTTTTCACTGAAGCCCTATTCACATCTATGGGGGGAAAAAAAAAAACAACTGAACATGCTGTGTTTACGCAACGCAGAACAGATGCGTGGAAAAAACCGCTCATGTGCACAGACCCATTGAAATGAATGGGTCAGGATTTAGTGCGGGTGAAATGGGTTCACGACACGTCGCACCCACAAGGAAAACTCGCTCGTGTGAAAGGGGTTTTATGCTGCGTTTTTTTTTTTTTGCACAAAAATCTGTGCGGACAAAATGCACATAATCCGCATAGTGTTTGGACAGTGTCAGTCATGTGTGTGAGGATACTGAGTGATAGTCTGAGATTAGAGAATACCCCCCAGAACAGCGCCACACTTGTCTACTGGCTTTGTCTGGTATTGCAGCGCTTTAGATAACAATAGGAAAATGCCCACACCATATAGAAAAGGGCATGCTGCTTAGACCCGTCTTTATTCCAGTCACAGCACAACCCATCTGTATATGGTGCGGTAAGAAAAACGCTACTACTGTGTGAATGCAGCCCTAGCTCAGTGCTTACACTCTCTAGGCCCCTGATGCACATAAAGATACACAAGACAGCGATCACACGGATCCGGTAAAACTTTCCTCGATTATCGTCCGACACCTTCCGATCCTCATCTGTCATCACCTTACACCACATTATACAGCTGCCCTATAAAGACGTCAGGCAAGATGCCCCTTTTTCTAAACGCTCAGGACCAGCATTGCGCCCCAGCGGGCACCCAGCAGGAAGATGAAAAAGCAGGGTGCCGGAGTGTTGCATTGTAATTGTGGGTGTGCGGCGCTTCCCTTTCCCATCCCCCCGCTGCGAGTCCCGGCAGGCAGGACAGTGCGCATGCGCGTGGTGCCTGTGCTCGGCCGTATGTGTGTATGTGAGTGTGCGAGAGAGCAAAGAAAGCTACAAGTAACCGGCGGCGACTCTCCCTCCTCTCCCCCTCCCTGCTAACCCGCTGCAGCCATGTCGGGACGTTCGGTCAGAGCCGAGACACGGAGCCGAGCTAAAGATGACATCAAACGGGTTATGGCCGCCATCGAAAAAGTACGGAAATGGTAAGAAAAAGGACAACAAAGGAGAGAAATGGAGGGAGGCGGCGGCAGCGCGGCGTGCCCGGGAGGAGGCACTGCGGGGCCCCCGAGCCTACCGGATCCCCCTCGGCCGCCCAGTGTCTACGAGTGCTCCGAGCTCCCGCCAAAGCCGGCAGCCATGTCAGCTCAGTGCTCGCCGGCGAGGGGGGCAGAGCCAGCCCATTGTGGCCGCTCCTGGCCGCAGCCTCCTCCCCGCCGACTGCGGAGCGCCGCTCTTATTTATAGCCCTCATCAGGGGCGCAGAAATGGCTTTTAAATTTAGCGCTTTGGCCCCGAGGCTCGCGCTCCCTCCTCCTCCGAAGATGGGGGAAGTGCGGCTGCATGGCGGAGCCGGCTGTGGCCCCCACTTCTCCGGTCCGTGTTTACACTCGGACACCACACGTGCTCCGTGCTGGCAGATTGTCGCACCGGATGAGCGCCGATCGCACTGATCTCATTACACAAGCCTCCTTTGTCTTCCCGTCACTCGGCGATCTCCGGCTGACCTGGGCTCCGGGCAGCGCCGCTTCTCCAGCCTCCCCCAAAGTTTTATCAATGGTGTTTTCATCTGCTATTTATTGGGATAGGGACACCTCGGTGAGCCGTGCGGGAGCCAATGGGAAGCGGCCGTCTTATTGTGGGATGACCTTCCGGCTGCTTATTGGACAGTCGTTTAAATGGCCGTGAAGTTTCTATATGATGAGATCAGTGCGGTGCAGCTGGGTAGTCATCCAGAGGGGTCTGTCCTGAAATAATCCCCTCTATGTATCACACTTCCTGAGGGGTTCTCCGAGTGTTACCTCTGATCAATATTTAATAGGTGGGGGTCCGACTCCTGGCACCCCTTTCTATCAGCTCTTTCTACGCCAATGATGTCACGTTCATCGGTCACATGATCTAGGCGAAGCTCAGTCCCATTCAAGTGAATAGGGCTGAGCTGCAGTACAAAGCACAGCTGTCATCCAATGGTAAGCTGCAAGGAGACCATGGCACTGATAAGTGGTGTCGCCCCTCTCCACCATTACTTCAGTATTAGGCGACATGCACACGACCGTATTTCTGGTCCGCATCCGATCCACGTTTTTTTTTTTTATCCGTTGCATTCATATGTTCGTTCTGCAGTCCCACAAAAAAGCTAGAACACGTCCTATTCTTGTCCATTTTGTAGATAATAATAGGCGTTGTTCCAATGGGTCAGCAAAAAAAAAAAAACAGATGCAACATGGACGTCATCTGTATTTTTTTTTGCAGACTGCAAAATACATACAATCACGTGAATGCACCCTAAAAGGGATTCTCCGGGATTTTCATATTGATGACCTGTCCTCAGCTTACCAAACACCGTGTTCATTTAAGGGTGCTTTCACACTTGCGTTGTTGGATTCCGGCATACAGTTTTGTCGCCGGAACTGCCCGCCGGATTCGGCAATCTGTATACAAACGGATACCATTTGTAGATGGATCCGGATGCGGATCCGTCTCACAAATGCATTGCAATACCGGATCCATCTCTCCAGTTGTTGTCCGGAAAAACGGATCCGGTATTTATCTTTTTCACATTTTTAAAGGTCTGCGCAGACCGCAAAACCAGATCTGTTTTTCCGGAACACTTGGGGCCGGATCCGGCATTAAGGCATTTCAATGGCATTCTGGCAGGTGTTCCGGAATTTTGGACGGAGAAAACACTGCAGCATGCTGCGGTATATTCTTCGGCCAAAAACCGTACAGTGACTGAACTGAAGACATCCTGATGCTTACTGAACGGATTGCTCTCCATTCAGAATGCATGGGGATAAAACTGATCAGTTCTTTTCCGGTATTGAGCCCCTAGGACGGAACTCAGTGCCGGAAAAGAATAACGCTAGTGTGAAAGTACCCTAATAGTGGCCGTGCTTGGTATTGCAGCTCAGGCCATGTGACAGATTAACGTGCCTGGAGTCAGACCGCTGCAGATCTGATATTGATGAATTAGGGTACATGCACACGAACGATAATTGTTTCCGTGTCCGTTCCGGTTTTTTGTTTTTTTTTTGCGGATAGGATGCGGACCTATTCATTTCAATTGGTCCGCAAATAATGCGGACAGCACACCGTGTGCTGTCCCCATCAGTATGTCCGTTCAGTAGCCCCGCAAAAAAAAATAGAACATGTCCTATTCTTGTCCGTTTTAGAAATTGTTACAATGGATCCGCAAAAAAAAACTGATGGCTTACGGATGTCATCCGTTTTTGTTTTAGTTTTTTTTGCGGACTGCAAAAGACATATGGTTAAAAGCATCTAGCCTTAAGCATTGTTACAATGGATCCGCAAAAAAAAAACGGATGGCATACGGATGTCATCCTTTTTTTTTTTTTTTTTTGCAGACCGCAAAACGCATATGGTCGTGTGCATGTAGCCTTATCCTGAGCATAGGCAATATGAAAATCCCGGAAAACACCTTTAAAAACCGACAACCTTTTTTAAAAATTCAGATGGACTGTACAAGGTGGCCAAAATGCAGACTTTTTTGCAGTCACAGGCTACAAAGTGGCACTGGTAAAACTTCACACGTTTTTAGTGCATTTTTGTTCAAGGGGATTTCTACTCAGTAGATATCGGTGACTTATTCTCCAGATAGGTCATTAGTATCAGATCGGAGGGGGTCTAATGCCCAGCCACCCGCATTGGAAATAAAATGGTGGGCCGCGCCGGATGCAGAAAGCTGTCTGCTGTACAGTGGCCGTGCACGAGTACTGCAGCTCTGCTCCCATCCAAGTGAAACAGTTACTACACAATGGACCGCTATCTACTTCCGGCACCATCCGGTTTTCTTTATACTGCAGCTGAGGGGGTGCCTAACCTCCATCATTCTGATATTAATGACCTATCTGGAAGATAGGTCATCAATATCTAAAAAGTGGAAGACCCCTTTAAGCAGTAATTGTAAATGTAAAGTTAATGGCCAGTGTAAAAGCTTTTCAAGACGAGACAAATGATAATCTATAGCGGTGACAAATTCTGCAGCATTTTGCAATTGGGGACAAAATAAGTAAGGCTGAGTTTTTAGCGTGAATTTTAGTTCTAGTTTTCTGTTCTGAAAAGGACGTAGTTCCAGATCCATCTTATGACTGACACAAAAGATGTTCGCTGGACCCTACTGACCTATCACGGAGACCATCATTTTATCGGAAGTCGCAGATGCTCAGAGGCAGGTGTGAAGTCAGCCTAAAAAGGAGAAGTATTCCAAACAATAAACACCTAATGAGACAAAAGTAGTAAGATGCCCGTCTGTACGAGCTTACAGTCCGAATGAACGAACCTCTAAGGCGCTGTTCACATCTACATTGTAAATTCTGTTTATAATGGGAGCCGTGATGCAGTGCTAGATCTGCTTGATGACTGACACCGTTGACTTCTAGTGGGATCCATCACAGTGTCCTTCGGCCTTGACTGGCAGAAGCCATCTAATCTAATGGAATTTGCGAAGAAGGCTCCAACATTGTGATCTTGGCCGCGGCACCCGATTGTGCAGCCATTGGACTGAATTGGGTAGCAGAACGTCTTGCAAGTTGCTGTGACCCCAGAATTGCAAAAAAATAAATAATCTAAGATTGCTGGATTTTTTAATTCTGAGCTTTCGGAGGTGGCGACTTGCTATCCGCACTGCAACCCTGTTTAGTTCCCGCTCCGTTCAGTATTGCAACAAAGTCTTATGCGAATCAACTTCGGATGAAGCATCCAAAGTCGATTCGCTCATCCCTAGTAGCCATGTTTGCTACCACTTGCTTCCCATTGTTTTCAAATCCGCATCATAGGCCACTAAACAAAGTGGTGTCACTTGATGTGGAAACTGCGAAAGATAACCATATGTGGATTAGCCCCATGGGTGTAAATGGCTCTAATTTTTATACATATCTATGACCAATTGTTTGCTATGTAAACACTGAGTGTGTAGTTTCTTTCTTTTTTTTAACTCCTTGGAAACCCATCATTGTGTTTGTTAGCAGGATGATGACCTGCATGGTAGACTGGCCCTGGCTGCAGTGGTGATGTGTGCTACATACTGTTGTCGCCACTGCAGCCAGGAGTTGTGGTGGGGGACAGGTCAAGTACTATGTTTTGTTGTTTTTAGCCCTTTTAATAGCTGTCAGAAAACCCCTTTAAATCTGTTTTTATAGTTTCTGGTGTTGGTTGCTAGGAGACGATCGGGATGGGGACCCGATCTTTATTATTTTCCCTTATAACATGGTTATAAGGGAAAATAATAGCATTCTTAATACAGAATGCTTAGTAAAATATCCATTGAGGGGTTAAAAATAATAAACAAATTTAACTCACCCCACCGACTTGGTCGCGTAGCGGATCTCCTCTTTTTACTTTCTTCAGGACCTGGCTAAAGGACCTGTGATGACGTCACTGCGCTCATCACATGGTCCATCACATGAACCATCACCATGGTGATGGACCATGTGATGAGCGCAGTGACTTAATCAAAGGTCCTTTAGCCAGGTCCTGAAGAAAGTAAAAAGAGGAGATCCACTACGCGACCAAGTCGGTGGGGTGAGTTAAATTTGTTTATTATTTTTAACCCCTCAATGGGCATTTTACTAAGCATTCTGTCTTCAGAATGCCATTATTTTCCCTTATAACCATGTTATAAGGGAAAATAATAAAATCTACAGAACACCTAACCCAAACCTGAACTTCTGTGAAGAAGTCCAGGTCTGGGTACCAAACATGCTGATTTTTCTCATGCGCGTGCAAAACGCATTAAAACTCTTTGCAAAATCGTGCATTTTCCCGCAACGCACCCGCAAGGCCTGAGGGTTCAGCTTCTGAAATTCATAATGATCCACTGTCTTTGCCGGACAATTCTGCAGTTAGCCACACATTTCCCTTGCTGTAGCTGTAGTATTATGTGGTACTCAGAATAGTACCTCAGGCCTGGTGTCCCAAACAGTCAACCTTTTGGGAGAATTCTAGCCAAAACCAGGTGTAAATCGTAAACTGAACAGAATTATAATAAAAAGCTTTATACTACATTTTTTGGACCCACTTATGGTGGTTGTCACATTTAATGGAACACTGGCGTGGAGCTCTCCATTCTAATGATTGGAATTTTTAAAGTTTTGTAGTTACAAAATATAAAAAGTACTATTACCCCTTAGACAGGTGTACAAGTATAACTGCACAACCTCGGAGCTGGTATACGGTATTCTTACTGTCTCCACAGGTAATTGCTCCATACATAAGGCTGCTGTACAGCTTCTGTGCTACACGCATGAGGATGTTCAATTGATAGACTACCCGACCTTCAGAACACCCACCATCAGCAGAGTGAAGGGGCCAGCCCAAGGTTGTGGGACAGTCACGCCCATATATACTGGACTGTGTCTGAATAAATAAATGGCATTTGGGTTACCAGTGGATTCATGGTACATTCAATATGCCATCATATTCATGAGTGTAAATGTGTGCTATACACAATGGAGAACTTATCTATTATTTTTTTTTAATTAAAAACAGAAATATGCAATGAAAGGTGAAGGCTATCCATCACCTCAGTGGTGGCAGCGGTCAAGGGCCGTGCCTGCATACGTTACCACGGAGGCCATTGATTGGCCAGCAGTGATGTGTGTAGATGTCACTCCTCTGGCATTTCCAGTCTGGCGGAAGCGTAGAAGGGAGCTCTACACTGGAGCTGTAGTGTTGCTGACAGGTGATCTACAGGAATGAAATTACCGGTAAAATGGCTGCCAGTAACCTGTCCTAGAATGTGAGCAGGACTGGTGGCCTTTACTTGCAGAGCTGCCTAAGGGGGTGAAGCCACACTACACTGCTCTACAATAGATGGTAATGATGTGATCCTGCCTATGATAGGTCATCATGGCTGGGCAGCCTGACAGGAAAACTTACCAATGTGTAGTATACACAAGTGCCAGGGTGTTGTGAATAGTGAAACAGCGCCCCCTCACCCTCCTAAGGCAGCTCTGCAAGTGGAGGCAACCAATCCTCCTCACATACTAAGGGCTCATGCACACGAACAGTTTTTTGCGTTCCGTATACGGGCCGTATTTTGATTCCATATATGGTCCGTATACGGAACCATTCATTTCAATGGGTCCGCAAAAGATGCGGACAGCATTTCTATAATGGGCCTACTGTTCCATTCCGCAAATTGCGGAAGGCACACGGGCAGCATCCGTTTTTTTGCAGACCACAAAAAACGGCACTGTCGTGTGCATGAGCCCTAAGACAGGTTGTTGGCGGCCATTTTAAATAATTTCCAGAGAACGCCTTTAATTTCCTAACTAGAGCAGCTTCCTTTTCAATTAAAGGGGTTGTCTCACCTCAGACATTGGGGGCATATCGCTAAGATATTTTTGGCAGTCCCACTGAAATGAATGGGAAATGCACCGCTCCATTCATTTCTGTGGGGACGATGGAAATAGCCGAGCCATTGCTCGACAATTTTTAGCTCTTCCATAGGAATGAATGGAGTGGGCTGCGCATGCTCGGTGTGCCCCCTTCATGTAGTGGGCTCCGTTCTAAAGATAGGTGTGGGACCCGCACCTATCAGACATTTGGGGAATTTCCTAATGATAAGGCCCCAATGTCTGAGGTGAGACAACCCCTTTAATAAATCAGTGAGGGTGCCTAACCACACTGCAGATTTTTTTTTTTTGTAGAAATTTCTGTTTGAAAATCAGTTCCAGTCATCTGAATGGGGTTGCTGTGGCAGCAAGCGCGTGGATTTCTGCTAGATCCATTCAAATGAGGGAACCAATTTGCAGTCGCAGTCATTTTCTGCAATAAAGTCTGCTGCATGTGAACACCCCCAATAAGCACCTTTGAAGCATCCATTTCCAATAATGAAGTAGATTAGTTGTGAAGCATAGAAATATTTGGGTTATCCAAGACCTATAATGCCCCCCCCCCCCTCCACATTCCCCCATATGCCCAGGCCCCTCACACAGATCGCTGCTGTATCTCTCCGTTGCACGGATGAAAACATCCGGGGGTGGGGCAGCCAATAGCAGGTGACACTAGGGAGGCTCATTCCCATTGCAGCCTGCTATTGACTGAGGGGTTAACTGCCACGGATCACAGCACCCTGTCATAGAGGTCGGGTGCCAGCTATGTGATTCTGCCGCCGGCACCCTCCTCCTGTATTTGTATTAAAAGGTTAGTCATCTACATTGGTGGCGCCCCCCCCCCCCCCCCCCAACAGTATTAAAGTCATTGGTGTCGCAGTCCGCCCCCCCCCCCCCCCCCCCCCCCGGTGTTATAATCACTGGTGGCAGTGGCCACAGGGTTCCCTCCCCTCCTCCTCATTAGTGGCAGTTGTGATCAGAGCCCCAGCAGTGTAATCCAGGGACTCCGATCGGTTACCATGGCAACCTGGCTGCCATGTTAATCTTCCTGTTGCTGTGTGTACTATTAGGGTGAATAGTACAAGGGATCAAAAGATCCAAGGTTGTAGCCCCTAAGGGGGCTAATAGTTATTAAATAAAATAAATAAATATTAAGTTTAACTCGCCCCCTTTCCCAATTTTACATATAAAATATATAAACTATAAATAAATAAACATATTACGTATCGCCACGCCCAAAAAAGTGCGAACTGTTAAAATATAAAAAATATCTACTATGCTAACGCCGTAGCAGAAACAAATTAATAAATAAAAACCGCGCGATTCGCCATTTTTTAGTCACCTTGTCTCCCCCCCCCCCCCCCCAAAAAAAATAGGATCGGACTGTTCGATTATGGGCCGGACGTTCCATAAAATGCGGAAAGCATGCAGCTTTTTTGGTGGTTTATTTTTTTCGCGTGGTATCGAAATCGAATCAAAATTTTGGTATCGTGACAACCCTACTCCACACTCAGACAGGACCGTTTTCCCCACCTTATCAAAGAATCTAAGGATCCAAATATTTTCTCAGGGATCCATGCTTATTTTTAAGGGTCAGTGGCTTTTCATTTTTGGACAGCTTTATGGGAATACATGCAGTTCATATGTGCTGATTAGCTTGAGTCTTTGATAATCTGCTTGTGCTGGACAATTGTATGTGTAAATGAGTCATACAATCATCATGATGACGAATCCAGGCGATGGGCCTGATTGGAGTCAATGACAGCAGTGTAACAGATTATGAAATGAGCCCAGTCTGCAACTAAACCATATATGAGAGAAGCCACACGTTGTGTTGTTTTCTATTTTGTTTTCCAGGGAAAAGAAATGGGTAACTGTTGGAGATACGTCCCTTAGGATTTACAAGTGGGTGCCGGTTGCCGAACCGAAAGGGGATGATGTAAGTATTTATTCGTTTTTATTAGTTTTTTCACATGTCCAAATTCTTCATCAAGAACTTAAGGTCCTTTTGCACAGACCGAATATCAATCAATTATCAGGAACAAACTAAGCGCTCCTGATTGATTGCCAGCAGGCACTCAATCACCTCCACTGTATGGGGACAAGTGATCGATACAGCATTCACTTCTACCCATAATTCACTGGTGGAGTTTTATCAAACTGTTGTAAAGGAAAACTGGCTTAGTTGCCCATAACAACAAACCAGTTTTGAAAATCTCTCCTATTGTTCCTGGGCAGTAGCTCATCACTTGATGAACTAATCATCGGGTGATATCCAGCAACTTTTACACAGGGCAATTATCGGGAACGAGCATGCATACAAATGCTCATCCCTAATAATCGGCCTCATTTTCGGTTTGTGTAAAAGGACCTTTAGGCACGACAAGTGATAGAAGGTTCTCTTCTTTACTTTAACATGCCCTCTGCAGTACGCAGTTCAAATTGACACATTTGTAGGACAAATTGTGTCAAGAGGGTAAAGCATTACTGATTGTGTGCTTCTGGGAATGGGTTACGCACAGACTTCACACATGTAATGAGCATTTAAGTAGGTTATCTGAATTCTAAAAGATCCTCTCCAATGCCCGGGCCCCTAGTATACATTATACTTTCTGGCTCCCCGGCAACCGCGTTGCTGTGGATCCCTGCACGGCCGCCGTTGCATCTCCACGTTGCGCGGATCAAAATATCTGGCGATTGGGGGGGGGGGGGGCAGCAGATAGCATGCTGCGGCGGTGAGCAGCCCCCTTGAGGCTGGCACTAGGTCTAGTTGTTACTGCTCACTGTTCTTGGCGTCTGAATATTGCGACGAGTATTTTTAAGTCTATTACTCTGACATACACAATGTCAGAGTTATTGACTTAAAATGGAAATACCCACAATAGATAATCTAAATCCGACACATGGCCTATCTGCAGCTCAGTCCCATTCAAGTGAATAGGCCTGTGCTGCTATATTAAGCACAGCCGATATACAGTGTGTGATGCTGTACTTATTAGGTTGTATGGAGGATGGAGTGCCGCGGCCTCTTCAAACAGGCGGTGCCTGGTCATCAATATAACTCCCGGAAAACCTTTTTTAAAAGAGTTTTCCCATCAGAAATTTATGGCATGATAGATGTGAGTCCCACATCTGAGACACTCATCCATCTCCAGATGGCTTCCTTGGTGGTCCTACTACTTGGACCTTTACTAATCACAAGACATTTGCGTTGCTTTAAAGAGGACCTTTCACTAGTTTAAAAATTAAAAACGAACTATATCAGTGGGCAGAGAGGCGCCCAGGGGCCCCCCTGCACTTACTAGTATGTCTGGGCGCCGCTCTGTTCGCCCGGTGTCTGCAGCTCCCTCTGTTGTACTGGGCAGAGTTTTTGTATTAGGGTTGTCCCTTGCTGCAGCGCTGGCCAATCGTAGAGCACAGCTCATAGCCTGGGAGTCCAGGGCGAACGGAGCGGCGCCCAGACATACTAGTAAGTGCAGGGGGACCCCTGGGCGCCGCTCTGCCCACTGATATAGTTAGTTTTTAGTTTTTAAACTAGTGAAAGGTCCTCTTTAAAATACACTGCTCAAAAAAATAAAGGGAACACAAAAATAACACATCCTAGATCTGAATTAATTAAATTTTCTTCTGAAATACTTTGTTCTTTACATAGTTGAATATGCTGACAACAAAATCACACAAAAATTAAAAATGGAAATCAAATTTTTCAACCCATGGAGGTCTGGATTTGGAGTCACACTCAAAATGAAAGTGGAAAAACACACTACAGGCTGTAATGTCCTTAAAACAAGTCAAAATGAGGCTCGGTAGTGTGTGTGTGGCCTCCACGTGCCTGTATGACCTCCCTACAACGCCTGTGCATGCTCCTGATGAGGTGGCGGAAGGTCTCCTGAGGGATCTCCTCCCAGACCTGGACTAAAGCATCTGCCAACTCCTGGACAGTCTGTGGTGCAACGTGACGTTGGTCGATAGAGCGAGACATGATGTCCCAGATGTGCTCAATTGGATTCAGGTCTGGGGAACCGGCGGGCCAGTCCATAGCATCAATGCCTTCGTCTTGCAGGAACTGCTGACACACTCCAGCCACATGAGGTCTAGCATTGTCTTGCATTAGGAGGAACCCAGGGCCAACCGCACCAGCATATGGTCTCACAAGGGGTCTGAGGATCTCATCTCAGTACCTAATGGCAGTCAGGCTACCTTTGGCGAGCACATGGAGGGCTGTGCGGCCCTCCAAAGAAATGCCACCCCACACCATTACTGACCCAATGCCAAATCGGTCATGCTGGAGGATGTTGCAGGCAGCAGAACGGTCTCCGCGGCGTCTCAAGACTCTGTCACGTCTGTCACATGTGCTCAGTCTGAACCTGCTTTCATCTGTGAAGAGCACAGGGCGCCAGTGGCGAATTTGCCAATCTTGGTGTTCCCTGGCAAATGCCAAACATCCTGCACGGTGTTGGGCTGTAAGCACAACCCCCACCTGTGGACGTCGGGCCCTCATATCACCCTCATGGAGTCTGTTTCTCACCGTTTGAGCAGACACATGAACATTTGTGGCCTGCTGGAGGTCATTTTGCAGGGTTCTGGCAGTGCTCCTCCTGTTCCTCCTTGCACAAAGGCGGAGGTAGTGGTCCTGCTACTGGGTTGTTGCCCTCCAAAGCTCGCATTGATGTGCCATCCTGGATAAGCTGCACTACCTGAGCCACTTGTGTGGGTTGTAGACTCTGTCTCATGCTACCACTAGAGTGAAAGCACCGCCAGCATTCAAAAGTGACCAAAACATCAGCCAGGAAGCATAGGAACTGAGAAGTGGTCTGAGGTCACCACCTGCAGAACCACTCCTTTATTGGGGGTGTCTTGCTAATTGCCTATAATTTCCACCTGTTGTCTATTCCATTTGCACAACAGCATGTGAAATTGATTGTCACTCAGTGTTGCTTCCTAAGTGGACAGTTTGATTTCACAGAAGTGTGATTGACTTGGAGTTACATTGTGTTGTTTAAGTGTTCCCTTTATTTTTTTGAGCAGTGTATATCTGCATCTAAGCGGTGAGACCCTGCCACTGATCATGAGAGCGGGTACCCCTTAGAGCCTCCTCAAATGAACGGCGTGGCCGGTTGGGCATGCACTCTGCCACTCCTTTCACTTTTGTGGGAGTTCTGGCGATAACGGAGTATAGCGCCCTACTATCTCTGGAAATGCATGACTGGCCTCTCAGTTTATTTCAGGGGCGCTCCACAGTGTATGGGGTCCCAGTTCTCCTGATTGATGAACCACCACAGATCTAATAATTGGCCCACCTCCTGTGGATGGGGATAACCTCACACAACCAAATACCTCTTTAAATGGGGTTTCTGGGTATAGTGACAGGCAATCCTTAGTATAGGCCATTAGTATTAGATCAGTGGGACAATGTTGCAATAACATGCACAGCAGTAACTGAGTAGACGGTATGCGCGAAGCCCATAAAAGGGATGACTATGGGGGCGCATAGTTGGGCCCTCACAGTCTTGCCCTAGCAATAGGCTGTCAGTATTTTGAACCCAGAGAATCCCCTTTAAAAGGGGCTGCATGGTTTACAGAATGATTTATATTTAGCCTAGTAGGGGATTTGGAGAGGAAGAATTAGCCAGAGGGTAGAACGACTTCAGAGGACCTCTCATTTCAGTGCGTACTTTGTGTTGCTTTATTCTCCGTCTGGCGGCATTGCAGGAAAATGGAACACTTGCTGCTGGGTTCCTCTGTAGATTAGATGTTTGCTGGGGTCACAGCAGTGATCTGCCAGTCATCATCTTTTCGTCAGGGGACTCTTTCACCAAGAAGGAATTGCCAAAAGCGGGCAACCCTTGTTAACAATACAAACACTCGGGGGCATACACAAAACAAATGCCTATTGCCATGCTTGTCTTGGATGCACTATGAAGAAATGAAAGGGGTTCGTATGCAGTGACCCAAAAGCCTTTTACTGGAAGAGTGAATTGCATAATATGTGAAGATTATTTTGCAGGATGTGTATTAGTCTCTATAGGGTGCATTATATGTAAGTCAGTTGCACTGGAAATCGCCAGTCCTTTTATTTCTGTACATTTCTTTCCCTTCAGATTGATTTGAAAGTGACAGATGAGAATTCGGGACTTCTGAGGCGACCAAAACCTTGTGGAAAAGTCAGATACTGTCTTTTCTACTATTGTTTGATTTGAATGTCACAGGGAGTGGGTTCATCACTAACAAGCGAGCATGATGTTCTGTACTCTACTCTAACACTAACTCTGTCTAATTTGCTGCTTCTTAATGATGAAAGCTCAAGTGCTAGTGAATAGAAGAAACCAACAAGGGTTATACAACCAACAGTGGCCACGGTCTTTAGCGGACCTAGAAATGAAAGGGGGTGGTCTACCTCTGGATAGGTCATCATTATCTAATCGTCAGAGGTCTGACACCCCTCATCCCCGCCGATCAGCAGTTCTGCATTCGCTCCCAGTGCTGGAACCACACAGCTCCATCCACTGTGTAGTGGACAGATCTGGTTACTGCAGCACTGGTCCCATTCATTTCAGCAAGAAACTGTTGTGCCGGAGCTACTGCAGAATAGCAGATCGGCATGGGTGCAGGGTGTCAAACTCCCACTGTTCAGATTGTGGTGGCTTGTCCTGAGAATAGGTCATCATTTCTAAAGGGTTGGATAAGCACTATAAAGAGAAATATATAGGCTGCCAAATTGTATCTTTTTAATTTTCGGTGAGACATATACCGTAAATGGGTCATGTAGTGCCAAGTCAGTTGTGGTCCCATAGCGTCTGCTTTGTCACTAAGGCAGCTTTCACACCACGTTTTTTTAATTTTCTGTTAAACATATCAGTTTTTACGCAGAAACATTACAAAAAAAACGGATGGCAGAAGTGCATAGGTTTTGTATAGCCTGTGTTCCTGACCATGGATGAGACGGCGCTTCGTGGAAATAAATACGTGGTGGGAATGCACCTGAAGTGCAGATATATTTAAAAGCAATGTAAATATCTGGATAATGGACTTGGTGTGTTCAAATTACATGATTCATTTGTAATCACTGGTATTTCAGCTTTCATCACTAATCTACCTGGATTATTTCCTTACAGGGGTCTAGCTCTTGCAGAAAGTTGCCCCATATGCGTCAGTCAGGAAAGGTGCCACTTTCTAATTTGGTTAGCCCTGTTGCCTTTCAGCATAGGGTGCTGGGTTTGATTGCAACGAAGGGCAATACCGCCATGCGTGTTTTCCCCGCATTTCTTTCAGGTCTTCCTATTTCGCCCACATGCTGATTGCTTCCTATAAAATTTCCCGTGTGTGTCTGAGATCATGGACATTAGACGGTAGACCCATCGGGGAACAAGAACTTATGGGAATAAACCATCACTGAAAGGCTCTGCGCCCTCTCCTAGTTCCTCCTTTTTGGGGATTGTCTGTTGGGGCTGCAGTGCTGAGGTATCTGTTCTTTGCTTGCACTACAGTCGCCTACCCCTGGAAGTCCTGCAAAAGGTCCTGGGAGGCTGAATCTGACTGATTGCACATTGGGAGGTGGCTACTATTTGACTGACTGTGCTCATGGGGCATCTTTTTTATTAAAACTCTTGTTTTACATATTGTATTTCTTTATAAAACCACATTTCAGGGAACCTTTTACATTGTTGATTGCTTATTTTGCAATCTACAATCTAGTCTATAGCTTTTTTTTTTTCTTTTTTTTTTATATGTGCACTGGTTAGGCTACCTTCACACTCGCGTTGTTAATTCCGGAATTAAACTGATCTGTTCTGATTTTGCATATCAGGATGCATCCGTTCCGTTAGGATGTAGTTGTGTGAAATCAAAACGGGAAAAAAACGGATCTGTCACTAAATACATTGAAAGATCAGTCTTCTTTCAAGTGAATGGGGCTGAATTACGGTAACCAGCATTGCTGCTGTCCAGTGTTTGGTAAACTACAAGGAGGCTGCAGCTTCCTCAACAGCTGATCAGCATCGGCCCAAGGTGTCAGACCCCTACTAATCAGATATTGATGGCCTATCGAAAGGATAGGTCATCAATATCAGAATCTTGGCAAACCCTTAATTATCATATCTATAGGCCGTTGGGCTTCATGCATAAAACTGTCCCTTCAAAAGGTGTCTAATGGCAAACCATTACATCCCTGCAAATGAAACCTGGAAGCTGTTTGACTCTGTGAACATCACTGACATGTTTTCTTTGAAAAGCATTTATGCACAGTAATAGCCAGTTCGCCGTGTTCGCCCGCGAACACATGCGGGCTGCCATCTTAAATCACAAGTCCGGCGATGCATAGGTAAGTCCTTACCTGGGCCTGTGCCGCGAGCCGGTCTGAAACAAATGTGGTCACCGGGAGCAGGCAGTTCCAAGAACAGCCCGATGAAGGCCCCTGGCGACTGTTCTCGGAACTGCCTTCTCCCGGTGACCGCATTTGTTTCAGACCGGCTCGCGGCGCAGGCACAGATAAGGACTTACCTATGCATCGCCGGACTTGTGATTTAAGATGGCAGCCCGCATGTGTTCGCGGGCGAACTGGCCATCACTGTTTATGCATACCTATGAGGTCAAATTCACTGGTCCTATTTCGGGGACATGCTTCCACCCATGATAGTTGAATCCATTGTAGCAATGGACTACATGCCAGTTTATCAGTCTGCAGAGGGGAATTGAGTACCAGTAAGATCATCTGTTGTCAGCACTTGCTTTCTTTCCATGTAGAAATAAGCAGCATGCCCATCTTGGGGCAGAATCCACCCTAAATCTCCCATTGAAATGAACGAGAAGCTTTTTTTAAAAAAGACCGTGAGCTGAAAATTCAGTTTTGTATTGAAGTAAACACCCATTTGTTAAAAAAAAGTGTCAAACACGCTAATACAGTGCTGAGAAAAACATGTGTGGATTCCACGCTTATTTAAAAAAAAAAAAATTTTCAGCGCTTTTTTAGAATTAATTGTGTGAATGGGCCTTTAGGGCTCAAGCACACGACTGTACTTTTGGGTCACATCCTATCCACATTTATTGCAGATCCATTCATCCCAATGGGGCCGCAAAACATTCTGACAGGCTCATGCACATGACCGTATGTATTTTGCGGTCCGAAAAAAACATCCTCAAAAAATACGGATGACATCCGCGTGCATTCCGTATTTTGCGGAATGGAACAGCTGGCCCTTAATAGAACAGCGCTATCCTTGTCCGTAATGTGGACAATAATAGGACATGTTCTATTTTTTCGCGGAACGGACATATGGACACAGAGTAACTTCCGTTTTTTTTTTTTGGCGGACCTATTGAAGTGAACGCTTCCGCATATGGTCCGCAAAAATAAAAGGGAACAGCCACGGAAAGAAAATACGTTTGTGTGCATGAGCCCTAAGTCTGCTTCGTGGCCCAGCAAAAAACTAAATAGAACATTTTGCGGACAAGGATTGGACAGTTGTGCAAGGGGAAAATAAACATGGCGGCATGCACTCGGCCGGGATCCTTGTTTTTTGGATTGTGGACCGCAAAACACTTATGGCCGTGTGCATGAACCCTTAGGCCCCTTTCACACGGGCGAGTATTCCGCGCGGATGCGATGCGGGAGGTGAATGCATTGCACCCGCACTGAATACCGACCCATTCATTTCTATGGGGCTGTTCACATGAGCGGTGATTTTCACGCATCATTTGTGCGTTGCGTGAAAATCGCAGCATGCTCTATATTCTGCGTTTTTCACGCAACGCAGGCCCCATAGAAGTGAATGGGGTTGCGTGAAAATCGCAAGCATCCGCAAGCAAGTGCGGATGCGGTGCGATTTTCTTGCATGGTTGCTAGGTGACAGTCTATTCACTGTATTATTTTCCCTTATAACATGGTTATAAGGGAAAATAATAGCATTCTGAATACAGAATGCTTAGTAGGTGATCAATTGAGGGTTAAAAAAAAATAAAAAAATTAACTCTCATTCTCCTCTTGTTCGCGTAGTTCCCGGTCTCTTCTTTACTTCTTAAAAGATGAACTATCGGCTAGGACCTGTGGTGACGTCAGATCACATGTGATTGGAGCATGTGATCTGACGTCACCAAAGGTCCTTTAGCCCACAGCTCATCATTAAAGAAGTAAAGAAGAGACCGGGAACTACGCGAACAAGAGGAGAAGGTGAGTTAATTTTTTTATTTTTTTTTAACCCTCAATTGATCACCTACTAAGCATTCTGTATTCAGAATGCTATTATTTTCCCTTATAACCATGTTATAAGGGAAAATAAAAACATCTACACAACACCTAACCCAAGCCCGAACTTCTGTGAAGAAGTTCGGGTTTGGGTACCAAACATGTGCGATTTTTCTCACGCGAGTGCAAAACGCATTACAATGCTTTGCACTCGCGCGGAAAAATCGCGGGTGTTCCCGCAACGCACCTGCACATTTTCCCGCAACGCCCGTGTGAAAGGGGCCTTAGAGTAATTCAGTTGTTCAATGCTAGAGAATTGCAGAGAATTACAGAAACTTGAATGTCACGACAAATCCTGTATGAATGCTTTATTTAGTAGATTCTAGGTTATATGTATTAATCTATTTGTTGTCCACTCACAATTTATTTCTATTGTCCAAAGAAGGGCTGACTGTCTACTAATATCCACTTGTATGTGATTGTGCACAGGGTGATCTGTCTCCAGATAGTTTCTATTAATTTCCATCTTTCTTTCCTCTTAACATTCTTTTGAATTTTCGTGGTCTGCCCTTTGAGACAGCATTGATGATTGCCATAGCTGTTTTTCATTATGTTAACTATTGTGGTGTTTTTTTTTTCCTTTTGTTTTTGCCCTTACCATTCAGAAGACTAAGAATAAAAAGAAAACTAAAGATGAGAAATGTGGTTCAGAACTGACCACCCCAGAAAACAGCTCTTCCCCAGGGATGATGGACATGCATGGTAGGTATAAATGAATGTGAATTAAACTCGTTCATGTGGGCATTCTGGCTTCTACTCTTAGGCTAAGTTTTGCGGGCCGCAATACACGACCACAGTTCCGTGTGCATTCCGCATCACGGATGCGGACCCATTCACTTCAATGGGTCCGCAAATCCGGAGTGCTTCCGTGGGGTTATGTCCCGTA
This sequence comes from Bufo bufo, assembly GCF_905171765.1. Lineage (NCBI taxonomy): Eukaryota > Metazoa > Chordata > Amphibia > Anura > Bufonidae > Bufo > Bufo bufo. The sequence goes on from NC_053390.1 coordinate 213,970,005, forward strand.
CTTCCTTTCCGCAAAAAGATAGAACATGTCCTATCTTTTTGCGGAACGGGCGGATCGCGGACCCATTAAAGTGAATGGGTCCGCGATCCGATGCGGCTGACCTACGGCCAGCGATCGTGCATTGCGGGCCGCAGCACGGGTCACACACGTTCGTGTGAACTCGGCCTTAAGAGCCATGCTGGATCTGTTTTTTAGTGGATCCTTTTTTAGTGGATCCTAATAGATGGCTGCACACTGTGCTCTTCTTTGTTTAAAGGGAACCTGTCATGTTAGACATGGTTTCTGAGCTGCAGGCAGCATGTTCTAGAGCAGGAGGAGCTGAGCAGATTGATATGTAGTTTGATGGGAAGAGATTTAGTAAAACTTGTATTTTATACATTTAAATACCTGCATGTTCTGGGCTTTGAAGTCAAGGAGGCGTCCTATCAGTGATTGACAGCTGTATACACAGTAGAGGGAAGGCTGTCAGTCACTGATAGGACCGACTCCTGGACTTCAAAGCCCAGGATGAGCAGGAACTTAAATGAATAATGCATCTTTTCCCAAAAAACGATATATCAATCTGCTCTGTATCTTCTGCTCTATAACATGCTGACTTCAGATTACTTTGACTGACAGGTTCCCTTTAAAAAGCAGTCCGAAAACTCCATTGTTATCAGAGACTTCATTATCCATTAGTGTACTTATCATGTATTAAAAAGAAAGCATAGCGGTTAGTCAGGCGAGGGCAGATGTTTCACTGGCACCTAATGATAGTGATGAGGCGGCACAGGAATCATGCGCATTTGTCATGTCATGGGTACCTACGGATCATAATGTAACCACGTTGCCTATCATTAGGTGTTGCGTAGTAGCACGGCATTGAGATTTTGTGTTTCACGAATACAAGTCGCCGTGTAACCCCAGCCTAACTTGCAGCAATCCGTTCATGTCCTTCTCCATCTTAGGCTACTTTCACACTTGCGTTCGGGGCTCCGCTTGTGAGCTCCGTTTGAAGGCTCTCACAAGCGGCCCCGAACGGATCCGTCCAGCCCTAATGCATTCTGAGTGGATGCGGATCCGCTCAGAATGCATCAGTCTGGCACCGTTTGTCCTCCGCTCCGCTCAGCAGGCGGACACCTGAACGCAGCTTGCAGCGTTCGGGTGTCCGCCTGGCCGTGCGGAGGCAAACGGATCCGTCCAGACTTACAATGTAAGTCAATGGGGACGGATCCGTTTGAAGTTGACACAATATGGCTCAATTTTCAAACGGATCCATCCCCCATTGACTTTCAATGTAAAGTCAAAACGGATCCGTTTGCATTATCATGAACCAAAAAAAAATAATAATAATTTTTTTTTTTTCTGTTCATGGTAATGCAAACGGATCCGTTCTGAACGGATCTAAGCGTTTGCGTTATAGGTGCGGATCCGTCTGTGCAGATACCAGACAAATCCGCACCTAACGCAGGTGTGAAAGTAGCCTTAGCATGTGTTAATAATACTGGAGATACTCTTCATCCTGAGTAAAAGCTATGTAGCCTACTGACTGGCTTTATTTCCATTCGTTAGTCTGTGTATTTGTGCTATCTAAATTGCATTTTAAGTTTACTTTTCCGACCTTTCAGATGATAATAGCAACCAGAGTTCAATAGCTGATGCCTCCCCAGTAAAACAGGAGAATAGCAGCAACTGTAGCCCTGCCCCTGACAACCTGAATACACAGGCGGACAGTACTGAGATTAAGTCTGAGGAAGCCCACTCCAATAACAGTGAACACCAGGACTCTGAAGGTACTGCTCTACACCATATACACGTTATATCTACACTCCAGAAAAACCTTCATGTATCACGCCTATTACTTGAAAGAATTTTTTGTAATCCTTTAAGTAATCCCCAGTTTTAGTTCCCAGTGGCAGATTTGTTACAGAAACTTCTCCGCCTGTGCTAGTCACACTTAAGGCCCCTTTACGTGGCCAGTGACTGGGGCAATAATCAGGATGGAGCAATCCTAGGAACACCCCTTCCTGATAATTGCCCTAGTTCTGCGGATCACCAGATGAACGAGCAAACAAACACTCATTCATCGGGTGAAAGCATAGCTGATAATGTTTTCCTAAATCATTATTTCTGGGCAGTAGATGGTGCTGTCTAGACAACAAACTGCTGCTCAGAAACAATGTGAATGGGAGGTGATCAAACTAGCAGGGGGTGATTGCTGCATGTAATCCTCCTGTAACGAGCAGGCAATTATCAGGGGGGAAAAACAGTTCGCTCCCGGTAATTGTCTGTTTTTGTGGCCCCTGTAAAAGGCGTCTGAATGCTACCGATCACTGTTAATAGCTGAATGCCTTCTTTAGCTCAAACAGCAGAGATTTAAATTCAGTGGTCCCTCAAGTTACAATATTTATTGGTTCCGGTACAGGCATTGTAAGTTGAAACCATTGTAACTTGAGTCCATAACTCTATGGAAACCAGTAATTGGTTCCAAAGCCCAAAATGTCACCCCAAAATAAGAAAAAGTGATAGCCAGATAGCCAAGACATATAAAGCAAGTCCTTCAGCAAAACAGACAGGAATCGATGCTGGAGGCTGTAAATGACTTTCTATGGTGAGTGCGGGAGCTGCTTTTTCAGGGTCATGCATAGTACATACATGTACCCGAAAAATAAAATGAAGCCACTACTCGCCTGGTGTCCAAAGGAGCATGTCATCCTGGCACAGACAGGAGGCAGTACAGAACATGTAGTACTAGACAACCACTACAGGTGTTTTACCAGAGAAATGGCCATGTTGAGTGGTTGGATCTGAGTCTGAGACATTGTATGTTGAGACTATTTTCAACTTACGATGGCTGAGAAAAAAACATTGTATGTTGAAAATATTGTATCCTGAGGCCATTGTATCTTGAGGGAACACTGTATATAAAATTACAAGTATTTTGAAGGAAATACTTCCAATTATTGCATATTAGCTCATAACACCCAAACCAGAAATGTCTCCAAAAGGAATGAGTGACCTGTAGACGGCTGTTTTGGGGTGCTTGACCAGCATCGGTACAGAGCAGGGTGCTGGATGAGATGCCTTAGATGCAACTCAGAAAGTGTACTGGTTCTCATTGAAGAGACACAGCAGGTGGATAGAGACTTATTTTCAGGCAATGCTCCATGATTAAAATAAAGTGTCTGCTGCGTGTCTTCAATAAGAGCCACTTCCCCCTTTCTTGAGCAGCATCTAAGGTACCTCAACAGCCAAGCAATACATAGCTGTGTACTGCTGAGGGACTAGAGCCCTGAAACAGCTGTCTACAGATGGACCATTCACCATTCTTCCTTTCGGAGAAGTCTCTGGTTTACTAATTTGCAAATTTGCATTTCTATTTATTTACCCATGGAGCATTGCCTGAAGAGAAGTGTCTATACACCTGCTGTTTTCCCTTCGACAAGAACCCCAACACCTGCCCAACACACAAGTTCTACTTGCCTAATACATTTTAGATTAGGAGTAATCATTTTTCATTAACTTGTTGTCTTTTCCACTGATTTAGTTACTTCAGGGCAAAATTCTCAGTCATCAGTTGAAAGTTCACTAAATAATTCAGAGAAAACAGAAACACAAAGCTCTGCTGATAAAGAGATCGCTACAGAGACCTCCAAAAATTCTCAGGTAATCACTGTTGATGAGCAAATGTGATGAATGTAGAGGCACTGCTCAAAACGTGTGCGTGCGAGAACAGAGGATTTTTTTCATGGCTGCAAGAAATGTTGGCATTGAAGAAACAAATAATGAAAGTTAAAAGGGTTTTCCAGAAATTTATAACTGACCTATCCTCTGTATAGGTCATCAGTATCTGATCGGTGGGGGGTCCTACACCTGGGACCCCCGCCGATCAGCTGTTTGAGAAGGCACCAGCTCTCCTGTGAGCGCCGCGGCCTTCTCTGTACAAAGGCTACTTTCAAACTGGCGTTTTGCTTTCCGTTTGAGATCCATTCAGGGCTCTCACAAGAGGTCCAAAACGGATCAGTTTTGCCCTAATGCATTCTGAATGGAAAAGGATCCGCTCAGAATGCATCAGTTTGCCGCTGCTCCATCTCCATTCCGCTTTGGAGGCGGACACCAAAACGCTGCTTGCAGTGGTGTTCAAGACGGATCCGTCTTGGCTATGTTAAAGATAATACAAACGGATCCGTTCTGAACGGATGCAGACTGTTGTATTATCTGAACGGATCCGTCTGTGCAGATCCATGACTGATCCGCACCAAACGCGAATGTGAAAGTAGCCTTACCAATCATTATAGTGGCTGTGCTTGGTTTTGCAGCTCAGCCCCACCAATGAACGTGTCGTCACAGGCCTTGGAAATGCTGTGAGAAGGCTGCAGCGCTCAGTGCTAGTGCCTTCTCAAACAGCTGATTGGACCCCCCTTGATCAGTGCTAGTGCCTTCTCAAACAGCTAATCGGACCCCCATTGATCAGATATAGACGATCCTGAGGATAGATCATCAGTTATAAACTCTTGGAAAGCCCCCTTTTAAGGAGCTTGATTCTCCAGTCATTGTACAAAGTTCAATGTTAAGAGCTCTTTACTTCTTGTAATGCTCTAATGCATGCTTGGGTACTATTGTTGCTGTTGTCACACCTTCCCAACTTGTGGGTGTCTGCTCCTGCCGTGACTGTCCATGAGAAACAGGGGTCTCCTTTCGGTAACTGAAGGCCGCCCTTTCCCTTTTTTTTTATTTTTTATTTAATTTTTTAAGCAATTTCAATAAAGACAAGAACAAGAGTCTCTTCATTACAATAAAACATATCAGACCTATATCTGTAAGGCAAGTCGTCAGCAACTCAATATGTTCATTATCATTGAAATAAAACATGTCAAATATAGACCTGTGTGAAGAGTCCTCTGTGACAAATCAGTTTCAGCGCTATTGTCCATTGTCTATATGATATAGTCTAACAGTGCTTCAAACTATCAATCTTATCTTAAATACCGTATAATCAGACAGACGGTAGGAGGGAGACAAACAGCAATATAAGGGGAGGGTTGAGGAGAGGAAGGAAAAAAAAAAGGGGAGGGGAGCGGAAGAGGGGTGAGTAAAGTAAGAAAGGAAGTCTCCATTATGTTAACAGAGCATGGTATTCTGGTGTGTCCTGGAAGGTGAACCACAGAGTCCATGCTGAGACAAATGCCTCATGAGAGTTTTTCAAGGTGGCTGTTAGTTTCTCCATTCTCCGAATGTCCTCTATCGGAGAATTCGGAATGGGAAAGGAGAAGATCTGTGTCATGGTTTTAGGTACCGACTCCCAAAATTGTCTGATTCTACTACAGTGCCAAAAGATATGAATCAGTGTGCCTGGTTCCGACTCACATCTCTAGCATAGTGAAGATACTGAAGGGAATATTTTCTGTAGGTGGGTCGTGACATAGTACCATCTAGAGAGTATCTTGAAACCTGCTTCTTGAAATTCACAGGCGATTGATGATTTATGCGTTATGTGGAATAGCTTTGGCCATTGGTCGGGGGGAATGTCCGTCTCAAGATCAGAGCTCCATTTATCAATATATGTAGGGCAGAAGTCTGGATCCAGAGCCACCAGCGCTCTATAAAACTCTGAAAGAGAGTGTCGGTAGACTCCTGAGCCAATACAGACCTTTTCGAATAAAGTCAAAGATCTGTCGAAGCCCGGAGACGAGGGGATCGAGGAGAGGAAGTGAGATATTTGCCTAGCCCTCCAATGCCCCAGGGCACACGGGTCCGATAGGTTTTGTAATTCAGAATGTGTGAGCCATCTCCCTGCTCTGTTCTGAAGAAAGGGGCCCTGCACTTACCACTCAGACGCCATTGTAGGTATGGCCCTGAGGAACAGCTGACTAGGAAGTCCGGGTGACCCAGGATTGGGAACAATGGGGAGGGTGAAGGGGATAGTGTGTTCACGGCAGCATACTGGTAGAATTGGAATAGTGTGGAGCCCATGGCCCCCTTTACCTTGTGAGTATTAAAATACGAACTATATACTTTTATTATTACTGTAATCATACTGGCCTAACGAATAAAAGAAGCCTGTTATTTACTACCACATAGTGGACACCATAAACGCCCTATTCAAAAAATATAATTTCCAGCTTCCCACTACATCATATGGAATATTACATTGTGCCATTAGAAAGAACAACTTGTCCCACATTAAAAAAAAAAAAAATAAATACAGCTATCTGAACAGAAAAATTAAAAAGTTGTGTTTTGCAAGGCAGGGGTAAAAAATGAAAATTAGTTGGGAATGTATTAAAGTGTAACTGACCTTTTTGTACAGGTTTATGTAAAACTATTCTAAATGCTCTAATTTTTTTTTCTAATATACTTTATTTTACAGTTTTACTGACAAAATAGGCACCCAAAGTTCAGGGTGTCTAAAGCGCTTTGGATTCCGTACACTTGTACGTCGTGTATATATTCCATTGTACTGCAGGCATAGGGGCCGCAGTGAGTGCTGTACTGGCAGGAGCACCCATTGTTGACCCTGCCTGTGCCCGCCATACTCTGCTATAACCTGGCATGCCACATTGGAACATGGTCTCCTGTACTGATGTGCTGTGCGGAGCTTTTAGTGGAGCAGGCACAGGCAGGAGCAACTATTTGCTATGCAGACCTCCTGCCTGTGCCTGAACTTCTGGTGCCTGTTTTGTCAAATGTAAAAAAAAAAAAAGTATACTACAAAAACTAACTACAGGGAGTTTGAATTGACTTAAATAAACTTGTACAAAAGATTTGTTAAATTTTTAAGAGGACCTGTCAAATCTCCATAGTAAATATTACACATGACCTAACAATCCTAGGCCACCTTTTCTTTAAAATTCTGCTTTATGCCATTCCTTTATTATTCCTCCTATAAATGTACAAGAAGGTTGACAACTGGGTATTACCAGTCACCTTGTCAGTAGTGTGTCTTACACATTCTGATGCTGGCAGCAATGATCAGACAATGTAGTTACTGTGTAGTGACGTGCATAAACTCATGGTCACGTGATATTTAAAACTGTGTTGGTTCCCTATCCCGATGACATCACATCTACATCTGAGGCGTGGAAAGTCTTGTAAGGTTCTGCCCTGTAGACATAATCAGTGACCTTGCCTCTAAAGGTGGTGCTCTGCTCATTATCCTGGACTCCGGATAGTAAAAGGTATGGCAGAAAAATAGAATTTTTACTTTTCAGCTTTTTTCATTTATGGTAAAAGTTCAGGTTTTTGCAATATTGTATGACATAGCATAAAATAGTATTTGGTTTCCCTGTAATCATAATAAGCTCTACAGTATAGTGAACATATTATTTATGGTGATTGGTAGATTTTTTCATTTCAGTAATATACTATTTAGGCCTCATGCACACGACCATATGTGTCTTACTGTCCGCAAAAAAAAAAAAAACGGATGCAGTCCGTATGGCATCTGTTTTTTTTTTTTTTTTTGCGGATCCATTATTTTTGCGGATCCATTGTAATAATGCCTATCCTTGTCCGCAATCTAGAAAAAAAAAATAGGACATGCACTATTTTTTTTTTGCGGGGCTACGGAACGGACATACTGATGCATTTTTTGCGGACCCATTGAAATGAATGGTTCCGCACCCTATCAGCAAAAAAACGGAACGGACAAGGAAACAAAATAAGGTCGTGTGCATGAGGCCTTATTTAGTGGTATGCCTGTGAAGAGAATCGCTTTTTAAGCAGAGAAAATTCATCCTTCCAACAGAACAGGTCTGTAGTGTAATGGTAACTCTTCTGCCTGATGTACAGAAGGTCTGGGGTTCAAATCCTGATAAACAATTTCTTTAAGAAAAGTCTGGAAGACACAGCTTCAATTGCATTCACTGAACTGAAGTGAAGACTAATGAGGCTGCTGACCCTGCTTGGATCTGTGATGCTGCAGACACTCCCCATGAGTATTGAGATAGCATTTACACTGACACATAATGCAGTATGGTTAACCGCTGGTGCTATTATATATTTTTTTCCCGTGTGTAACTAGAAAACTGGTAAGCTATTTGTGTAGCCAGAGGGAGCCTGTGAATTCCTATAGCCTGCTGTATTTACTGCAACTCTTGTCTCCTCTTTTTGCTCCCCAACAGGATTCTGATGACGGTGCCCCTCCTTGCAAAAAGGCAAAAGGCGACAGTTCGCAACAGAACACTGAAGCTATGTAGACTATCCGACTCTGTTTCTCTTTATTTTATTTGGGGTCTGTTTGCTGTAAGGTACATTGGTTATTGCAACAATAGGACAGCCTTACTTAAAACCATCTTTTTCTCCTTGACGAGAATAGGACTTTACAATTTCAACCTACAAAGCAAAAATCTGACAATGCCTGGATAAGAGGCCAGGACTCAAGAAAGTGTGAAATATTTCTGTGAGGAATCCGAATACCAATGACAGTCTGTTGAAGTGGTTGATGTGAACACTCAGGAGGGTCTACGCACTGTTTTCTGTAGTCATTTTTACATTTGTGTTTGCTGCTGTATATATATATTTTTTTTTCCATTTTGCTATTTAACATGTAAAATATTTAAAGATGGTACCTTTTCAGTTTGAAGCCACCATGTAAATTTACTTTTTGTAATTTGTGCCTTTTCTGATTTTATTTTATTTTTTTAACTGAGCTCTGTGTAAGTGGATGAATCTCTAATACACTAGAAGCCATTTTCACATGTGGCGTGATCTGTTCCCAGAGTCTTCTGACGGTTAGACTGCCTTCACCATTTTCAGACCATTCATTCCAGTGTCTTCATCTTTGGACTGTGTTCTTTTATCTTGTAGCACGCACAGGATTGTCATCATCTTTTTTAACTCCAGTATCTGCTTTCTGTGTTTTCAGGCAGCTAAATTATCATTTTGCTTTAGACTAGAGTACAATGAATTTTTCTTATTTACTGTAATTTTATTTGTTGTGTTTTTAAGGTTTTTAATTAATATTCTTCCAAGATCAAGTGATTAGTCAAAGCAGTATTGGTATTTTATGTAATGAGCTACATTTATTCTTCAAAAATAAGTCATTTGAATATGGCATTTCTTCGCGTTCGGTAAATGCTATAGAAAAAAAGTAGATGCTAGGTACTAGAGGAGAGCTAGTTTGGGTGAATAATGTAGTATTTCTACAGCTACTATACAACGCAGTGCGTGTCCTGATGCCATTCCATGAACAGTAGCACTACTCTACATTTATTTTAATGGATAAAAGCGCCTCTTTCTTAGCACAGATACTACATTGGTAGCTTTCTGGTTAGGACTGTGCAAGGAGAATGTTCTTGTCCTTATGTTAAAGGACATCTGCAGATTTGTACCTATGAAGCTGGCTGACCTGTTGCATGTGCCTTGGCAGCTGAAGACATCTGTGTTGGTCCCATGTCCATATGTGCCCGCATTTATGAGAAAAATAAAAGTTGAATATATGCAAATGAGTCTCTAGGAGCAACGGGGGCGTTGCTGTTACACCTAGAGGCTCTGCTCTCTCTGCAGCTGCCACAGTGTGATCATGTTTTTACTGCCTGGCCATGTCCGAGTGCAGAGGGCACGGCAGTCGCAGAGAGAGCAGAGCCTCTAGATGTAATGGCAATGCCCCAGTTGCACTTAGAGGCTAATTTGCATATATTAAAACCAAATTTTTCTCAGCAATGTGGGCACATATGAACATGGGACCAACACAGATGCCTTCAGCTGCCAAGCGCACATGTAACAGGTTAGCCAGTTTCATAGGTACAAATCTGCTGACAGATGCCCTTTAAATCCCACTTTGGACAAAGTGCAAATCAAGAGCTCTCATGTATAAATCGTGTGTGATGTATAAATATACTGACAGACAGTGAAAGGTTAATTTATTGTGTGTGAATTGACTTTTTAGCCAGTAAACCATTTAAAGAAGAAAAAGTCTTGATCTTAACCATTTGGTTTCTGTTTTTGGTTGCATTTTGTTACGAGAGCGTCTGTGAGAGGTTTGCCGTGTTCATTTCTTCTTGTTTTATGTTCCATAAGTGAAAATGGCTTCAAATAAAAATTCTAAAAGCAGACACTTCCCATCAACACAGCAAAGGCTTTGATATCTACCGATTCTGTTACACCTGGACTTTTCTCATGGGGATAACATTATATGTTCATGGTTGTAAGTTTCATTGATTAACTCCTACCACATTCCCTATATAAAGAGTCCTGTATATGTTCGTACTCATTCGTTGACCATTGAATGCTATCTGACACTGTATTATCTTCCAAGAAATGTAACTGTTGGATGCTGGAAATGAGACTGCCTGACTTCTGGTAGTCCCAAGATAGTTTTTTCCATTCGGGATACCCTTTGTCTTGTGTGAAGAGTGGATAACACTGTCCATCCTAGTTTATTATGTAACTTTGCTTCTTTTCTCATTCATTGACAAGAATTTGCTGCGGAAACCTGTGGCGCTGTTGAGTTATGGTTATCATTGGTAATATACCTCAATACTTTACAATAAAATCTACATTTTCTAATTCCTTTGAGTTGATTCGCATCACGAGTGCTAAGTTGTTAGTGACAAGTGTACACATTAATTTCCAAAAGTACATTATTCACTATGCATGCCTGCAGTCAGTACGTTTTACACGTCAGCCATCACAAAGATGAACTGGCTTTTAGTGCTTCTCTTTTACATGGCTGTAACAGGACCTATAGCATTGGTATTTTTTGGATATTTTTTATGTACTTTAACGCATATCATTTTGGAAGGAGCACTGTCATGTATTCAAAATTGTTAATTATCTCTGCATGCAGTCTTAAATGGGGTATTAACTAAGTGAAGAAATTTAAAATGCCATTCAAGCTCTGTGTTAAAACCACTCTGTGAAATAACTGTTCCAGAGTGGTTTTAACCCTTAAACGACCACTCTCTTCTGTCGGCAGACGGCACACAATCTGTCGGCAGCATCTTCTGCTATTGTTGCTTTAAAGCCCCTAGATTTGAGCACGTCCTGAGGAGAAGATACAGGTCATTTATAATAGCTTCTGTCTTCTCTCTTCCAGTCTGCATAGTGCTCAGTGAATGCTGTGTAGTGAAGAGAGGCAATGGCAGGGCCACTATTGGACCTGGTGAACATGTGATCACTGGGTGTTCCCTGTCATGGCTGCGGGGTCTTGGCATACCCAGATCAACTATGGCAATGACTAATGTCACGATGGGGCTGTTTTTCCCCGGTAACTGGGGCCCCTATAGATGCATGTGAATGTCCTAAGAGGTCTTTTACAAGACATAATGCATAACAAAAATATATATGTAGTTTAAAAAAGTTTTAACTTAAAATATAAATAAGTTAAAAGCTGCGTTGTTTACCAGAGATTATAAAATGAGCATATCTTTATCGAATCTAAATCCAGCCATACACATTAGATAATTATATGTCTCCCAATCCTCCGAAGCATAGTGAATTGCTAGAGGGCAGAAAGACGCTGCCAGTCATGTCTGGCAGCAGCATGTTTGCCTGAGTAGAAAAGGATCAGCTGTGCCCCTTTCCTTATCTTCCCTGACATCAGCTGCTGGTGGAGAGTCAGGAGGCATCATACACAAAATACTGTTGCCTGATCCAGCTGAAAGGGGCTTTTAGACAGTTTATAACTGATGATATATCCTGAGAATAGGTCATCTGATCGGTGAGGGTCAATCACCTGGGACCCCCTCCAATCAGCTGGTTGAGAAGGCAGCGGCGTTCCTACGAGCACCACGGCCTTCTCTCTGCTTTTTCTAGGTCAGTGACGACATGTTCATTGGTCACGTGGCCTAGGAGCAGCACAGCTGACAGGCTTGCAGCTGCCTTCTCAAACACCTGATCGGCCGTGGGTCTCAGGTGTTGGACCCCCACCGATCAGATACTGATGACCTTCCTGAGGATAGGTCATCAGTATAGAAAATCTCAGAAAACCCTTTTAAGTAAAGAAGATGGTTTGAGTATTTAAATGTTATGCATTTGGGACTGCTTAAGGCCCCTTTCACACGGGTGAGTATTCCGCGCGGATGCGATGCGTGAGTTGAACGCATTGCACCCGCACTGAATCCGGACCCATTCATTTCTATGGGGCTGTGCACACGAGCGGTGATTTTCACGCATCACTTGTGCGTTGCGTGAAAATCGCAGCATGCTCCTCTTTGTGCATTTTTTTTCACGTAACGCAGGCCCCATAGAAATGAATGGGGTTGCGTGAAAATCGCAAGCAAGTGCGGATGCGGTGTGATTTTCACGCATGGTTGCTAGGTGACAATCGGGATGGAGACCCGATCATTATTATTTCCCCTTATAACATGGTTATAAGGGAAAATAATAGCATTCTGAATACAGAATGCATAGTACAATAGCACTGGAGGGGTTAAAAAAAATATTTAACTCACCTTAATCCACTTGTTCGCGCAGCTGGCATCTCTTCTGTCTTCTTTTTTGCTGTGTGCAGGAAAAGGACCTGTGGTGACGTCACTCCGGTCATCACATGGTCCGTCACATGGTCATGGATCATGTGATGACCGGAGTGACGTCACCACAGGTCCTTTTCCTGCACACAGCAAAAAAGAAGACAGAAGAGAAGCTGGGCTGCGCGAGCAAGTGGATTAAGGTGAGTTACATTTTTATTTTTTTAACCCCTCCAGCGCTATTGTACTATGCATTCTGTATTAAGAATGCTATTATTTTCCCTTTATAACCATGTTATAAGGGAAAATAATACAATCTACCCAGCACCTAACCCAAACCCGAACTTCTGTGAAGAAGTTTGGGTACCAAACTTGCCGATTTTTCTCACGCGAGTGCAAAACGCATTACAATGTTTTGCACTCGCGTGGAAAAATCGCGCATTTTCCCGCAATGCCCGTGTGAAAGAGGCCTAACGGCTCATACACACAAACATATTTTTTTTCCGTATCCGATCCATTTTTTTTTGTGGACCATATGCGGAACCATTCATTTCAATGGGTCAGTGAAAAAAAAAGAAGTTACTCAGTGTGCATTCTGTTTCTGTATCACACCTGCTATGAGCAAAAGTGTAGTCCTTACTTAATCGACAAAAAATGGAACATGCAGGACCAGAACAATTTAAAAAAATTAAGCACACACATAGAAGAAAAGGAAGTGATGGGAAACCTGGTAATAGTATCACATCCAAATAAATGCAAACAAAGCATAATACTACATTAAATGCACAAAAGTCCCAGAAGTATGTCAGAAAACAGCCAGTGCAGGAGAGAAATAATACAAAAGGATAAATGAACGAAGCCTGAATGAAAAGTTTGGAGACCAACCTCATACATTTGGGAGTGACCTTGTTACATATGGAACTCTAAGGCCCCTTTAACACAAGCGTGTTTTCTGCGCGGGTGCGATGCGTGACATGGACGCATAGCACCCACACTGAATCCGGACCCATTAATTTTAATGGGTCTGTATACATCAGCGTTTTTCCACGCATTAGTTCTGCGTTACGGGAAAAACGCAGCATGTTCTTATTTTTTTTCTGCGTTTTTCACGCAGCTCTGACCCCATAGTAGTAAATGGGGCTTCAGTGAAAAACGCATTGCATCTGCAAGCAAGTGCAGGGGCGATGCGTTTTGCACCCTTCCGGAAAAAACTGAACGCAATCGCAGACAAAACCGACTGAACTTGCTTGCAAAATGGTGCGAGATTCACTGAACGCATCCGGACCTAATCCCTCACGTTCATGTGAAAGAGGCCTAAGGCTTTGTTCACATCTGTTATTTCCTGTCTGCTCAATTATAGGAGTAGAACAACAAAAACTAAGGGAGCACTGGGTCAGAAGCATTGCAGCGGCAAATGACCCCATTGACTATAATGAGGTCTGTAGGATTTTTTGGGGATAACTGAGCCAGCATGCTGTGCTATTTTGTCTGGCATTTTTAATGAAATCTGCAACGGAGCTTCTAACAAAGATGTGAACAAAGCCTACTTGGTGTTGTCTCTTCTTATTCACAATTTTTTTTGTGTGTGTAGTTTATGCCACGAGTTGGTTTAAACTTTGTCCTTAAAGGCTATGTACACCTTTGGAGGAAATTTTTGTTTATAATTGCATTTTACTCATTTCTTGACTAAAATAATATTTTCCATTGTGCTTTGTTAAAAATACTGAGCTGTTTTTCCAACTGTGTGACTGGTACTTTCACTTTATGCCTGTCATCTAAGGATACTTTCACACTAGTGGTAAAGTTTTCCGGTATTGATTTCCGTCATAGGGGCTCAATACGGAAAAAAAAACGCATCCGTTTTGTCCTAATGCATTCTAAATGGAAAGCAATCCATTCAGTATGCATCAGGATGTCTTCCGTTCTGTCTCTTTTACGGTATTTGGCCGGAGAAAATACTACAGCATGTTTTTCCAGATGACACCAGAGAGACGGATTCGGTATTTCAATGCATTTGTCAGACGGATCCGGATCCAGAAACAAATTATATCCGTTTGCATACGGATTTCCGGATCCGACAGACAGTTCCGGCAACGGAACTGCCTGCTGGATTCTTCTAACGCTAGTGTGAAAGTACCCTTATAAGGATTGAGCTTTGATGAGTGTTTTATAATGTCAGAGATAAGGAGTCCATCTGCTGCCCAGATGACTGAAAATACAAAAAGTCCACTGCCTGCTACTACAGCATCTGAGCTATGTACACAAAAAGGATTCCATATTTTTAATAAAGAACAAATTGAAAAAATGATTTTTAGCTCAAAATAAGTACAATGCAATAATTAAAAAAAAGGTCACCAAAGGTATACATAGTCTTTAAGTATCAAAACCTCTGTAACAAAATAGGGAACACATGAATATTTTAGTGTTGAATTCCAAATTTAAATTATAAAGAATAAATTATATATTGTACACCTTACCCCTAATAAACGGTAAGTAAAATAAATTCCAAAAGTATTAAAACAGCCCGCTGTGTCCCAAAAGAAAGACAAAAAGGAGCAAAAAATTAATTTCATAGCCCATTAAATAAAGTTAGGGCTGTTAAGCTACCACGTGTCTTTTCATTTAGGTCTAAAACATGCTGGTTGATAGAGGGCTAAGAATTGTTAGATGCATTCTGTACAAATGAATTCAGTAATGTGTATAGATCTTACATACTGTACAGTGTATCCTAAGAAGGCGAGCTGTTGCTTGTGACCTGTACACAGCTAATTGGAGTCATATAGAGTGTAACTGTGAAGCTCCATGAAAACAGTTAACCCCCCCCCCGTACATGAGTGTTTTGTTGGCCCAGATTTACTAATATGTCTGTGTCAAAAATCTGTCTTAGGGCTCATGCACACGACCGTATACTGTCCGTGAGCGGGCCATATGTCCCGGAGCAGCATACATCGCGCGCACGGGAGCGCACAGCATCATAGGTTACTATGATGCTGTGCGCATCGGGCCTCCGCGGGACTATTGTCCTGCACTCAAATGATCTTATTAGTGCAGGACAATATGCGCACAGCATCATAGTAACCTATGATTCTGTGTGCACGATGTATGCCGTTCCGGGACATATGGCCCGCTCATGGACCGTATGTCTCGGAGGGCATATGGTCTTGTGCATGAGCCCTTAAAGTGGTGCAATTTGATGCATCTAGGATTTCTCAATTTTTTTTCCCAACATGCTTAAAAATGGGGATCAGGGCATCACGGGAAAAGCGTAGGTCCTAAGATGTGCCATTTTTACGCCAAAATTGCTCAACAATTTGGGTGTAAAAATCTGTCTCAAAATAAGTCAAGCAATTGTTGGTGTAGAGTTCAGAGTAAAGTGTCTATACCTTCACCAGATTTCTCATCCAGCCTGAGCCACTGTTAAAAATCTGGTGCAGGTCTCGACAACCGGTCTAAGCTTACACTATCTATAGGGATAGTAAATCAGGGTCACTGTTTTCCGCAGGACCAGCAAACAGTCTAATGTGTATGGGCGAGCTCCTGACACATTCTGTAAGCCTGTATGCACACAACAGTGAAAAAGGGACTTGTGATGGATTTGGTTTTTAACTGCTATCACACGTTCGTTATTTACACAGCCGTTAATTTGACGCCTAGCGAATAACGAACATCAAAGAATAGAACATGTTCTAACTTGTCTGTATTTCACTGACCGACTGCCCCCATACAATTGAATGGGTCAGTTTTTAACATCCGTTTCTTAGAAAGGCATCATTGGATAAAACGTCTGTTATAAATGGACAGTCCCGTCCCCCTTCCCCCCCCCCCCCCCCCCTCACTGTCCTGTGCATGTAGGCTTAGGGGAGAGAAGGATCCTTCTGTTCACTAGGGAAATAAGCCGCCACCCAAGGTATCTGGCAGTGGCTTTCTCCTCTTCCCCACTGAAAACAAACATATGTGTTTAGTTTAGGCCCCTTTCACACGAGCGAGTTTTCCGCGTGGGTGCAATGCGTGATGTGAATGCATAGCACCCGCACTAAATCCTGACCCATTCATTTGAATGGGTCTGTGTACATGAGCGTTTTTTTTTCACGCATAAGTTCTGCGTTGCGTGAAAAACGCAGCATGTTCTATATTCTGCATTTTTCACTCAGCCCTGACCTTATAGAAGTGAATGGGGCTTCAGTGAAAAACGCATTGCATCCGGAAGCAAGTGCGGATGCAATGCATTTTTCACTGATGATTGCAAGGAGATGTTGTTTGATGAAAAACGCATCAAAACACATTGAACTTGCGCGGAAAAAACTGAACGCAATTACAGACAAAACTGACTGAACTTGCTTGCGAAATGGTGCGAGTTTCACTGAACGCATCCGGACCTAATCCGTCACGCTCGTGCGAAAGGGGCTTTAGTTACTTGTTGGCTTGTTAGGAAAATAAACTTAGGGTGGATTGACGCATTGGTTTTTAGTGGTGCTTTTCAGAACTTTAGAATTTTTTTGTAACAATTTTTCAACTGGTGTTTTTTTTATTTATTTTTTATTTTTTTTCTAAATAGCAGCTCCAGATGTTAGCCGAAAGTCTATGGGAAATATGAAATGCAGGACACACAAGTGTTTTTTTTGTTAGTAGCATATTTTTCAATTTAGCAGTGTAGTGTCTCTAGCGATTTTTAAGAAACTGAGCATGTTGAAGCAATGGGGTTTTTTAAATAGTTTTTCCATTCCTTTCTCTATAGGGAAAAATGCAATTCACACATTTGTTTTGAAGATAACAAAACTCCACTACAAAGGTCATAAAAATGTGATATGGAAAAAAAGGCCAGTGGTTTCTAAGGTGGTTTTAGTTGTTCTAAATAAACACCAGAGCAAATGTATTTGTGGAGGAGCCCTTAACCTGGACAAAAAAATTGATGAAAAAAGTTGTTATATGGTGTTACTATATTTAGTACTGTGAAAGCCATAACCAAGACAATGCGAGACTGTGTATAATATGTAAGCAGGCAGGCCTGCAGAAAACACAGATAATTATTTTTTTTCCCGTTTGAATGCCTGGATAGTTCTTCTGTAATGGTATGTGTGTAGGGTATGATACATGCATTTGACTCTTAAAGCCATCAACTTCACAAATCAGGAGCAAACCTCATGCTGTGAAAACAGTTGATCTTTCGATATTTTTAATAACCTCGTGCATCATTCCAATGATCTCTATACAGGAAGGACAACATCAATGTCTGTGACTAGAGATGAGCGAATTTCATATTTTGAAATTTGTGCTTCGTTTGGTGGTAAAAGCAGAATTGCGTTATGGATTCCGTTACCGCGGATCATAACGCAATTCTATGACGGAATGCATAACGGAAAGCTTTTAGAGACATTCCGTTATTTATTCCGTCATAATAGAAGTCTATGGCCTGCATAACGGATCTGTCCCGTTTCCATTATGCAGGGAAGTCCTGCAGAATTGGTAACTGAATCCATAACGCAATTCTGCTTTTAACACCAAATGAAGCGCAAACGAATTTCATAACATGAAATTCGCTCATCCCTATCTGTGACAACTGACATCTGTAGATTTCTCATAATGCCTCATGTTCTAGACATTAACTGGTTAACATTCTGCTAATTGTAACACTGTCTTTTCCCCACTATATTTATTTTATTGGTAGTTATGAGTTTGTACAATGTTCAATGATTTCTTTTCAAATAAATTGATTACAGAAAACTTTTGTGTCTTTTTTCTTTTGAGACGAGGAGTCAACAATTTTAAACGCTCATTGTACTAGAGAACCGAGAACCAACCACAACTAGGTGTATTCCCAGAAATGAGGATGTCCGATATTTAATTCCCCACAATGGCCCTGCAAATCCACTGTTAATTGTGGGATTGGTCTCTTCTCAAGCAATGACAAATCACATCAAACAAGAGTTGCTTTACTATCTTTGCGTCTTGGTTGTCTTTAATTTATTTGTTGCATGTCCTGATATTTTTGCGTGTGGCTGGGCTGTGTGTTTGTAGGGTTTAAAGGGGTTATCCAATAAAAAAAAAAAAATTATGCAATTTTGTGGTTATCTATCCTTTTTTAATGTCTGTTTGCCAGATGTGCATATGTTTCAATACGGATGTGTCTGTTTAAAAAAAAAAAAAAAAAACATTTTAGTGAACGCTTTATTTTTAAAAATAAAGATCTGAAGGCATTATCAGAAAAAACGGATACATTTAACGGCTGGAAACGGATTGTCTTTCCATGCGTCAGCCATTCACTGCAATGTAAAAAAAAAGTATATGTTTTTCTGCAGAACACAAAGCATGGTATGCTGCGTTATTCTGGCCTGCAAAAAAAAAACGTACAGAAACATAAACAATTACAAAGTCAAAAGTATGCAGTTTTAAACTATGGTTTCCAAATTAAAGTCTATGAGTATCTATACGTGTCTATGAGTTTCTATACATTTTTTTCTGTTTATCCATAATTTCTGTTTATCCATATCCAAACGAGAAGTGAAAAGCCACTTATATCAATCTGGTAACTCAAGGGGAGTGTCTTTTGTGCTGCAGCTAAGGAGGCGTGTCTCAGCTCTACCTATCACAGCTCAGGAGGCAGTTGAAGGATGAAACTGAGCATGTGCGGCCTTCTCAGTGAGCAGGACAAAGAAATAAGAAAAAAAGCAAACAGCAGGTGGGGCTATACAGATACACCTTATTGAATAACTCCGTGACTATGCTAAATTTTTAATTACTGTATGTGCAATTACAAAAGTATTCACATCCAGGTGCTGGTTTGAAAACTAGAATATTTTTCCTGGGACAACCCCTTTAAGGGTCCATTCACACGTCCGCAGCGTGTTTTGCGGATCCGCAAAACATCGACAGCGGCAATATGCGTTCTGCATTTTGCGGACCGCACATTGCCAGCACTAATAGAATATGCCTATTCTTGTCCGCAATTGCGGACAAGAATAGGACATGTTCTATATTTTTCGGGAACGGAATTGCGGACCCGGAAGTGCGGGTCCGCAATTCCGTGTCCGGGCAGCACATCGCGGAACGAAAATTGCAGACATGTTAATGGGCCCTAAAGGTTAATCAAGTGCTAGTCATAGAAAGTATTTCTCTGTGGATAGAGTAACAAACTGCAAGCCCAGCTCATGCAGACCAAGGCTATTCTCTTTTTTTTTCTAATAGCAGGTATAAAGGTCCATACACATTATTGTCAGCTGGAGTGGTCATTAATCTAAAGTCTATGAGGACCTCCTGATGAGAGAAAAACATTGGGTTGAATTTCAGTGCCAAACCTTTAGCTCTCTGTCACCAGCTTTCTCATCTCTCCCCATTGAGATTACATACAGTACAGACCAAAAGTTTGGACACACCTTCTCATTCAAAGAGTTTTCTTTATTTTCATGACTATGAAGGCATCAAAACTATGAATTAACACATGTGGAATTATATACATAACAAACAAGTGTGAAACAACTGAAAATATGTCATATTCTAGGTTCTTCAAAGTAGCCACCTTTTGCTTTGATTACTGCTTTGCACACTCTTGGCATTCTCTTGATGAGCTTTAAGAGGTAGTCCCCTGAAATGGTCTTTCCACAGTCTTGAAGGAGTTCCCAGAGATGCTTAGCACTTGTTGGCCCTTTTGCCTTCACTCTGCGGTCCAGCTCACCCCAAACCATCTCGATTGGGTTCAGGTCCGGTGACTGTGGAGGCCAGGTCATCTGGCGCAGCACCCCATCACTCTCCTTCATGGTCAAATAGCCCTTACTTTCAAAGTTTTCCCAATTTTTCAGCTGACTGACTGACCTTCATTTCTTAAAGTAATGATGGCCACTCGTTTTTCTTTACTTAGCTGCTTTTTTCTTGCCATAATACAAATTCTAACAGTCTATTCAGTAGGACTATCAGCTGTGTATCCACCTGACTTCTCCTCAACGCAACTGATGGTCCCAACCCCATTTATAAGGCAAGAAATCCCACTTATTAAACCTGCCAGGGCACACCTGTGAAGTGAAAACCATTTCAGGGGACTACCTCTTGAAGCTCATCAAGAGAATGCCAAGAGTGTGCAAAGCAGTAATCAAAGCAAAAGGTGGCTACTTTGAAGAACCTAGAATATGACATATTTTCAGTTGTTTCACACTTGTTTGTTATGTATATAATTCCATATGTGTTAATTCATAGTTTTGATGCCTTCAGTGTGAATCTACAATTTTCATAGTCATGAAAATAAAGAAAACTCTTTGAATGAGAAGGTGTGTCCAAACTTTTGGTCTGTACTGTACATACTTTGTATGGCGTAGTCGGGAGAGATGGTTGTCAGTGGAAGAAGCCAACAGCTATTGAAGGTTTACAATATGTATGCAATTGTCCTTCATTCTTATTATGTCTTGTCCTGTGTAAGATAAACCGTAAGGTGTAGACATTTTTGCTGCATTCACTAATGGATTGGTCAAGGAAATTCCCTGCACTCAGTATTCAGAAGTGTTCTATATCTGTACTGCAATGTATCTGTATAATGACCAAAATAGCTAAAAAAAAAAAAAAAGTATGAAAAAGCCCTGTTTGTGACCTTATTAAAACATAACCTTTAGGCTCCATTCACATGTCCGTAGAATGGGTCCGCATCTGTTCCGCAATTCTGCAGAACGGTTGGGGACCCATTCATTCTCAATGGGGACGGAAAGGATGCGGACAGCACACATTGTGCTTTTCGCATCCGCATTTCCGGTCCGCGGCTCCCGAAAAAAATAGAACATGTCCTATTCTTGTCCGCAATAGTGGACAAGAATAGGCATTTCTATAGGGGTGCCGGCCCAGTGTATTGCGGGTCCGCAATACACTACGGACGTGTGAATGGACCAAAAAGGTTAAAATTGACAGACACTCTCGCTCTGTGTCTCCTTATTTGTAGTAGTATTAATTGAGTGTATTAACTGTTGGGATCACTAAATAATCATAGGTGAGGGTGTATTAACCCATACCGTGCCTCCTGGGTAGATTTACCCTTGCCCTCTCCTTAGGCCTCATGCACACGACCGTTGTGTGTTTTGCGGTCCGCAAAACACGGATGGCGTCCGTGTGCGTTCCACAATTTGCGGAACGGCACGGACAGCCTTTAATATAACTGCCTATTCTTGTCCGCAAAGCGCGGACAAGAATAGGACAAGTTATATTTTTTTTTGCAGGGCCACGGAATGGAGCAACGGATGCGGACAGCACACGGAGTGCTGTCGGCATCTTTTGCGGCCCCATTGAAGTGAATGAGTCCGCACCCGAGTCGGAAAAACTGCGGCTCGGATAGTCATATGATGACTTATTATTTGCGGGACAAGTTGTACTTTTTTTTTTAATGGCACCATTTCATTTACCATAGCTTGTATTAGATAATGGGCAAAAATCTTTGTGGGGTCAAATTGAAAAACATGCAACTATGCCTTTTTGTAAGGTGGGTTTATTTTTACAATGTGCACTAAAAATGACATGACGACTTTCTGCGGGTCAGTACAATTACAGTGATACCAAATGTAAATAGTCCTGATTATGTTATAGCTTTTATTAGTACTATTTTGGCGTTATGTACAACTGTTAGATCTCTTTAGATTTAGTTTATTTTGGGGCTGAAGTTACAAAAAAAAAAAATTAACCATTTATTTTTTAATAGTTGGGACAATTTTGGATGCAGTGATACTTAGACTGGGTTCACATCAAGTGTTTGCCCTATGTTTAACATAGTGGATTTGGTGATCTCTGTAATGGGGACACCCCTTTGCTCGGTTTTCCTTCCTTTGAGGGATATCTGGCTTTCACTGTGTTGAAGACCCATAACTGGGTCTCCACGGTTATTTTGCATATCACTGTTTCCCAGGGAGCTTTGCACTTTGGATTGCTGTGTCGAGACACTTAAATGAGGCTCCACAGTGTTTTCTGTAGCTGGTCTCCCTAAGATCAGCTATTGTTTTGTTTGACTATGTTTAACATATACAGTTGGATAAAAAAAAGGATACAAAAGCATAGCACACTACTCATTTCCAGCCTGCAGAGTCCAGTAAAAAAAAAAATACATTAATGTATATATATATATTTTTCTTTTTAGAATGGAACTCTATGATGTATAGTTTTTTGTATATGTTAAACATAAGACAACGTAAAAATTTAAATCCAGCCTAATTATCTTTATTTTAAATTTTTATATGTAACGTTGGGAAATGAGGTTTTGAACTTTTAATATTTTCATGTATTTTGTTTTCTATTTTTAAAATACTGAATATAAGTGATCAAATTTATTAAATATTAAAACGTAACTTTTAATTATTATTTTTTAGAAAATAGCCCCTTAGATGAGTACATATATAAATAGAACCAAAATTTATGTATAGCTACAATGGTATCACATTTGAAATAATAATAAGTGACTCCAAGCGGAGTTGCAGTATACATATCAAGAAATAGGTAGAAGCAAAAAGGTGGTGCACAGCGGCACTCGTTAAATGGTAACCCGTTTGTCCTACCGCTTAGTTGAGTGACTCCAGTTGTGCCGCAGTTACATCACGGATCAATGATGAGTTGAATCCTTGGTACTGATCGTGCTGCACACGGGTAGGGGTCCGACCTACGGTTCCCTATACTTACCCTAGTGGGGTCCTACACTAGCCCTAAAGCTTAACCACGGTACACCCACTAAGACAAGGGTGTCCCGTCCGGAACCTAACCCTGGAATTGGAGACCCTAATTAGCCCTCTCCTAGAACATCCCTACATGCATGTTTCACTTACAGATGAGAGTAAGACTCATCAGGGGAAACAGCGGGGAGCTGGGCAATTAAATATAGCAGGATACACACCAATGATGTGCCATGTGCATCCTGCAAAAAACAGGTTACAAGCTCAGAGGCATGATACTGCTCAAATGAGCCTGATAACAGGGGGAAATAGATAGTATTCACCCCTGGATTTCCTGATATAACTTCAGTGGTCTCACTGGGCCCGATATAGCCAGCATTTTTTTAAATAATTTTTATATTATTTTTTACTTTCATTTTTAGTCACCTTAGCGGACTTGAGCATGCAATCCTTTGATGCAATCTATGGGAGTTTTACAGGCTTCCTATTAAGCCCTGCTGCAGTTTGTTTCCTATGGCAGGCCTTGGAATGTTCACAAGGCCCCAAATTGCCATAGTAACTGATCAGTACCCTGTAATTTCACCACATGGGTTCCTCTGTATAACCTCACAGATACTGTGGTCACAATTGACCGCAGCATCTGAGGGGTTAGAGCAACAGTACATCACTAGTACTACATCCTTCAGTTCCCATCATGCATTGCTGACATCTATTTAGTTCTTCTCCCCATACATACCCCTAGCTGCTGAAGAGCAAGCCTCCCTCCTCTTGTGCACTTTATATTGTGCTCCCCCCGCAGCTTAGCCTCTCACATTGAGGCCTCTTTCACACGACCGTTTTTTTTTTTCCGTTTTGCGGGCCATTTTTTGCGTTCCGTATACGGAACCATTCATTTCAATGGTTCCGCAAAAAAAACGGAATGTACTCCGTATGCATTCCGTTTCCGTTTTTCCGTTCCGTTGAAAGATAGAACATGTCCTATATTTGGCCGCAAATCACGTTCCGTGGCTCCATTAAAGTCTATGGGTCCGCAAAAAAACGGAATGCATACGGAAATGCATCCGTATGTCTTCCGTATCCGTTCCGTTTTTTGCGGAACCATCTATTGAAAATGTTATGCCCAGCCCAATTTTTTCTATGAAATTACTGTATACTGTATATGCCATACGGAAAAACGGAACGGAAAAACGGAACGGAAACGGAAACACAACGGAAGCAAAAAACGGAACAATGGATCCGTTTAAAACGGACCGCAAAACACTGAAAAAGCCATACTGTCGTGTGAAAGAGGCCTGATTCCAAGTTAAACCCTTGCATAACTCCTAATGCCGGAATTGAGCCTGCTCAACCAGAAAGTTGAAGCTAAACTACAGGTCTTAGGGTACTTTCACACTAGCGTTTTTCTTTTCCGGCACTGAGTTCCGTCACATCCGAAGTTGATTCGCATGAAACTTTGTTTCAATACTGTACGGAGCGAGCGCTCCATACAGCATTAGAATGTATTGGCTCCGATGAGCCCAGGTTATTTATACAGTAAAAAACCATTTCCCGAACTCGGGTTCGATTTCAAGGTACCACTTGGAACTGAACCCGAGTTTTGGAAATGTTTTTTTTTACGGTATAAATCAATTTCTGAAGTTATTATGCGTAGTCTCGCGACACTTCGCAAAGTAATAACTTCGTCTTATCGGAGCCAATACATTCTAATACTGCAAGGAGCGCTCGCTCCGTACAGTATTGAAGCAAAGTTTTTAGCGAATCGACTTCGGATTTTTCATCCAAAGTCGATTCGCTCATCCCTAGTGAAGACCATATCAACAGAAGCTAATTCATCTTCAAAGAAAAACGAACATCGGGTGATTCCTATCAATAAGCGTGAAAGGCTAAGTTATTATTTAGAATGTCAATGATAAAGTCCAGTAAAATTGGATTTTTTGTACTCACCGTAAAATCCTTTTCTCGTAGTAGGCATTGGGGGACACAGCACCATGGGTATATGTCCAACTACCACTAGGAGGCGACACTAGACATAAAAAAGTGTTGTCTCCTCCCCGTTGGGCTATACCCTCTCCACAGACACTAGGCAGATCAGTTTGTACTAAAAGCAGTAGGAGAGAGAAGAAAGGCAAGGAACCAACAACTCCCGTACCGGGAAAGATCAAGAGACCAGCCCGGAGAAGCGGAAGTAAAAAAAAAACATAGGGTGGGATCTGTGTCCCCCAATGCCTACTACGAGAAAAGGATTTTACGGTGAGTACAAAAAATCAAATTTTCTCGTGCATGGCATTGGGGGACACAGCACCATGGGACGTCCCAAAGCAGTCCCCGAGGGTGGGAAAAGAACAGCCATGCCACCTGTTGGGCATACAGTTGCGGAAGAACCATGTGACCCAACAGGAGAAAAGCATAGAATAGGCAGGAAGCCACATAACCAGGGAGAAACCCCAAGGAAGCCACAGTGACGACTGCCAGCACCCCAGGACAAATGCCTGGGAGAACAACCCAAATGCAAGAAGAAGGCAAAGGGGATCACCGAGCTCAGCCGAAGGCTGGAGAGAAAGTAGGACAGCACCACGTATCGGAGCTACCTAACATTCTAATAGTTTCAGGTGAAAGCACAAACACCCTGAGGCCAACCCCTGACGGGCCAGGGGATCAAGGGAACATGGAATCACTGAAGGCCAAACGAGTGAGGGAAGCCATAGCAAGGCTCACATGTGAAGGGAGCAGGTCTCCCCTCACCGCAAAGCAGGTGAAGAAGTTAAGCGCCGTATTAAAAGGAAAAAATCCCAAAGGCGCTAAGGGAAACCGCCAACCCTTGGAAGGGGAGGGGGTTGTAAGTAAAAAACAGAAAAAGATAAGACCTGCATCCCCAAACTAGGAGAAGAGGAACGAGCCTCTGAAAACAAAATACCGCTGAGAAGCGCAAGACCAGAGAAACTCCGGCCAAATTAAGTATCGGGGAAAAAGGGGACCAGATGCAGGCCCAGGAAATCTCAGCAGGGGCACACTGGAGTGAGGGAAGCCATAGCAAAGCTCACATATGAAGGGAGCAGGACTTCCCCCACCGCAAAGCAGGTAATGAAGTGAAGCGTCCTATTGAAAGGTGAAAACCCCAAAGGCGTTTAGGGAAACCGCCAACCCTTGGAAAGGGAGGGGGTTGTAAGTAAAGGCCAGAAAAAAGAAAGGATAAGATAAGCCTTGCATCCCAAAACCAGAAGACGAGGAACGAGCCTCTGAAAACAAAATATCGCTGAGAAGCGCAAGGCCGGAGAAACTACCAAGACATAGCTGTCCATGTAAACTGACAGCGCAGGCAAGGAAAGCACTAATTAGAGAAGCAGCCACCAGGCCCATGGTCACTCTGGAGGAGCAGCAGAGATACATAGCTCAGGTGGAAGAATCTGTTTACAGGACAACTATTAGGGTCCATTCACACGTCCGCAAAATGGGTCCACATCCGTTCCGCAATTTTGCGGAATGGGTGCAGACCTATTCATTTTCAATGGGGCCGGATTGTGCTATCCGCATTTGCAGATCCGCAGTTCCGCATCTGTTTCCGCAAAGAAATAGAACATGTCCTATTCTTGTCCGCAATTTGCGGACAAGATTAGGCATTTTCTATTATAGTGCTGGCGATGTGCGGTCCACAAATTGCGGAATGCACATTGCCAGTGTCCGTGTTTTGCGGATCCGCATAACACTTACGGACGTGTGAATCGACCCTTAGTCGTGTGCGCCACAAATCTGGCATTTATGGAAGAAGTCACATTTGCAGTTTGCCAAAAGCCATATAGGGGAAACTGCAAACACATGGAAGAAGTTGTTCTAGTCAGATGAGACCAAAGTTTAACTTTTTGGTCAAAATGCTAAATTTCATGTGTGGTGGAAAAACTAACACTGCACATTATCCTGAACACACCACTGGGAAACAGTGGTGGCAGCATCATGTTGTGGGGATGCTTTCCTTCAGCAGGGACAGGGAAGCTGGTCAGAGTTGATGGAAAAATGGATGGAGCTTTATACAGGGCAATCCTGGAGGAAAACCTGGTAGAGGCTGCAAAAGACTTAAGACTGGGGCTAAGGTTTACCTTCCAGCAGGACAGTGACCCTAAACATGCAGATAAAGTTACAATGGAATGGTTTAGATCAAAGCATATGCATGTCCAGTCAAAGTCCAGACCTAAATCCCATTGAGAATCAGTGGACAGACTTGAAAATTGCTGTTCACGCTCTCCATCCAATCTGGATAAGCTTGAGCTATTTTGCAAAGAATGGGCAAAAATTTCAGTCTCTAGTTGTGTAAAGCCAGGGCCGATCCTAGGGTCACAGGCGCCTGGGTGCAGAAATATTTCTGGCGCCCCCACATGGGCGTGGTTATCTTACTAACTCCTCCCCTTTACAATGTTTCTATGGCAACAACTTCAGCCCCACGAATCGGCGGCTCGGCTGCTCGGCTTAAAAAAAAAAAAAAGTCAAAAAAAAAAAAGTCCCGGCGGCTCGCTCGGCCAGGGCCGGACTGGGGATAAAAACCAGCCCTGGAAAAAGTTGCACACCAGCAGCCCCACAGCATTGCGTCATTATTTACTTGTTTATAATAGGAGAAAGCATTCATTTTAAAACACGTGTGTAAACACTAATATGAACTTTGCTCCACGATAGCTCTTTTGTAGAACCCCCATAAAAACTTACAGTTACTTGACTTGGCCCATGGGGATCTCGGACGCCACTTCAACACTTTGGCCGGGGGCTCGGCGGAGCTGATGTTGTGCTTTAACCTAATGAGAAAGATTTCATAATAAGGATTTGGAGAAAGGGCAGAGGGATAGCAGAGCAGGGAGAGGCTGGTGCTGCTACTAGGGGGTCATACCATGGGGGAGTAATAAAGCCCACCATAATGCCCCCCCAGTAGTAATAATTCTCCTTATAATATGCAAAACATTTGTAATGCCCCCAGTTGAGCTAATGTTCCCATAATGTGCCAATATAAAATACCCCTTCTCAGTGCCCCCGTAGATGACCCCCATAGTGCCCCCCCCTTCCCCATAGTACCCACCATAATGTGTCCCAGTATAAAATGCCCCTATACAGAGCCCCCATATAAAATATCTTCTTTTTTAGCCTCAGTAGATGCCCCTATAGTGCCCCCCAATAATCTGCAGTAAGATGTGCCCCCATAGATGCCCCCAATCATGTGCCAGTAATAAGAGCCCCCCCACCATCATGTGCCAGTAGCCAGAGCCCCCCCATATCATGTCAGTAGCCAGAGCCCCCCCATATCATGTGTCAGTAGCCAGAGCCCCCCATATCATGTGCCAGTAGCCAGAGTGCCCCCAATCATGTGCCAGAAATAAGAGCCCCCCCACCATCATGTGCCAGTAGCCAGAGCCCCCCATATCATATGCCAGTAGCCAGAGCCCCCCCATATCATGTGCCAGTAGCCCCCCTATGTGCCAGTAGCCCTCCTTATCATGTGCCAGTAGCCCCCCTTATCATGTGCCAGTAGCCCCCTTATCATGTGCCAGTAGCCCCCCATATCATGTGCCAGTAGCCAGAGCCCCCCCCCTTATCATGTGCCAGTAGCCAGAGCCCCCCCCCCATATCATGTGCCAGTAGCCAGATCCCCCCCATTATCATGTGCCAGTAGCCAGAGTGCCCCCATATCATGTGCCAGTAGCCAGAGTGCCCCCATATCATGTGCCAGTAGCCCCCCATATCATGTGCCAGTAGCCCCCCTTATCATGTGCCAGCCCAGTAGTCCCCCCTTATCATGTGCCAGCCCAGTAGTCCCCCCTTATCATGTGCCAGCCCAGTAGTCCCCCCTTATCATGTGCCAGCCCAGTAGCCCCCCTTATCATGTGCCAGCCCAGCCCAGTAGTCCCCCCTTATGTGCCAGCCCAGTAGCCCCCCTTATCATGTGCCAGCCCAGCCCAGTAGTCCCCCCTTATGTGCCAGCCCAGTAGCCCCCCTTATGTGCCAGCCCAGTATTGTACCTATATAAAAAAAATAAAAAAAAAATAATACACTTATACTTACCTCCAGCAATGCGATGCGATGCAGGCCACCTCTTCCGTCTGTGTCCCTCGCCTCGCTATACCGCTCAGGCGACGCGACGCGATGACGTCATCGCGCCATCACCGGCCTCTGATAGGCTGCCAGCACTAAGCCGGCAGCCTATCAGAGGAACAGGAGGGGACACACCTCTCCCTCCTCTGCCGCAGCACAGACAGGCATCTGTATTGCCGTCCTGAGGACGGCAATACAGATGACTATGGAGATGAGCGCTTCCGCAATGGAGGCGCTCATCTCCTGCTCTGCCCTGCCGCCGGCCGCGGCCGCCCCCACTTGTCACCAGGGCCGCAGCGCTGGGGTGCGGGGCACCCACTGCACCCCGTGTAGGATCGGCCCTGTGTAAAGCTAGTAGAGACATACCCCCCAAAATACTTGCAGCTGTAATTGCAGCGGAAGGTGGTCCTACAAAAGTATTGACTCAGGGGGGCTGAATACAAATGCACGCCACACTTTCCAGATTTTTCTTTATGAAAAATTTTGAAAAACATTCCAGTATATAATTTTCTTTTTACTTTACTCATACTTGTTACTTTGTGTTTGGTCTATCACATAAATGTATTTTATTGGGATTTTAAATTTGTGAGTGTAACGTGAAAATATGTAGAAAAGGTCAAGGGGTATAAATACCTTTTCAAGACACTGTACTGTATCTCTTCCTTCCACAGGTTAGATTACATTTGCATTTTTATGCTTAGAGCCAGAGAACCCCTTTGACAGTACAGCTACAATGTAATAGATACAATAGATATTGTAATAGTTCTTTTTACTTTCTCTATTTTTATGATTCATTCCTAATTTGGCTTCCAAGACTGCATAAGGAAACTTGATTCTGTGGCCGTACCCTTAAAGTCACCCGGGAGTTCCACAAACATTAACAAGCTCACTATTTTAGTTTCAGAACATTTCTATTATTCTCAATATTTTACAGTAAGGGATACATTATTAGCACAAATACATATTTCAGCTGCTGAAAAACTTCTTTATGAAGAAATAGGTAAAATTCCTGCAGAATTTTGTTTATTATGGTATGATATGAGGTTCTGTAGCTGAAGTTGGTACATGATATTCTGCAACTTTTGTATATGTAATGATGTTCTTCAGCAAGTGTGGACTGTATGATGATGTTTTGCAACATCTGATGAGTGTAGTATGAGGTCCTGAAGCAGCTGAAGCTGTGGCTCTACAGTGACTGAGTTGTGTATTATGAGATCGTAAAGCCATTTTCACAGAGTCAGTGTTTGAAGGTTCCACTTCTGGTTTTGGCTTACAATCACTAAGGCCCCTTTGACACGGGCGAGTATTCCACGCGGGCGCAATGCGTGAGTTGAACACATTGCACCCGCACTGAATCCTGACCCATTCATTTCTATGGGGCTGTGCGCACGATATGTGATTTTCACGCATCACTTGTGCGTTGCGTGAAAATCACAGCATGCTCTATATTGTGCGTTTTTCACGCAACGAGGCCCTATAGAAGTGAATGGGGCCGCGTGAAAAGCAAGCAAGTGCAGATGCGGTGTGATTTTCAGGCATGGTTGCTAGGTGACGATCGGCCTGGGGACCCGATCTGTATTATTTTCCCTTATAACATGGTTATAAGGGAAAATAATAGCATTCTGAATACAGAATGCAAAGTAAAATAGTGATGGAGAGGTTAAAAATAAAAAAATAATTAACTCACCGAGTCCACTTGATCGCGTAGTTGCGGATCTCTGTCTTCATCTGTAATGTTGAGCTGCTGGCTAAGGACCTGTGGTGACGTCACATCACATGATCCAATCACATGGTCCCTCACCATGGTGATGAACCATGTGATTGGACCATGTGATGAGCACAGTGACGTCATCAAAGGTCCTATTCCTGTGCACAGCAAAGAAGAAGACAGAAGAGATGCCGGCTGCGCGATCAAGTGGATTAAGGTGAGTTAAATAATTTTTTATTTTTTTTTAACCCCTCCAGCCTTATTGTACTATGCATTCTGTATTAAGAATGCTATTATTTTCCCTTATAACCATGTTATAAGGGAAAATAATACAATCTACAGAACACCTTTGGGTACCAAACATGCAGATTTTTCTCACGCGCGTGCAAAACGCATTACAATGTTTTGCACTCGCGCGGAAAAATTGTGCATTTTCCCGCAACGCACCCGCATCTTATCCGGGCACAAAACATGATGCCCGTGTGAAAGAGGCCTAATGGAAATCACTGACCAAACACTGACTGTATGAAAGCGGCCTAAAGCAAATGAGATATGTATTCTGGAGCAGCAGCTGTGTTTTATCCTATGATGTTCTTCAGCATGTGTGGTCTGTATAAGCAGCTGAAGTATGTATTACAAGCTTTTGCAGCAGTTTAGATGTGTGTTATGATATTCGGCAGAAAGTGAGGTATGCATTATGGTGTTCTGCAGCAGCTAAAATATATTTTATGATTTTCTGCAGTAGTCAAGGCACAGTATGGTCAGGGGCGTAGCTAAAGGTTCATGGGCCCTGGTGCAAGAGTTCAGCTTGGGCACCCCTCCCCTTCAGTGCTTTGTGGCAAGGGGCAGGGGAGCACCTAGCCTTTCTAGTGCCCTCCCTCCCATGCTAAATTCTCAACCTAACCACATCCCTCCAGCACTATATTAAAGGAGTTGTCCTCTTTTTACTATTGATGACCTATCCTCCAGCACCCCTGCCAATCAGCTGTTAGAAGATAAGGCAGCATTCACATGAACGCTGCCTTCTCTGCTCAGTTTACTTGCTCGCTGCAGCAATTGCAATGGTGAGCAGTGTAATTACAAGTATGGTGTCCCCATTCACTTCTATAGGACGGCTCCGCCTGTTCAAGTGAATACTACAAAGCCGTCCCATAGAAGTGAATGGGGACGCCATACTTGTAATTACACTGCTCCCCACTGCAATTGCTGCGGTGAGCAGGAAAACTGAGCAGAGAAGTCAGCGCTCGTGTGAATGCTGCCTTCGCTTCTAACAGCTGATGGTTGGGGGTGCCGGGAGTCAGACCCCCACTGATCTGACATCGATGACCTATCCTGAGGATAGTTCATCAATCGTAAAACTCAGACAACCCCTTTAAAGACATACTTGGAAAACAGTATATACAGCTCTACAAATCCTACAGGAGAATACAGCGCCACATATGTACCTCTTACATGCAGTGACGTCTCCTCTGATGTAGATATTCTCTTTCCTCATCTTCTCCATTCCATCAGACCCCCATGATGATTTCTTTCAGCCATCTCTTCTCTCTGCAGAGTTTGACAGACAGATATCTTAGTTTCCTACTTTTCCATAATCCTCCCACCTTCTGAACACGCCTTCCTGCTACCCCGAAAACTGTTTATGCTGTGCTCTCCAATACTATACTGCAGAAATGTCATGGATGAGATTTGCAGATAGCTGGAACTTATAAATAAACGAGCGACTGGCTTGATTCCAAACTAAGGAGCTATTAGGTGAGCCCTATAAAACCCTAAGAGCTCTCCCTGACTGCTATGCACATACAAGGGTCTCGATGGTAGACGATTGCATGCCCACGTACCTAAGTCTGTGTGACACCTGAAAACCCTATAATAGTGAGGGGACACGACCACCGGCTCCCTGCACTTAATACGGAGGGAGACAGGGTCACCTAGAATCAAGCCAGCAAGCAAACACAATAAAGTAAAGGACTTATCTGAGCAAACAGCAGACGCAGCCTCCAGCAGTGAACACTTCATCCAGGAAGTAGTATAAACCGCAAAGTGAGGCAGTATGGGAGGGAATATAAAGGAAGATGATTATGTCTAAATAAGTGACACCTGGCAGAAGGAAAGGAGATGAGAAAGTGAAACCAAAACAAAGAACATCATACAAGAGGTAGAGAAGAACGTCTGCCAGACCTTCTCACAGAAGTGGCGGTGACAGTACCCCTCCCTCTACGGCTGGACTCCGGCAACTCAGAGCCCACCTTCTCAGGATGAGACCTTTGGAAAGCCCTGATGAGACGAGTGGCCTTAATGTCCGCCACTGGGACCCACATCCTCTCCTCAGGACCATTACCCTCCCAATGAACGAGGTACTGGAGAGAACCGCGGATAATGCGAGAATCCACAATCCTAGAGACCTGAAATTCAAGATTACCATCAACAATAATCGGAGGAGGAGGCAAAGAGGAGGGCACAGTGGGTTGGACATAAGGTTTTAATAGGGACTTGTGAAAAACATTATGGATCTTCCAAGTCTGAGGAAGATCAAGATGGAAGGCAACGGGATTGATGACGGACAAGATCTTGTAAGGCCCAATAAACTTAGGACCCAACTTCCAGGAGGGAACGTTCAGTTTGATATTCTTTGTGGACAACCACACCAGATCACCCACATTCAGGTCCGGACCAGGCACACGTCTCTTATCCGCCACACACTTATATCTCTCACTCATCCTCTTCAGATTACCTGAATCTTTTGCCAAATAAATGACAAAGACGAGGAAAATCTCTCCTCATCAGGTAAACCAGAAGACCAGTCTCCAGAGAATGTCCCAAACTGCGGATGAAACCCATATGCACCAAAAAATGGTGACTTATCAGAGGATTCCTGGCGACGGTTATTTAAAGCAAACTCAGCAAGGGACAAAAAAGAATACCAATCCTCCTGATTCTCCGCCACAAAACAGCGCAGATATGTCTCCAGATTCTGATTGACATGTTCGGTCTGACCATTCGACTGCGGGTGAAAAGCAGAAGAGAACGACAACCGAACCCCCAAGCTAGAACAGAAGGCCTTCCAGAATCTGGAAACAAATTGCGTGCCCCTATCAGAAACGATGTCTGAAGGGATGCCATGCAATTTAACAATATGATCAACAAACGCTTGCGCCAGCGTCTTAGCATTGGGTAACCCAGGAAAGGGAATGAAATGTGCCATTTTGCTAAAACGGTCAACTACCACCAGAATCACAGTCTTCCCCGAGGAACGAGGCAGGTAATGAAATCCATGGACAGATGCGTCCAAGGACGGGAAGGAATGGGTAACGGGAGGAGAGAACCCGATGGCCGTGAATGAGGGACCTTGGCACGAGCGCAGGTCTCGCAGGCTGCCACAAAACCCTCAACCGTCTTACGAAGAGCCGGCCACCAGAATCTCCGAGCAATGAGATCCACTGTGGCTCTACTCCCCGGGTGCCCAGCAAGGACAGTATCGTGGTGCTCCTTAAAAACCTTGTGTCGTAAAGCGAGAGGCACAAACAACCTCCCAGGAGGACAAAGATCAGAAGCCTCTGCCTGGGCTGCCTAAACCTCTGCCTCCAAATCAGGATAAATAGCAGAGACGACCACCCCTTAAGCCAAAATGGGACCCGGGTCTTCAAAGTTCCCCCCTCCCGGAAAACAACGTGACAGGGCATCCGCCTTCACATTTTTAACCCCAGGGCGGAACGTAACCACAAAATTAAACCTAGAAAAGAACAAAGACCATCTGGCGTGTCTCGGGTTCAGACTCTTGCCGATTCCAAGTAGGCCAGATTCTTATGGTCGGTAAACACAGTAATAGGGTGTCTGGCTCCCTCTAACCAATGGCGCCATTCCTCAAAAGCTAATTTGATGGCCAACAACTCCCTATCTCCCACATCGTAATTTCTCTCTGCAGATGATAGTTTCCTTGAGAAAAAGGCACACGGTCGCCATTTGGCAGGAGAGGGACCCTGAAACAAGACCGCACCCACACCCTGTTGTGCATTTTCATACGTATACAATATTATCTAATGACATTATAATCAAAATGAATGCTCATCTCATTGCCTTTAAAAATAAGACCAGCCTGAACCAAAGTTATATTATGTGGCTGAGGAAGCCAAGATGAGTTCATGGCAAGTTCAGTCTACATAAAAAAAATAATAATTGGGAACATAAATGGACATTGTATTAAAAAGTTATTACTAAAGATATGAGACCATCTGGTAAGGAGTATGCCAAATCCCTAAAACATGTCTGTCTGGAGGGAACATGGTTACTTGATAAGGACTCATGTCCTTGGAGCACACCTGGTGTATGAGGTTCAATTTATATATTCATAATTATATATATATATCTCTGCATGGTATATTTAGTTTACAACATATGTTAATCAATAATTCATATAATGTGTTATCTATGTGTAAGAATGTATCGATTTATATATATGTTATACCATGTATTTACCATTTAGAAGGTATTGTAGAAGATACAAAAACAAGTAAGTTTAAGTTAATTGGATTCCAAACAATAGTTATTCATGGATGTAGATAAATGAAATATACAAGTTCCGATGCCGAGCATCAAAGCCGCTCAACCTATATTTCAAAAAGATAGGAGAAGACAGTCAACTCCAACAAGTCCAGGATATAGGTAATTAAAAGTGTAAGGAAAAGATCTTCCTCAGTGATTTATATGGAAACGTCAAAGAGGTCCTGAGAACGTATTATTAGATATTTAATTTTAATGCTTAAAAGTTGTGATGTTCACCTACAGTACCGCAGTGCCATCTGGAGGCAGATGGGCAACATTATATTATTTCGATATTTGTCCTATACCATATTAGGAGTCGAGATAACGTAATGAGGTTATTAGCATGCGAATACACCCACCCTACCTGATTGGGAATCCATAATCTAAAGGGGATGATTCTTAGATAAGGGGGGGAATAATTACTTGTGTGCAGGGTAGCATAGGGATTAGCAAGAGAAAAAAAAAGAGCTAGAGGAAAAGATCCATATATCCATTGATCCATCCATTCATTCAATCAAAAAGAAAACTTTACCAGAAGAAACTTGGATTATTCCTTTTGGATTACTAGGAAAGTTCTTCAGAACTGGTCCCATCTGAACTCTGTCTACCTTTGACCCGGTAACGTATATTTTGTTTAATACTCGTGATATTAATAAGATATTTCTCTCGGTATATAGCCAAGAGTTCCCATACTGTGGGAATATATAGTGTTAGGTGCCTCCATAATGCTGATTATTCTCTTGGCAAAGATGCATATTGTTAATGGAAGATCTGACATTATTTGAAAAAGAGGACTAAAACCTTGGAAAGTTATTTTCCTTAGTCTGGTTGCCGAGTTGAATATTATATCATATTAATATCATATATTTTTGATTGGTCATAGGAAAACAGAGTCAAGGGATAACAGTTATTTTCCTGCAAATCCGTGTTTTATTGTTATAGCCTGTTTGATAACAGAAGATCCTAAGTTTCTCTTGGTATATGAGTCCGTTTGTAAAAAGTATGACACTGGTTATCATGAATCAATAAATCATACTGTGCTGATCAGATAGGGGTGTGTGAACACCACCGTGTGGTACATTTTGGATGTTACGTTGTAACTTCATAATTTGTTTTGCAGTTGTATTGTTTTTATATTCTTTGTTTTTATAATAAATGATTATATATTTTGCATATACAATTGTTCCTTTGTTTCACTGCTTGCACAAATCAAATTAAGATACTTGATAAAAAGAACCTCAGAGGCGTTTTTTTATGTCCGCCTGAAGGATAATATATTTAATATT
The DNA here is from genome assembly GCF_905171765.1 of Bufo bufo. Classification (NCBI taxonomy): domain Eukaryota; kingdom Metazoa; phylum Chordata; class Amphibia; order Anura; family Bufonidae; genus Bufo; species Bufo bufo. The sequence goes on from NC_053390.1 coordinate 214,006,618, forward strand.
TTTTTATCCTCTCTTTTATATGAAGATTCTTTTTCATATTGAAGATATATGACAACCCACCTCAGAAGCATCCACCTCAACAATAAAAGGTAGAGAGACATCAGGTTGTACCAAAATGGGAGCGGAAGCAAAACTCTCTTTAATACTAAAAAAGGCTTTAAGCGCATCTACCGACCACGAGGAAAAATCCACCCCCTATTTAGTCATATCAGTGAGTAGCTTAACAACAGAGGAATAATTCAAAATGAACTTTCTGTAATAATTGGCAAAACCCAAAAAACCGCATCAGCGCCTTCTGATTCTCAGGAAGCTCCCAATCAAGCACAGCACGGACCTTCTCAGTGTCCATCCGAAAACCAGAAGCGGAGAGAAGAAAACCAAGAAATTGAATCTCCGGAACCGCAAACACACATTTTTTCCAGTTTAGCGTACAATTTATTCTTCTGCAGAATCAGCAAGACCTGACATAGGTGGTCCCAATGAGTCTTGAAATCAGGAGAAAAAAATCAAAATGTCATCTAGATACACCAGTACAAATTTCCCCATTAAATTATAAAAAATGCTGTTCACAAAATGTTGGAAGACGGCCAAAGCATTCATCAAACCAAAGGGCATAACCAAATTTTCGAAATGACCCTCAGGGGTATTGAAGGCTGTCTTCCATTCGTCCCCTTGCCTGACCCTGACTAGGTTGTATGCCGTTCTTAAATCCAACTTAGAAAAAACTTTAGCCCCAACAATCTGGTTAAACAGGTCCGGGATCAGAGGAAGCGGATATGGGTCACGAATCGTGATACGGTTCAGCTCCCTGAAATCCAGACAAGGTCTTAAAGAAGCATCTTTTTTCTTAACAAAAAAAAACTCAACGGCAACAGGTGACTTCGAAGTTCGAATGTGTCCCTTTCTCAGGCTCTCAGAGATATAAGTACGCATAGCGACCCTTTCAGGTTGGGAGAGATTGTATAGACGTGATTTTGGCAGCTTGGCACCTGGGATGAGATTAGTAGGGCAGTCGTACTCCCGGTGAGGGGGCAACTCCTGGACGCCACTCTCGGAAAACACATCCGAAAATTCAGAGAGAAAAGATGGCACAGTCTTGGTAGAAACCTCTGAAAGAGATGCCATGAGGCAATTCTCTCTGCAAAACTTACTCCAACCATTTATTTGCCATGCTTGCCAATCAATGGTGGGATTATGTTTAGTGAGCCAGGGTAGCCCCAACACTAGAGGAGTAGGTAATCCGTTTAAGACGAAACATGACATATCCTCAACATGAGCGTCACCCACAGTCAAACGGATATTGTGAACTATGCCCTTTAACGATCTTTGGGAAAGTGGAGCGGAATCGATAGCAAAAACAGGTATATCCTTTTCCAAAGTGCATACCTGGAAACCATGCGTTGTTGCAAATTGATTATCAATGAGATTGACAGCTGCTCCACTATCTTCAAAAATCTCACAAACAATGTTCTTGCTGTCTAGCGCCACCCTGGCAGGTAGGAGAAAACGGGAACTACAAGCAAACGGCAAACCTTCAATTTCCGCATCAACCTTGCCAATAGTAGCAAATGGAAAGTTTTTAGAGGTTTTTTTTTTGTTTTGTTTTGTTTTTATTACCCTCAGAAAACTTCATGAATCTCCTAGAGGGGCAAACATTAGCTAAATGATTTATACCCCCACAGCAGAAACAAACCCTCCTCTGAGAGCTGAATCCTCTACTATCAGAGGCAAGCAAACCCAGCTGCATGGCCTCCTCCTCAGAGGGGATTGAGACAGACTAAGACCCCTGCGCACTGAATGAGACAGCCCCACTGTCCTTGGGCTGAATATGACAGGAAAGAGTAGTCTCCTCTCTCTCTCTCTCTAAGACGCCTTCCAATACGAACAGCTAGAGACATGGCTGACTCTAAGAACGCTGGTCTCTCATGAAAAGCGAATGCATCTTTCAATCTTTCCGAAAGACCAAGGCAAAATTGACTTCGGAGTGCAGCATCATTCCAACCAGTATCAGCTGCCCATCTCCGAAATTCAGAACAATATATCTCTGCGGACTGTTTACCCTGGCATAAAAAAACGCAGTTGAGATTCAGCCAGAGCAATACGATCCGGGTCATCATATATCTGCCCCAGGGCTACAAAAAATTCATCCACCGATCGGAGGGGCCATGCCCCCACCGGCAGCGAAAGGGCCCAAGACTGAGCATTATCCCTGAGCAGCGAGATGATGATCCCCACCCTCTGCTCCTCATCACCAGAGGAATGGGGAAGTAGGCGAAAATGGAGTTTGCAAGCCTCTCTAAAGCGAACAAAATTCTCACTACCCCGGAAAACGTATCCGGAAGCAAGATCTTTGGCTCGGAACAAACTCCATGAACGCCAGCAGAATCGGTCACCTGAAACTGAGACACAGTTTTACGGAGATCTGCTACCTCGAGCGAAAGACCTTGCATGCGGTCAAACAAGGCTGAAACCGGATCCATGCTTAAGACGGTTATGGCGGTTTATAATGTCATGGATGAGATTTGCAGATAGCTGGAACCTCTAAATAAACGAGCGACTGGCTTGATCCCAAACTAAGGAGCTATTAGGTGAGCCCTATAAAACCCTAAGAGCTCTCCCTGACTGCTATGCACATACAAGGGTCTCGATGGTAGACGATTGCATGCCCACGTACCTAAGCCTGTGTGACACCTGAAAACCCTATAATAGTGAGGGGACACGACCACCAGCTCCCTGCACTTAATACGGAGATAGTCAGGGTCACCTAGAATCAAGCCAGCAAGCAAACACAATAAAGTAAAGGACTTATCTGAGTAAACAGCAGACGCAGCCTCCAGCAGTGAACACTTCACCCAGGAAGTAGTATAAACCGCAAAGTGAGGCAGTATGGGAGGGAATATAAAGGAAGACGATTATGTCTAAATAAGTGACACCTGGCAGAAGGAAAGGAGATGAGAAAGTGAAACCAAAACAAAGAACATCATACAAGAGGTAGAGAAGAACGTCTGCCAGACCTTCTCACAGAAGTGGCGGTGACAAGAAACAGTTCACCTGAAAAGTCCCACCAATAAAAATAATTATCTGCCAGACTGCATAGTGTTAACAGTTCCCCCATTGTGCCGTTACTAGTAATCGTGTTCCCTATAGCCCCGCAGTAGTAATATTTTGCCATATAATGTGTGTCAATAGAAAAATACCACCTAATGTGCCCCAGTACAAAAAAATACCCCCTTATAGTGTGCGCCAGTACAAAAAATCCGTCTTACCTTTCAGATCAGACCCATATATCAGACCTCAGATCAGACCCCCATCTCAAAACTCTGATCTCAGACCTCAGGTCAGAACCCATATCAGACTCCAGTTTCAGAACTTAGATCAGTCCCCCATTAGACCTCTCAGACCCCAATTAGAACTCTCAGACCCCCATATAAGACCTCAGACCAGACCCCCATTAGACTTCTCAGACACCCCATATCAGACCTCAGACAGACCCCTAATAGACCTCCAGACCCCCATATCAGACCCCCATTAGACTTTCAGACCTCCATATCAGACCCCCATTAGACCTTCAGACCCCCATTAGACTTCCAGAACCCCATTAGACTTCCAGACCCCGATATCAGTCCACCATTAGAATTCCAGACAGGCTCGGACTGGCCCACAGGGGTACAGGGCAATCCCCCAGTGGGCCCCTGAGCAAGGTGGGCCCCTAGTCTCCCACCCCCTGCACAAGTGGCACATAACACAGTAGACTTACTGCACTACATACATACAGTTGCAAGAAAAAGTATGTGAACCCTTTGGAATTATATGGATTTCTGCACAAATTGGTCATAAAATGTGATCTGATCTTCATCTAAGTCACAACAATAGACAATCACAGTCTGCTTAAACTAATAACACACAAAGAATTAACTGTTACCATGTTTTTATTGAACACACCATGTAAACATTCAGCGTGCAGGTGGAAAAAGTATGTGAACCCTTGGATTTAATAACTGCTTGAACCTCCTTTGGCAGCAATAACTTCAACCAAACGTTTCCTGTAGTTGCAGATCAGACGTGCACAACGGTCAGGAGTAATTTTTGACCATTCCTCTTTACAGAACTGTTTCAGTTCAGCAATATTCTTGGGATGTCTGGTGTGAATCGCTTTCTTGAGGTCATGCCACAGCATCTCAATTGGGTTGAGGTCAGGACTCTGACTGGGCCACCCCAGAAGGCGCATTTTCTTCTGTTTAAGCCATACTGTTGTTGATTTACTTCTATGCTTTGGGTCGTTGTCCTGTTGCAACACCCATCTTCTGTTGAGCTTCAGCTGGTGGACAGATGGCCTTAAGTTCTCCTGCAAAATGTCTTGATAAACTTGGGAATTCCTTTTTCCTTCTATGATAGCAATCCGTCCAGGCCCTGACTCAGCAAAGCAGCCCCAAACCATGATGCCCCCACCACCATACTTCACAGTTGGGATGAGGTTTTGATGTTGGTGTGCTGTGCCTCTTTTTCTCCACACATAGTGTTGTGTGTTTCTTCCAAACAACTCAACTTTGGTTTCATCTGTCCACAGAGTATTTTGCCAGTACTGCTGTGGAACATCAAGGTTCTTTTGTGCAAAGTGTAAATATGCAGCAATGTTTTTTTGGAACAGCAGTGGCTTCCTCTGTGGTATCCTCCCATGACATCCATTCTTGTTTAGTGTTTTACGTATCGTAGATTCGCAAACAGGGATGTTAGCATATGCCAGAGACTTTTGTTAGTCTTTAGCTGACACTCTAGGATTCTTCTTCACCTCATTAAGCAGTCTGCGCTGTGCTCTTGCAGTCATCTTTACAGGATGGCCACCCCTAGGGAGAGTAGCAGAAGTGCTGAACTTTCTCCATTTATAGACAATTTGTCTTACCGTGGACTGATGAACAGCAAGGCTTTTGGAGATACTTTTATAACCCTTTCCAGCTTTATGCAAGTCAACAATTCTTAATCGTAGGTCTTCTGAGAGCTCTTTTGTGTGAGGCATCATTCACATCAGGCCATGCTTCTTGTGAAAAACAAACCCAGAACTGGTGTGTGTTTTTTATAGGGCAGGGCAGCTGTAACCAACACCTCCAATCTCATCTCATTGATTGGACTCTAGTTGGCTGACACCTCACTCCAATTAGCTCTTGGAGATGTCATTAGTCTAGGGGTTCACATACTTTTTCCACCTGCACTGTGAATGTTTACATGGTGCGTTCAATAAAAACATGGTAATATTTAATTCTTTGTGTGTTATTAGTTTAAGCAGACTGTGATTGCCTATTGTTGTGACTTAGATGAAGATCAGATCACATTTTATGACCAATTTGTGCAGAAATCCATATCATTCCAAAGGGTTCACATACTTTTTCTTGCAACTGTATATTCAATGTACAGCACCTCAACCAGCCTATGTTCATATAAAAAAAAATGGTAGATTTAAAAAAAACAACCAAGTTCATCATTATAGACACGATCAGATAGTGGAGATGACATAGCTACAGAGGTCGGGCAGCAAGTGTCCTCTTTTCCCAGGGACCGGACTTCCCAAATTCACTGCAGGGACCCCCATAATCAATCATCTTGCTGCTGTGTAAGGAGGCAATAACTGAACGTTTCCGAACGGTGGGCCCCCACAATAAATTTTACTGGAGGGCCCTAGGCGCCTCAGTCCAACTCTGATTCCAGACCCTCATATCAGAGCCCCATTAGACTTCCGGACCCCCATATCAGACCCCTTATAGAACGCCAGACCACCATCTCAGACCAGACCTCCAGACCCCCATTAGACTTCTCAGACCCCCTATAACAGACCTCACCTCTCCTGCTCCACCGCCATTCTCCCTGGCTCTCTTGTCTTCTCATGGCCTGCGCTGCACAGTCACCTGACTGCCTGCAGCATCAGATCATAGTGCGCACTGTACGTTCTGACGCTGTAGACAGCCAGAACACAGAAGTGTGGGCCCTGAAAAGAGCAAGCAGGGAGAAAGGATAAGTACAGCGCTCACAGCACTTCACTCCCCCACCTTCTGCATAATGGAAGTGCTCACTCATATTCCCTTTAAAATTACAGTACCTCTGGCAAAGGGGAGCCCTGTGGGCCCCCTGGCTTAGGGGCCCGGACACAGCTGCGACCGTTGTGACCCCTATAGCTACGCCAGTGAGTATGATGTTCTGCAACACTGGGACTGTGTATGATGATGTTCCACACTCCTGTGCACCACTGCTAGACAGCTAAATAAAGAAAATGTTTCAGCAGTGCATTATGGTTAGTACAATAACATTATTCAATTCTGCACGCCAAAAGCATCAGATAAAAAAGACAGGAACTGAAGTCAAATGACACCATTTGTAATCCAAAAAAATCTAACTATGTAAAGCTGAGGCTAATACAAATGTCCTACCCTTGTCCCCATCTTTTGCAGCCCCATTGAGATGAATGCGTGCGCATCTAATCCACAAAAAATGGGTGAGGACCAAAACTACGGCTGTGTGCAGGAGCCCTAATGAACATACCAAGAATCTGAAAATCTGCTGCATTTCCTGATTTCTGCACTGATCTTTTTTCTGCTTAAGGCCTCATGCACATGACCGTATGGCTTTTTCAGTATTTTGCGGTCCGCAAAAAATACAGATGACGTCTGTGTGCATTCCGTTTTTTGCGAACGGAACAGCTGGCCCCTGATAGAACAGTACTATCCTTGTCCGTTATGCGGACAATAATATACATAGGACATGTTCTATCTTTGAACGGAAATATGGAAATGGAAGGCATACAGAGTACCTTCCGTTTTTTTTGCGGATCCATTTAAATGAATGGTTCCGTATACGGTCTGTATACGGAAAGAAAAAAACGGAACGGAAAAAAAAAACATTTGTGTGCAAGAGGCCTAATGTGCATAGGATTTTGAACACCCCATCCACCCGTAGTGTACTATAAACTGTCAATGATATTTACTATAGACTCCACCCTGAAAATCTGCAACATATCTGACACTTTTGCATTCATCCATGTCAGAATTTATCTCACAGACCGGGGACAGCAACCTTCGGCACTCAGCTGTCGTGAAACTACAATTCCCAGCATGATCCATTTATTTCTATGAGAGTTCTGAGAAGAGCAGAGCAGATATGCATGCTGGGAGGTTGTCTACCCCTGTTATAGACAATGCAATGTGGGTGACGTGGCTGAGGGCTTATTCACATGTCAGTGAATCACGGACGTGTGCTGTCAGTGTTCTTCACAGACAGCACGTATCCATTGATTTTAAGGTTTTTGTTCACACATCCTTGTTTTTCCACTGAATGTGGGTCAGTGGAAAAACAACAGATATGGACTCATGCACACGGACGTTAGTGTTTTTGCGGTCCTCAAATTGCGGATCCGCAAAACACGGTTCCCAGCCGTGTGCATGCTGCCATTTTCTCTTTCACATCAATAGAAATGTCCTATACTTGTCCGCAAAACAGATAAGAATAGGACATGGTCCATCTTTTTTTCTGGACTGCAGAATGGACGGGCGGATGTGGACAGCATATGGTGTGCTGTTCGCATCTTTTGCAGTCCCATTGAAATGACTCTGTCCCCATTTAAATGAATCTGTCCTCATCTGATCCGCAAAAACTGTGGATTTGATATGGACCAAACATACGGTCGCGTGCATGAGCCCTAAAATTGACTACTTGGGTAAGTATTGTTGAGCAAACACTCATTGATATCTATGGGATGGGAGAACCACTGACAGAAAATGGATGGCATCCATGTTTGATCAGTGGTTTTTGGTGACCATTGCTCGGATGCGTAAATAAGGACTAAGCCCTTCAGATGTTAAGAGATTTTAATATACAATAGTAGAGCAGTGATTCTGGGGTAAATCGCTATAGTGGTATACTGTGATTTCTTCTTCTAATACAGAGTTGCATCATAATGAATATTTCAGATAATAAAACATAAGGATGTGCTTTCATCTCAATGAAAATAACAAATTTCTGTAGCATATATTACTGAGCCCCCTTTCTGGTCTTCTCTCTAGACATCATAGACTACTCCCTTCAGCTACTGACATCACAGCCGATGCAATGTTAAGGCATTGTGATGTGTCCAGCAACTGCCGCAGCAGTTTATTTGTGGCGGCCATTTTACTTGCCATCAGACATGTCATTTTAGCTCTCAGTCCACGCCAGCATCATCTCCATGTCTGTAAGATCTTCAGTTAATAATCCCAGGCGCTGCAGGAACAGTTCACCCTAAAGTAGTAGGTAAGGATCAGTTGAATTTTGTATGGTTTTCATAAGGCACAAGACATCCAGACTTTCTCCAGTTTGGATAAGTTTCTTCCTTCCACCATGCTGACATGTTCCTTATGTAAGGACATATTTATATGGGACTTATTGATTGTGTGGCAACAACCACATGAAAAACAGCAAATGTATAGTCTTACAATGTGTTCTGCACACCTTCTAAGGCCTCGTCCACATTTCCATTTTTCACCGTTGTGAATGCTGTCTGTATTTTCCACATACTGCACACGTACCCATTGATTTGAACGTGTTTGCTCACACATCAATATTTTTTTACTCACTGTGGGTCAGTAAAAAATCACGGAGACATGCACTACTTGGTGAGCATGTGGAATACGGATGACAGTTGGAAAGCTACAAACAGACACATGGACCAACATCTTCACAGTTGAAACAGTGGCTTCTTGTCACGGTCTCATCACGGACATGTGAATAAGCCCTTCAGATGTTAAAGAGATTTTAATATACAAGACTAGTGTAGTGATTAAAAGATAAATCACCATAGTGGTATACTGTGTTTTTCCCGACTAATACAGAGTTGCTTCATAATGTACATTTCATATAAAACATAAGGACATTTTTTTACTGAAAATTATGAATTCTTCTAGGATCGGGGGTGGGGGTGGGGGCAAAACCCATCTCTAAAGGGCCCCCCTAACCAGAAAGCAGCACCAGCTTGCTAGTCCTAGCCAGTCCTCAGGGCCCTGTCAGAGGAGCCAGCGGAGACCAAAGGCACAGCAGGACTTGATACCACATCGCACCACTGGCTCCACCTCTACCTCTTGTATGTTGTTGTGTTAGTACAAGAGATGGAACCAGTGATGTGATGTCAGTTCTCATAGAGGCGCCTAATTTATGATGACTGGAGTAGATTTCCGACTACATTTACACCTGGAAACAGGTGTAAATGTTAGTGAATTTGCTGGGTCCCATGGCTTGGTCCCCACCACTTCGCAATGGCGAGGATGGTATAATAAGCCCTGTGACGCACTGACGTTTAAAAAGTTGCAAAATGAGGCCTTGAAACTCTTTTCTCCAAAAACTGCCATAGAGCTGTTAGTAAATGACCCCCAATAAATGTATACACCTATCCTACCATGAGCCTCTGCCTGCCCTGAAATGGCTGATGACAGAGAGCAGTAGTCTGTTTCCTCAGTTTGGAAAGGCTGATATAACAGGGTAGCAAAGTATTGCATTCTCCAATCTAGTTAGCTTCTCCCCAGCCTGAAATGGCTGATAACAGGGTTTTCATTCTTCAGTCCTAGTCAGTCTGTCACCAGCCTCATTCCCACTACAGTAAAAAACTGTCATTTTCAGAATAAGGGACAGGCCTCGTCATAAATGTAGCATAAGGGCTGTTTCACACGAGTGACTCCATTGTGGGAATGACGCTCCGTCTGTGAGCATGATCCTCCATTCTGGACTTGCAGGAGCTGACCACATTATACTGATTTATAATGCTATGGGGGTCGTTTATCAAACTGATGTAAAGTAGCACTGGCTTAGTTGCCCATGGCAACCAATCAGATTCCTCTTTTCATTTTGGACAGCTCCTTTGGAGAATGAAAGGAGGAATCTGATTGGTTGCTATGGGCAGCTAAGCCAGTTCTACTTTACACCAGTTTGATAAATGTGCCCCTATGTGTCTCTGCTTGACCTTACTTCTACAGGATCATACTGACAGCTTTATGTCACTGTGATACTGTAGAAGTAAGCAGAGGCACATAGGGGCACGTTTATTAAGACTGTTTTAGATGCCGACGTTTTAGACACCGGTCTTAATAACCCCTATATCTTGCCGTGGATCTGCCGAAGCATGGAAAATGAAAGAAGGAATCGGATTGGTTGCTATGGGCAACTAAGCCATTTATATTTTACACCAATTTGTTAAGTGTGCCCCAATGTTTTAGACGCTGGTCTTAATAACCCCTATATCTGGCGGTGGATCCGCCAAAGTTATGAAGAGACGCAGGCCTCTACATAACTTCGGCACATCCAGTGCCAGTCTAAATGTAAACCTCCTTCCTTGCTGGCTTACATTCAGACCATTTTCTACACCTAAAACAGATGTAGAAAATGATTAATGAGACAGGCCTCTCGGGCTGTCCCATTCTCCCCCAAAACGGACAAGAATAGGACATGTTATATTTTTTTTGCGGGGCCACAGAACAGAGCAAGGGATGCGGACAGCGCACGGAGTGCTGTCCGCATCTTTTGTGGCCCCATTAAAGTGAATGGGTCCGAACCCGAGCTGCAAAAACTGCGGCTCGGATGCGGACCAGAACAATGGTCGTGTGCATGAGGCCTATAGAACATGCTGCGTTTTTCACGCAACGCAGAACTGATGCGTGAAAAAAAACTCTAATGTACACAGACCCATTGAAATACATGGGTCAGGATTCAGTGCGGGTGCTTTGCGTTCACGTCATGCATTGCACCCGCGCGGAAAACTCACTCGTGTGAAAGGGGCCTAAGGGTCTCTGTCCAAAGGTTGGTTTTAGACAATATGTGGCCCTGGGCAAAATTTGAGGTGGAGACCCAAATATAATATTGTAAGGCCTCTTTCAGACGGGCGTTGCGGGAAAATGTGCGGGTGCGTTACGGGAACACCCGCGATTTTTCCACACGAGTGCAAAACATTGTAATGCGTTTTGCACTCGCGTGAGAAATATCACGCGTGTTTGGTACCCAAACCCGAACTTCTTCACAGAAGTTCAGGCTTGGGATCAGTGTTCTGTAGATTGTATTATTTTCCCTTATAACATGGTTATAAGGGAAAATAATAGCATTCTGAATACAGAATGCATAGTAAAACATCGCTGGAGGGGTTAAAAATAAATAAATAAATATATATTTAACTCACCTTAGTCCACTTGATTGCGTAGCCCGGCATCTCCTTCTGTCTTCATCTGATCTCTGTGCAGCAACAGGACCTTTGGTGACGTCATTCCGGTCATCACATGATCCATCACCATGGTAAAAGATCATGTGATGGATCATGTGATGACCGGAGTGACGTCACCACAGGTCCTATTGCTGCACAGAGATCAGATGAAGACAGAAGGAGATGCCGGGCTACGCGATCAAGTGGACTAAGGTGAGTTAAATTTTTTTTTTTTTTTTTTAACCCCTCCAGCGGTTTTACTATGCATTCTGTATTCAGAATGCTATTATTTTCCCTTATAGCATATGTTATAAGGGAAAATAATAATGATCGGGTCTCCATCCCAATCGTCTCCTAGCAACCGTGCGTGAAAATCGCACCGCATCCACACTTGCTTGCGGATGCTTGCGATTTTCACGCAACCCTATTCATTTCTATGGGGCCTGCGTTACGTGAAAAACACACAAAGAGGAGCATGCTGCGATTTTCATGCAACGCACAAGTGATGCGTGAAAATCACCGCTCATGTGAACAGCCCCATAGAAATGAATGGGTCGGTATTCAGTGCGGGTGCAATGCGTTCACCTCCCGCATCGCATCCACGCGGAATACTCGCCCGTGTGAAAGGGGCCTAATACTCTCACATTTAGTCAAATCAAATGGTGGTATGCCAGACTATTGGTCTTTACAGATCAGGGGCAAAAGCCTCAAGGTCGACCCCCCCCCCAAAAAAAATAATAATAATGTTTTAATATACTGTACATATACAGTACAGACCAAAAGTTTGGACACACCTTCTCATTCAAAGAGTCTTCTTTATTTTCATGACTATGAAAATTGTAGATTCACACTGAAGGCATCAAAACTATGAATTAACACATGTGGAATTATATACATAACAAACAAGTGTGAAACAACTGAAAATATGTCATATTCTAGGTTCTTCAAAGTAGCAACCTTTTGCTTTGTTTACTGCTTTGCACACTCTTGGCATTCTCTTGATGAGCTTCAAGAGGTAGTCCCCTGAAATGGTTTTCACTTCACAGGTGTGCCCTGTCAGGTTTAACAAGTGGGATTTCTTGCCTTATAAATGGGGTTGGGACCATCAGTGGCGTTGAGGAGAAGTCAGGTGGATACACAGCTGATAGTCCTATTAAATAGACTGTTAGAATTTGTATTATGGCAAGAAAAAAGCAGCTAAGTAAAGAAAAACGAGTGGCCATCATTACTTTAACCACCTCAGCCCCCAGTGCTTAAACACCCTGAAAGACCAGGCCACTTTTTACACTTCTGACCTACACTACTTTCACCGTTTATTGCTCGGTCATGCAACTTACCACCCAAATGAATTTTACCTCCTTTTCTTCTCACTAAAAGAGCTTTCATTTGGTGGTATTTCATTGCTGCTGACATTTTTACTTTTTTTGTTATTAATCGAAATTTAACGATTTTTTTGCAAAAAAAATTACATTTTTCACTTTCAGACATCCAAAAAAAAAAATCATCATTTTCCACTAACTTGTGACAAAAAATAAAAAATTCTAGGAACTCGCCATGCCCCTCACGGAATACCTTGGGGTGTCTTCTTTCCAAAATAGGGTCACTTGTGGGGTAGTTATACTGCCCTGGCATTCTAGGGGCCCAAATGTGTGGTAAGGAGTTTGAAATCAAATTCTGTAAAAAATGACCTGTGAAATCCGAAAGGTGCTCTTTGGAATGTGGGCCCCTTTGCCCACCTAGGCTGCAAAAAAGTGTCACACATGTGGTATCTCCGTACTCAGGAGAAGGTGGGGAATGTGTTTTGGGGTGTCATTTTACATATACCCATGCTGGGTGAGAGAAATATCTTGGCAAAAGACAACTTTTCCCATTTTTTTTATACAAAGTTGGCATTTGACCAAGATATTTATCTCACCCAGCATGGGTATATGTAAAAAGACACCCCAAAACACATTCCTCAACTTCTCCTGAATACAGAGATACCAGATGTGTGACACTTTTTTGCAGCCTAGGTGGGCAAAGGTGCCCAAATTCCTTTTAGGAGGGCATTTTTAGACATTTGGATACCAGACTTCTTCTCACGCTTTGGGGCCCCTAAAATGCCAGGGCAGTATAAATACCCCACATGTGACCCCATTTTGGAAAGAAGACACCCCAAGGTATTCAATGAGGGGCATGGCGAGTTCATAGAAATTTTTTTTTTTTGCCACAAGTTAGCGGAAATTGATTTTTTTGATTTTGTTCTCACAAAGTCTCACTTTCCGCTAACTTGGGACAAAAATTTCAATCTTTCATGGACTCAATATGCCCCTCAGCGAATACCTTGGGGTGTCTTCTTTCCAAAATGGGGTCATTTGTGGGGTGTTTGTACTGCCCTGGCATTTGAGGGTCTCCGCAGTCATTACATGTATGGCCAGCATTAGGAGTTTCTGCTATTCTCCTTATATTGAGCATACGGGTAATGAGATTTTTTTTTTCCGTTCAGCCTCTGGGCTGAAAGAAAAAAATGAACGGCACAGATTTCTTCATTCACATCGATCAATGTGGATGAAAAAATCTCTGCCAAAAAAAAAAAGGAGGTGAAAGGCGTCTGTCAGGACATAGGAGCTCCGCCCAACATCCATACCCACTTAGCTCGTATGCCCTGGCAAACCCGATTTCTCCATTCACATCAATCGATGTGGATGAATAAATCATTGCCGGGATTTTTTTTTTTATATATACAAAGTGTTTGCCAAAGTATATGAACACCGCCACCTCCTCAGCTCATATGCCTCGGCAAACGTATCTTTTACTGCAGAGGAGAAATCTCGTCTTGCAGCGCCGCATACACCGACTTGCGTGTAATCTGACAGCAGCGCAATGCTTCTGTCAGAATGCACATCAGTGCTGCAGCTAGTCGATCGGTTGGTCCACCTGAAAGGTAAAAAAAAAAAAAGAAAAAACCAGGCCGCAAAGCAATAACTTTATTAACTTTAGAACAGAACATATTAACTTTTTTTAAACTTTTTTAACTTTTTTTACTTACCGGTAATTTTTTTTTTGTTTAGTTTTTTTTACCTTTATAGAACAAACCTCTCCTTCCCCATGGGACAATGTGCAAAGCGCAAATCGCCCAAAGATGTGGCAAAGTACGTTATGCACTTTATCCCAGGTGAAAGGAGAGGTTTGCAGCAGCTGAGAGTAAAAGGGCCCTAATAGCCCTGTGTGCCTGTCCTGTGAGATGCAATCCCTATGCTAGGTGTACCTGTGTGTGGTACTTCCGGAAACACTCTCCATAGCATAGGGCAGGGTGGTCAGCACAGTCAGGACAGAAATAGCGGGTGTCACGCCTTATTCCACTCCTGCTACAGACACAACATCTTTTTCGGGGTGACGGTTGGGTTGAGGTACCAGGAACGACACTGGGGAAATGTCGCTCGTGTAGACGGCTAACTACACTGGTGGATAGGGCCACGAAACCTCCTGGGTAAAGGAGGTTCTCGATGATCTCTTCCTGGAATTTGAGGAAAGATCGTGTTCTCCCAGCCTTACTGTAGAGAACAAAACTATTGTACAGCGCCAATTGAATTAAATATACAGACACCTTCTTATACCAGCGTCTGGTTCTGCGGGAAACTAAATACGGAGACAACATCTGGTCATTGAAGTCCACCCCTCCCATGAGCGCATTATAGTCGTGGACACAGAGGGGCTTTTCAATGACACGGGTTGCTCGCTCAATTTGGATTGTCGTGTCTGCGTGAATGGAGGAGAGCATGTAAACGTCACGCTTGTCTCTCCATTTCACCGCGAGCAGTTCTTCGTTACACAAGGCAGCCCTCTCCCCCCTTGCAAGACGGGTGGTTACAAGCCGTTGGGAGAAGCCCACGCGACTAGTTCGCGCGGTGCCACAGGCGCAAATCCGTTCTAGAAACAAATGCCTAAAGAGGGCCACACTTGTGTAGAAATTGTCCACATAAAGATGGTACCCCTTGCCGAATAAGGGTGACACCAAGTCCCAGACTGTCTTCCCACTGCTCCCCAGGTAGTCAGGGCAACCGACCGGCTCCAGGGTCTGATCTTTTCCCTCATAGATCCGAAATTTGTGGGTATAGCCTGTGGCCCTTTCACAGAGCTTATACAATTTGACCCCATACCGGGCACGCTTGCTTGGGATGTATTGTTTGAAGCCAAGGCGCCCGGTAAAATGTATTAGGGACTCGTCTACGCAGATGTTTTGCTCAGGGGTATACAAATCTGCAAATTTCTGGTTGAAATGGTCTATGAGGGGCCGAATTTTGTGGAGCCGGTCAAAAGCAGGGTGGCCTCTGGGACGGGAGGTGGTGTTGTCGCTAAAATGCAGAAAACGCAGGATGGTCTCAAATCGTGTCCTGGACATAGCAGCAGAGAACATGGGCATGTGATGAATCGGGTGCGTTGACCAATATGACCGCAATTCATGCTTTTTTGTCAGGCCCATGTTGAGGAGAAGGCCCAGAAAAATTTTAAGTTCGGAAACTTGGACTGGTTTCCACCGGAAAGGCTGGGCATAATAGCTTCCCGGGTTTGCGGTTATAAATTGTGTGGCATACCGGTTTGTCTCTGCCACGACTAAGTCCAAGAGCTCCGCAGTCAAGAACAGCTCAAAAAATCCCAGGGCCGAACCGATTTGAGCCGTCTCAACCCGAACTCCAGACTGGGCGGTGAAAGAGGGAACTACTGGTGCGGCTGAAGTTGGTGACTGCCAATCAGGATTTGCCAGCACCTCAGGGACTCTAGGGGGGTCTACGGGCCTGTCTGTGCGGTGGCTGCGACGGGGTAACTATTGCACGTGCCACCGTACCAGCTTCAACTGCCCTTCTGGTGCTCGCTACTTCACCATGTTGTACGGCAGTGCTGGTACTAGGTCCAGGAAGGGCTGCGCTGCTGGTGTATGCCTCACCACGTGATCCGGCAGCGACAGCCCCACTCTGCTGCTCTTGAAGCGGATCCTGCGCAACCTGTGGTCTAGCGACATGGGGCCGGGTACGCCTGGTGCTGCCAGGGACCTCCACCTCCTCGTCCGAACTTTGGGTCAGAGAGCCACTGCTTTCCACAGGTTCATATTCTGACCCGCTAGATTCGTCAGATGAGGGTTCCCACTCCTCATCCGACTGGGTCAGAATCCTGTAGGCCTCTTCAGAAGAATACCCCCTGTTTGACATTTTGGACTACTAAATTTAGGGGTATTCCCTGAGACTACCCAAGAAAAAAAGCAAGCCTGTCTTACAAAGGGGAGGCTAGCGAAGTACCGGAGGCCGCTGCGGTTGATAAAAAATATCAAAACTGATTTTTTTTATCGCCGCAGTGCGTGTAAAGTGAATGTGCAGTGATGGGCGGGCGTGGGTGAACGCACGTGTGGGCGACCGATCAGGCCTGATCGGGCAAACACTGCGTTTTGAGTGGAGGGCGAGCTAAGGTGACACTAATACTATTATAGATCTGACCGTGATCAGTTTTGATCACTTACAGATACTATAAAAGTACAAATGCTGATTAGTGATACGCTAATCAGCGAATAAAAGTGACTGCGGTGCGGTGGGGTGGGCGCTAACTGACGCTAACTACCTAACCAAGGGGCCTAAACTATCCCTAAAACCTAACAGCCAATACTAGTGAGAAAAAAAAGTGACAGTTTACACTGATCACTTTTTGTCTTTCACTAGTGATTGACAGGGGCGATCAAAGGGGTGATCAAAGGGTTAATTAGGGTGCAGGGGGGTGATCAGGGGCTACAGTGAAGTGTTTGGTGCTACTCACAGTTCAGTCTGCTTCTCTGCTGGATCCAACCGACGAAAAGGACCAGCAGAGAAGCAGAGAACCCATATAACAGATCATATTTACTAATATGATCTGTTATATGGCTTGTGATTGGATTTTTTAAAAATCGCCAGCCTGCCAGCCAATGATCGTGGCTGGCAGGCTGGTGACGAACTTCTTCTTTAACTTTTGCCGGCCCGCGATGCGCATGCGCGGGCCGGCTTTGAGCGAAATCTCGCGTCTCGTGACATGACGCGTATATGCGTGACTCTGCGCAGCGCTGCCACCTCCGGAACGCAATCCTGCGTTAGGCGGTCCGGAGGTGGTTAAGAAATGAAGGTCAGTCAGTCAGTCAGCCGAAAAATTGGGAAAACTTTGAAAGTAAGGGCTATTTGACCATGAAGGAGAGTGATGGGGTGCTGTGCCAGATGACCTGGCCTCCACAATCACCGGACCTGAACCCAATCGAGATGGTTTGGGGTGAGCTGGACCGCAGAGTGAAGGCAAAAGGGCCAACAAGTGCTAAGCATCTCTGGGAACTCCTTCAAGACTGTTGGAAGACCATTTAAGGGGACTACCTCTTGAAGCTCATCAAGAGAATGCCAAGAAGCTCATCAAGAGAATGCCAAGAGTAATCAAATGCCAAGCAGTAATCAAAGCAAAAGGTGGCTACTTTGAAGAACTTAGAATATGACATATTTTCAGTTGTTTTACACTTGTTTGTTATGTATATAATTCCACATGTGTTAATTCATAGTTTTGATGCCTTCATAGTCATGAAAATAAAGAAAACTCTTTAAATGAGAAGGTGTGTCCAAACTTTTGGTCTGTACTGTATATATATATATGTATATATATATAAAATGAAAATAATGGCAGCACCAACCTGTATTTGAAGATGGGTGCTAGCTCCAAGGGGAAAAAGCTTGCCCAGAATATAAAAATAAAAAGCAGAGCAGCACTCCAAATTATGGTAGAAAAAGGATGTGCTTATTCACTCATAAGTGACGTGACGTTTCGGCTCCAACATGAAGCTTTTCTCAAGCCTTGAGAAAAGCTTCATGTTGGAGCCGAAACGTTGCGTCACTTATCGGTGAATAAACACATCCTTTTTCTACCATAATTTGGAGTGCTGCTCTGCTTTTTATTTATTTATATATATATATATATATATATATATATATATATATATAGATCCAGAAAAACGGGCGGCACAAGAGATAAAAGAAAGTGAACCTTTATTCACCCAGGTGGTGCAACGTTTCGGCTCTACACTTGTATAGTGAAGGGAGTTCAGGGCAGCACACCCTGTAACAAACGGTTTGGGTGCCAGCGGTGTTACACTTTACCAAAGTGTCGATCCACAATAAATTAATACACTGCAGCACATCCAATGGTGAAAAAACAGTGGGATCCTTTATTCACCCAAGTAGTGACGTTTCGGTCCGCTTACTGGGACCATCTTCAAGCAATACATCATAGTCAACAGTGGGTTTTTATGTGATCATATTGTATTAACATACATAAGTGGCAATTAACAATAACATTCAAAAATATGTTATAGATATCTCATGTGAATATACTTATACATCTTACCCGGAAGACAATGTAATCTGATACATAAATTCCATATATCAAAAAAAGGTATATGAATTCATAAATAAATTTATATTTTACATAAGTGGTTATCAACAGTGCATAATCATCACCTGTGTATGTACAAACGTAGGAGGGCCAGGCATGGAAACAGGCGTGCTCAGTGGTAGGCGGATGCGATGTTGCAAACTGCACCACATGGATACGGCGTCCCGGAACTAGAGCTGCCTATGTCTGTGATGTCACTCAGGAAAAATCACATGATTCCGAGTAACACATCACATGACATGTCCCTTAACAGATCACGTGAATAGAACATCAAACACAGGTAAACGCATCATAACAATATGTGGCAGCCAAACATAAATCAGGATAATTCACCCAAGGTATATAATCGGATGACGTGCTATCTTGCGATGCACTGCCCTCCAAGATATGTGGGCGGAGGAGGCGGGAACCAGCGGCAGCTGTTACCCTCCCACCCCGCTCACCATGGTTAACTCTTAACAGGCGATAATCTCCAAGCTGGCCGTAATCAGTATAAGTAAAAGAAACGCATTCATAAAGCACACCTAGTGTAAAGTCTAATGTGTATACAACATGTTGCGGGATAAGCCGTAGGTGTCCAAAGCATCCAGCCTCCTGTTGAGATCGGCCCTTCCATCCATTGGTCCTATATGTGAAAAATAAAAAAATATATTATCCAAATATATTTATTTAAAAAAAACAAAAACATTTTTCAATACATGAGCCGGCAAGGACAAGAACAGTGGGAGATCACCCCCTGGTTTAACAGTTTGTAGTTTAAAGATCCATTCAGACTCGCGTTTTTGAGCATTTTTATGCGGTTACCACCTGTTCGCGGTAGTGGAACATGGTCAAGTATCGTGAACCTGAGGTCACCTTCACCACGGCCCTTATCCGCAAAGTGGTGTGACACCGGCAAATCTTTAAGTTTTTTTACGAATGGAAAAATGGTGCTGATTAATACGGGATTTAAAGTTGATACATGTCCAGTAGAGTAATCCATTGTGTCTGGTTGCCATTTTCCTCTTTACAAAAAACATCTGCTAACAACCATCAGTGAAATATACGTTGCATACGTTGAACCCAGGTTACATCCGGATAAAATGCATTTTTCATTGAAGCCCCATGAAAAACGCTGAATTTAGAACATGCTGCTATTCTCACCAACACAGAAATGATGCATGAAAAAGAAGGCTCAGGTGCACAGACCCATTGAAATGAATGGGTCAGGATTCGGGGGGGGGGCTATGTGTTTACGTTATGCATTGCACCCGCGCTGAAAACGTAATCGTCTGAAAGGTGCCTTTTTGTCGCGCAACAAATGTCATTGTGTAGCCGAACCCTTAAGAGGACCTTTCACCTCTCCCGACATGTCTGTTTTAGTAGCTACTTCTATTCTCTGTGCAATAACGATTCAACAGCAGCTTTTCTTATGGCTCTACGTTGGTTCATTTATCTGTTATTCCTGCTAGAAGTTTATGAATATGTGTGTAACTGGGTGTTACCAGTGCATGTGTGTGTGGGTGGGTGGGTGGGGGTGTCTGCAGAGTCTGACACTGGCAATACTGATCGGACAGTGGCAGATTATGGAGGGACAAACCCCAAACTGGTAACACCCAGTTATACATTTATTGATAAACTTCAAGTAGGAATAACAGAGGAACGATGAATGATACATTTTTTTTCTAAAACACACGTCAGGAGAGCAGACAGGTGCTTTTTAAATGACTGATAAGAGAAAGCGATAGATTGCATTCATCTGTCCAAAAGTCACTCCCTCCCCTGACATGTCTGTTTTAGTAACTACTTGCATTCCCCGTGCAATAACAATTCCAAAGCATCTTTTCATACAACTTGTGTGGTATTGCTCTATTATTCCTACTATAATTTTATGAATTCATTTCCAACTGAGTGTTACTATTTAGTGTGCTGGTTGGGGGGTGGGATGAGGGGTTGTCCCTGCCTAGTTTGCCACTGACAGCACTAATTAGACAATTTTATACCATACAGGGACAGTAACACCCAGTTGGCAATTCATTCATAAAGTTCCAGTAGGAATAGTAGAGGGATGTCAAAACATTCCGTAATAAGAGTAGGTGTTTCTAAATTGTTATTTCACGGGAAATACAATTATTTACTAAAACAGACATGTTAAGAGAGGTAATAAGTCCTCTTTAAATGACTGAAGAAGAAGCAATGTATTATATTCACCTGTATTATATTAGTCAGGGAAGCAGGTAAGGGTACTTTCACACTAGCGTTGTTTGAATCCGGCGGGCAGTTCCGTCGCCGGAACTGCCCGCCGGATCCGGAAAAACATGTGAAAACGGATTACATTTGAATCCTGATCAGGATTCTGGTCACAATGAAAAAAATGCATTGGAAAAAACGGATCCTCCATTCATGGACTTTAACTTTTTTTTCACATTTTTCGGGTTTAACATGCAAATACCGGATCCGGTTTGACGGAACACACGGCGCCGGATCCGCCATTAATGCAAGTCAATGGGAAAAATGCTGGATCCGGCGTTCAGTCAAAGTATTCCGGATTTTTGGCCGGAGGTAAAAATACAACATGCTACGGTTTTCTGAAAAGCCTGATCAGTAAAAAAGACTGAACTGGATGCATCCGGATGCATCCTGAACGGATTACTCTCCATTCAGAATGCATGGGGATAAAACTGATCAGTTCCTTTCCGGATTTGAGCCCCTAGGACGGAACTCAGCGCCAGAAAAGAAAAACACTAGTGTGAAAGTACCCTAAGTATTTGTGTGTGTGTGTGTGAGGGGGAAAATATCTGGGCATAACTTCTGTGAGGGGGCACAAAAGTGGGCATAACTACAGTGATGTAGCACAAATGTGGGCATAACTACTTTAAGGGGGGTACACATTGTGAGCATACCTACTGTGAGGGGCACAAAGATGGGCATAACTACTTTGAGGGGGGCGCAAAGGTGAGCATAACTATAGTGAGGGACCACAAGGAGGACATAATTACTGTGAAGGGGCAGAAAAGGTGAGCATAACTAATGTGAAGGGGCACAAAGGTAAGCATAACTACTGTGAAGGGGTACAAAGGTGTAATCATAACTACTGTGAGGTGGGCACAATGTAGGCATTAGTACTGTGTAGTAGCACCAAGGGAAAAAGCCCTAGATTACCCTGTTATACATTGGGATGGCTCTTACAGGACCAGCACGGCGCCCCCTCGTAGGTATTTACCAGATGCAGTCACCATCCCTTCCTTATGTGACTATTCGTTTTTCTCATTGCAGTGACCTTGTTCCAGATCCATTGGACATCATGTCGACGCCATCAACACCTTGGATGAGGTAGGACCAGTTAGTTCTTTTGTTTACTGCAAGGGGTATTAGAACCGCCATGTACCCTATGACAGATTTTATTAGGTGGGACTGGGTGAGAATAGTTATGCATTGGGTGTAGTTAGGGGAGTGGCTTAGTGTAAAAAACAAACATTTGCTGCAGCGTGCACAGCGTGCCATGTAACTGCCCCAACTTTATATAAATTTAAGTGGCACGGTGGTCGGGTGTGAGGGCGGGTGGGCAATTCTGAATCCTTTCCCCAGGTACAGGAAAGCCTAGCTATACTTCTGGCCGACATTGAACAAGCTGAATATATGCAAGAGTATTGTCCTGTTCTAATTCAAAGAACACAGCTCAGGTTAGATAATAGATGTTATGAATAGATGTAACTCAGATCCTTGAGTGTTTTACCTCTTCACTGGCAAACTGAGGAATTTGTAATTCATTGAAAAAAAAAGAAATGTTGAATCTGACTCTCAGAATATGATACATTTTCTAACAAGCACTCTCATACTGCGGTCATTCTTTTATTGTAGTTTCTGTTTAGTACACCCACATATACTGTATGTAATGTATATAGAAATCCTTCTGCTACTTGGCCAAACTGTATAAACCTCCCTGACTTTCATTTTAGAAGTAAAATCGAAGTTCTTAAGTACCTGAGGTCAGATACAAGAGAAGTGAGGAGGGACAAATATTGCTTATTAATATCAATAATTATTATCAATAGCAATATCTGAAGTTACTCGTGTAAGAAAAGGGCAAAATATTACCAATTATCAGTTGATAACGGTCAGGGGCGTACATAGAAGTCACTGGGCCCCATAGCAAAAATCTAAATTCGGCCCACATGCCCCATTCATAACCCCTCCCACTACCTGTTCCTGGCCAGCAGTGTACTGATATGTGAAGTATGAGGTATAAATTATATTTCTTTTGGAATACTTACATGGTCGTGTCCGGGACTGCCTTCTGTGCCTCCCAGAGAAAGCTCACAGGTGAGCGCTGAAGTTGGTGTTTTTACATTGGTACACTGCTGTATATACTATATATCTGTACACATTGCATCTATTATTCCTCAAACCTCACATATCAGTACACTGCTGTATATACTATATATCTGTACACATTGCATCTATTAAACCTCATACCTCACATATCAGTACACAGCTGTATATACTATATACTTGTGTCCACTGCATCTATTATACATCATACCTCACATATCAGTACACAGCTGTATATACTATATATTTGTGTCCACTGCATCTATTATACATCATACCTCCCATATCAGTACACTGCTGTATATACACTATATATCTGTACATATTGCGTCTATTATATATCATACCTCACATATCAGTACACAGCGTATATACTATTTATTTGTGTCCACTGCATCTATTATACCTCATACCTCACATATCAGTACATAGCTGTATATACTATATACTTGTGTCCGCTGCATATACACTGCGTGCAGAATTATTAGGCAAATGAGTATTTTGACCACATCATCCTCTTTATGCATGTTGTCTTACTCCAAGCTGTATAGGCTCGAAAGCCTACTACCAATTAAGCATTTTAGGTGATGTGCATCTCTGTAATGAGAAGGGGTGTAGTCTAATGACATCAACACCCTATATTAGGTGTGCATAATTATTAGGCAACTTCCTTTCCTTTGGCAAAATGGGTCAAAAGAAGGACTTGACAGGCTCAGAAAAGTCAAAAATAGTGAGATATCTTGCAGAGGGATGCAGCACTCTTAAAATTGCAAAGCTTCTGAAGCGTGATCATCGATCAATCAAGCGTTTCATTCAAAATAGTCAACAGGGTCGCAAGAAGCGTGTGGAAAAACCAAGGCGCAAAACAACTGCCCATGAACTGAGAAAAGTCATGCGTGCAGCTGCCAAGATGCCACTTGCCACCAGTTTGGCCATATTTCAGAGCTGCAACATCACTGGAGTGCCCAAAAGCACAAGGTGTGCAATACTCAGAGACATGGCCAAGGTAAGAAAGGCTGAAAGACGACCACCACTGAACAAGACACACAAGCTGAAACATCAAGACTGGGCCAAGAAATATCTCAAGACTGATTTATCTAAGGTTTTATGGACTGATGAAATGAGAGTGAGTCTTGATGGGCCAGATGGATGGGCCCGTGGCTGGATTGGTAAAGGGCAGAGAGCTCCAGTCCGACTCAGACGCCAGCAAGGTGGAGGTGGAGTACTGGTTTGGGCTGGTATCATCAAAGATGAGCTTGTGGGGCCTTTTTGGGTTGAGGATGGAGTCAAGCTCAACTCCCAGTCCTACTGCCAGTTTCTGGAAGACACCTTCTTCAAGCAGTGGTACAGGAAGAAGTCTGCATCCTTCAAGAAAAACATGATTTTCATGCAGGACAATGCTCCATCACACGCGTTCAAGTACTCCACAGCGTGGCTGGCAAGAAAGGGTATAAAAGAAGAAAATCTAATGACATGGCCTCCTTGTTCACCTGATCTGAACCCCATTGAGAACCTGTGGTCCATCATCAAATGTGAGATTTACAAGGAGGGAAAACAGTACACCTCTCTGAACAGTGTCTGGGAGACTGTGGTTGCTGCTGCACGCAATGTTGATGGTGAACAGATCAAAACACTGACAGAATCCATGGATGGCAGGCTTTTGAGTGTCCTTGCAAAGAAAGGTGGCTATATTGGTCACTGATTTGTTTTTGTTTTGTTTTTGAATGTCAGAAATGTATATTTGTGAATGTTGAGATGTTATATTGGTTTCACTGGTAAAAATAAATAATTGAAATGGGTATATATTAGTTTTTTGTTAAGTTGCCTAATAATTATGCACAGTAATAGTCACCTGCACACACAGATATCCCCCTAAAATAGCTAAAACTAAAAACAAACTAAAAACTACTTCCAAAAATATTCAGCTTTGATATTAATGAGTTTTTTGGGTTCATTGAGAACATGGTTGTTGTTCAATAATAAAATTAATCCTCAAAAATACAACTTGCCTAATAATTCTGCACTCCCTGTATTATACTGTATAATAGATTCAATATATATATATATATATATATATATATATTACATAGAGCAGTGTACTGATGTGAGACGTACAAGGTATAACAGTGCAGTATGTACAGATATATGTGGTCAGTTATAGTATTGTTTTTGTGTGAGGTATTAGTGGTTGTAACTGTCTGCAGTGCTATATATATGAGTGAGATATGAGTAAATAGGGAATGGGGGCAAATGAAGAGAAAGAAGGAGGACCCCCACTTACCACTCCATTCTAGTCTCAGTGGAGAGCTCATCTTCCATGCTGTTGGGGCCCTGGCAGATGCTTCTATCTGGCTTCCATGCCCTGTGCAGTTCCTATACTAGATCTACAGTACCAGTGATGTTGAAGATGATGTCATCTGCTCCTATCTAACCTAGGAACTACACTATTCTTTGTGTAGTTCCTTTACTACATATAAATGACATCATCACAGGTCCTTTAGCTGTCTCCACTGACGGTAGGGATATTGTACTCGAATTGGACACATTTTCCCCAGGGGCCCCATAGCAGCTGTGCGGTCTGCCTCTATAAGAAGTATGCCACTGATTATGGTCAATATTCCCCTTTTCCCCCTAGCTCATGGGATTGTTCTCAGTTTATAGCTTACATAACTACAAAATTTGCCTTGGTATCACCATGAAAAACACACAACTCATGCAAATGTAATATAAAAGACACCTTTACTTAACTACAATTTACTAAAACATATAAACAATCAGTTACAAACACTTTCAGTATCATGGTCATATTAGTATACATACTGTACACCATGTCACTGGCCTATAGTCTAACAATATAGACGACAGATACTTAGCCTTAGGGTGCATTCACACGACCGTATAAATGGATCCACATCCGTTCCGCAAATTCGGTGCGGACCCATTTATTTCAACGGGGCCGCAAAAGATGCGGACAGCACACCGTGTGCTGTCCGCATCCGTTGTTCCGTTCCGTGGCCCCGCAAAAAAGATAGAGCATGTCCTATTCTTGTCCGTAGGCATTCTCTATATAGCGCTGGCCATGTGCGGTCCGGTGAATTGATACTATATTAACACCTGCCTACCCAGAATTCATTGTACCTGTGATGTCAGTACAGGAAGAGGTGGGGTCAGAACTATGAAACCATCTGGCAAGTGGTTAGTCGTTCAACCATGTGTCTAATTTTTATTTTCAAAACAGGACTGAATCTCAGCCCTGTAACAAGATGGATGGATGCCATAGGAAAATACTATATCAACATCTTGTTAGAGATATGTTTAACCTCTTTGCAACCTCCGCCATACATGTACGGCAGAAGTAGGCACTTTAAAGATGGCGCCCACTCGCGTGTGTAGCAGGCGCCATAGCCGCCGGGTTTCTGCTATTTCAAACAACAGAGACCTGGGGAAAATGTATGCGATTACATATACATCTGAGTGGTGCAGACACGTTCCCTGGCTGATATCAGGGACCTATTATATGCCTGTGATAGCTCAGAGCCTCAAGAAGGCTCTGATACCTATCACTGGTATATACCAATACAGGCCAGTAGGTGGCAGCACTGTAAAGGTATATAGTAAATATTGTGTTCTATGATGGCTATATAGCCATCAAAAGAACACAATGGGCAATCTAATGATTGCCAATTATAATCACCCAGGCTGACTTAAAAAAAAATAGAAAAATAAAAAAATTATATACAAGTTCTGCTCACCCCCCTTTCACCAAAATCAAAATAAATAAAACAATAATAAAAAAATATATAAATATATATATATATATATATATATATACAGTACAGACCAAAAGTTTGGACACACCTTCTCATTCAAAGAGTTTTCTTTATTTTCATGACTATGAAAATTGTAGATTCACACTGAAGGCATCAAAACTATGAATTAACACATGTGGAATTATATACATAACAAACAAGTGTGAAACAACTGAAAATATGTAATATTCTAGGTTCTTTAAAGTAGCCACCTTTTGCTTTGATTACTGCTTTGCACACTCTTGGCATTCTCTTGATGAACTTCAAGAGGTAGTCCCCTGAAATAGTTTTCACTTCACAGGTGTGCCCTGTCAGGTTTAATAAGTGGGATTTCTTGCCTTATAAATGGGGTTGGGACCATCAGTGGCGTTGAGGAGAAGTCAGGTGGATACACAGCTGATAGTCCTACTGAATAGACTGTTAGAATTTGTATTATGGCAAGAAAAAAGCAGCTAAGTAAAGAAAAACGAGTGGCCATCATTACTTTAAGAAATTAAGGTCAGTCAGTCAGCCGAAAAATTGGGAAAACTTTGAAAGTAAGGGCTATTTGACCATGAAGGAGAGTGATGGGGTGCTGCGCCAGTTGACCTGGCCTCCACAGTCATCGAACTTGAACCCAATCAAGATAGTTTGGGGTGAGCTGGACCGCAGAGTGAAAGCAAAAGGGCCAACAAGTGCTAAGTATCTCTGGGAACTCCTTTAAGACTGTTGGAAGACCATTTCAGGGGACTACCTCTTGAAGCTCATCAAGAGAATGCCAAGAGTGTGCAAAGCAGTAATCAAAGCAAAAGGTGGCTACTTTGAAGAACCTAGAATATGACATATTTTCAGTTGTTTCACACTTGTTTGTTATTTATATAATTCCACATGTGTTAATTCATAGTTTTGATGCCTTCATAGTCATGAAAATAAAAAAAACTCTTTGAATGAGAAGGTGTGTCCAAACTTTTGGCCTGTACTGTATATATATATATACTGTGCTGCCATTTATTTATATATATATACATATATATATATATATATATGTTTATTTATATACAGTGGATATAAAAAGTCTACACACCCGTGTTAAAATGTCAGGTTTCTGTGATGTAAGATAAATCATTTCAGAACTTTCTCCACCTTTAATGTGACCTATAAACTGTATAATATGGTTGCATAAGTGTGCACACCCTTAAACTAATACTTTGTTGAAGCACCTTTTGATTTTATTACAGCACTCAGTCTTTTTGGGTATGAGTCTATCAGCATGGCACATTTTGACTTGGCAAGATTTGCCCACTCTTCTTTGCAAAAACACTCCAAATCTGTCAGATTGCGAGGGCATCTCCTGTGCACAGCCCTCTTCAGATCAACCCACAGATTTTCAATCGAATTCAGGTCTGGGCTCTTCTTCTGGTGAAGCCATTCCTTTGTTCATTTGGATGTATGCTTTGGGTCGTTGTCATGCTGAAAGATGAAGTTCCTCTTCATGTTCAGCTTTCTAGCAGAAGCCTGAAGGTTTTGTGCCAATATTGACTGGTATTTGGAACTGTTCATAATTCCCTCTAGCTTAACTAAGGCCCCAGTTCCAGCTGAAGAAGTTCCAGCTGAAGAAAAACAGCCCCAAGGCATGATGCTGCTACCACCATGCTTCACTGTGGGTATGGTGTTCTTTTGGTGATGTGCAGTGTTGTTTTTGCGCCAAACATATCTTTTGGAATTATGGCCAAAAAGTTCAACCATGGTTTCATCAGACCATAACACCTTTTCCCACATGCTTTTGGGAGACTTAAGATGTGTTTTTGCAAAATGTAGCCTGGCTTAGATGTTTTTCTTCGTAAGAAAAGGCTTTCGTCTTGCCACTCTACCCATAGCCCAGACATATGAAGAATATGGGAGATTGTTGTCACATGTACCACACAGCCAGTACTTGCCAGATATTCCTGCAGCTCCTTTAATGTTGCTGTAGGCCTCTTGGTAGCCTCCCAGACCAGTTTTTTTCTCATCTTTTTATCAATTTTGGAGGGACGTCCAGTTTTTGGTAATGTCACTGTTGTGCCATATTTTCTCCACTTGATGATGACTGTCTTCAATGTGTTCCATGGTATATCTAATGCCTTGGAAATTCTTTTGTACCCTTCTTCTGACTGATACCTTTTAACAATGAGATCCCTCTGATGCTTTGGAAGCTCTCTGTGGACCATGGCTTTTGCTGTGGGATGTGACTAAGAACATTTCAGGAAAGACCAACTAGAGTAGCTGAACTTTATTTGGGGTTAATCAGAGGCACTTTAAATGATGGCAGGTGTTCTGCTTCGCGTTATTGACTGTTGTATAACACTAGTCAGACAGCTTAACAATAATTCAGAAGTCAAGAAACGTGAGACATCAGATCTGTATGTATTCTTTTTTCTGAATAACTTTGTAAAACTACAATATAAACATAAACAAAACATATGTGTCAGTACATTAAACATTATACAGCAGCCTCACTCCCTCAGTGAGAGTACTCACAGACAATTCCATCATAAGTCCAGGAATAGATCAAGAACTCCTCTGCATGCAGCCTGCTAGATCCAGGAGCAGTCATGAAATGGAGGAAATACAGTTCCAGGTTAAAGGTTACTGACTCTGACTCTGAGAAAAATACACTCCCTGTAAAGTTCTGGCAAAGTAAAAACTAACTTTGACCACTAGATGGCAGCAACGTCAAACATAACATTTCAGTATAATCTTTACAGTACATTACATACATTTATTATGCACAAAATGGGCAGAACACTCCCTGTCTGGCATAATTATTATGTCACTACCTAAATAACTACTGCTATGCAGAAAAAACATATAAACAGGAAATGGAATCCTAGCTAATCTGAAACTAAAACTATGATGTCAGTTATAGGTCTAAGATAAATTTTGGAAGTCCCATTCTTGACCTCCACCTTCCTAACATTGCCATCCCTGCTTGGTAGAGCATTGACAATAAGTCCTACAGGCCACTCGTTCCTGCTCTCTTGGCTGTCTTTCAACAGAACAACATCACCCACTTTTACATTTGGGCGATCCTCAGTCCATTTCCTACAGTGTTGCAGATTTGACAGATACTCTCTCTTCCATCTTTTCCAAAAGGTGTCTGCCAAGCATTGTACTTGCTTCCATTGTTTAGCATGAACTTGTGTTGTACTTATGGTTTCGGATGGAGCAGACAAAGAGTTCACCTTTTGAGTCAACAACATTGCTGGGGTAAGGACCATAGGTGTATCTGGGTCTGAGGACCATATAGAGTTCTGAAGGCATGCTGCTTGAGTAGGCCTAGTGGCATAATCTGCAGGGTTTTGATCTGTTGATACATAGAACCACTGATCTGGGTGTGTAGACTGCCTGATTCTATTCACTCTGTTGGAGACATACAGATAGAACCTCCTAGTGGTGTTGCAAATGTACCCTAGGACAGTCTTGCTATCAGTGAAGAATTTCACAGCATCAAAATCAGTGTCTAGTTGATCTGTGATTAGCTCAGACATTTCGACTGCAAGTACGGCAGCACACAACTCTAAACGAGGAATAGTGTGGGCTGGTTTAGGGCTTAATTTGGACTTTTCCATGACAAATCCAACATGACACACATTTTCTGCATCAATTACTTTCAAGTAAGCTACTGCACCTATAGCTGTGGTGGATGCGTCTGAGAAGATGCATAGTTCTTTCCTGCAAGCTGATGATAGAGATATGGGCACATAGCATCTGTCTATCTTTAGGTGCTCTAACGCTTGCAAGGATTCTGTCCATTGAACCCACTGACTTAGTCTCTCTTGTGGAAGCAATGCATCCCATTCACTTTTCCCAGATGACAGTTCACAAACTAAGGCCTTACCTCTTATAGTCACAGGTGATACAAACCCTAGGGGATCATAGAGGCTATTTACGGTGGATAGAATACCCCTACGTGTAAAAGGCTTTTCCTCTGAGGAAACTCTGAAAACAAAACTATCATTTTCTAGATCCCAACTTAGGCCTAGGCTCTTCTGCAAGGGAAGGGTGTCCGTACCTAGGCAAAGATATTTAAGTTCCTTAGCTCTGTCTGCTACAGGGAAGGCTTCCATTACTTTTTGGCTGTTGGAAGCGATTTTATGAAGACGCAGATTGGATTCTGCCAGCATTTGCTTTGCTTTACTAAGGATGGAGATTGCATCTTTAGGTGTGCTAGCAGAAGTGAGTCCATCATCTACATAGAAATGTCTCAATACAAAGTGTTTGGCTTCTTGTCCATAGCACTCTGCATTTTTCTGGGCCGCCCTTTGCATGCCGTATATAGCGACAGCAGGAGAGGGGCTATTGCCAAATACATGCACTTTCATTCTGTACTCGACAATTTCTTTGTCTATGTCATTGTGTTTGTACCAGAGAAAGCGTAGAAAGTCTCTGTGGTCTTCTCTGACAAGAAAGCAATAAAACATTTGTTGCACATCTGCTGTGAAAGCAACGGGCTCTTTTCTGAAGCGCATGAGGACACCTAGCAAAGTATTGTTTAGGTCAGGGTCACTCAACAGTACATCATTTAAAGACACTCCTTTATACTCTGCGCTGGAATCAAAAACTATTCTGATTTGGTTAGGTTTATGTGGATGGTAAACACCAAACATTGGTAGATACCAGTGTTCCCTATCTGTCTCAAGTGATCCTGCAACTTCAGCGTGATCATTGCCTAGCATCCCCTTAATGAATTCAGTGAAATCTCTTTTCACTTCTGGCTTTCTCTGCAGTGTTTTGCTGAGTGAATGCAAACGCTTCATGGCTTGCTCCCTGTTACCAGGCAAAACACGTCTGGGTGTGCGAAAGGGGAGAGGAGCCACCCAACTGTGATTGTCATCTTGGTAAGCCTCTTTATCCATAATCTTCAAGAAGGTCTGATCCTCTATAGAGAGGGCCTGTTTATCATCATCTTTAGTTTTCTGAAATACTGTTATCCCTAGAATGTCTGTCTCAATGTTGGAATTGACTTCTTCTTTACCATATAATGTAGAAGAGTCACAGTGTTGTGTTGACCTGCCAAAGCTTTCCTTGACAAGGAAGTTGTTGTGACAGGGACTGAGAAGGGATGTGCGTCCATTTGTTAACACAGACGTCTTCAAAGTGCTAATGTTATCAGGCTGGTGCACTGTCCCCAGGCACACTTCTCCTACAATGACCCACCCCAGGTCCAGTCTCTGTGCATAGGGGGCATTATAAGGTCCATTGATTTGCTGGCATACCTTGGTGTACCTGAAGGATATCTCTTCCGAGAAGTAGAAGGATATAAACATCTGGTTCAACAGCTGGGATAAGGTGAACAATTGAGCGGAGGTGAGGGTGGTGATGAGCTACTTCTGGAGATGGAATCTCAGTTTTGTCATCAGGTATCATGCCACACTCTATTAGGGTAGGAAGTGGGAACTGCACTTTCTTATTGAAGGATTCAATGGTAAAGTCAGTAGCTCTTCTCCCTGTGGTTTCAATTGTCCCTGCACATGTCCTTAGAGTGTAGGGAACTGCACTTGCCTTAAGGTTAAAAATATCAAAGAAATCTGACTTTGCAAGGGATCTGTTGCTCTGTTCATCTAGCACTGCATACATTTTCACTGCCCTTTCTCTCTTGCCAGTGGGATACACAGTCACTAGACAGATTTTAGAGCATGATCGGGCACTCTTGCCTTGTCCACATACTTCAGTGCAATTAGACATTACAGAGGAGAGTGGGGTCTCTTGTTGCTCCCTGCCCTGATCTTTCCTGGGTTCTACAGTCTCTAGTGGGGCAGGAGCAGGGCCAGGGTGCAAAGCTGCAATATGTCTCTCACTGCCACATTCTGTACATTCTACTGGTATTTTGCAGTCTTTGGCAATGTGATAAGTAGATCCGCAGCACTTTAAACAGAAGACGTTTTGGTTAAGGAAGGACATCCGCTCTGCAATGGGTTTGCTTCCAAAGCCTTTGCATTTCTTTAGTGGATGTGGTTTTTTGTGTATTGGACAATGTCAGGGTTTTCTATAGTGTGTACCTTGTGGGTGCTTTGGTAGTCTGTAACTTCTGAAGGTAAAGCTGTTTTGTGTGTGGATACATACAGTACAGACCAAAAGTTTGGACACACCTTCTCATTCAAAGAGTTTTCTTTATTTTCATGACTATGAAAATTGTAGATTCACACAGAAGGCATCAAAAACTATGAATTAACACATGTGGAATTATATACATAACAATCAAGTGTGAAACAACTGAAAATATGTCATATTCTAGGTTCTTCAAAGTAGCCACCTTTTGCTTTGATTACTGCTTTGCACACTCGCATTCTCGCTTGGCATTCTCTTGATGAGTTTCAAGAGGTAGTCCCCTGAAATGGTTTTCACTTCACAGGTGTGCCCTGTCAGGTTTAATAAGTGGGATTTCTTGCCTTATAAATGGGGTTGGGACCATCAGTGGCGTTGAGGAGAAGTCAGGTGGATACACAGCTGATAGTCCTACTGAATAGACTGTTAGAATTTGTATTATGGCAAGAAAAAAGCAGCTAAGTAAAGAAAAACGAGTGGCCATCATTACTAAGAAATGAAGGTCAGTCAGTCAGAAAACTTTGAAAGTAAGGGCTATTTGACCATGAAGGAGAGTGATAGGGTGCTGCGCCAGATGACCTGGCCTACACAGTCACCGGACCTGAACCCAATCGAGATGGTTTGGGGTGAGCTGGAGCGCAGAGTGAAGGCAAAAGGGCCAACAAGTGCTAAGCATCTCTGGGAACTCCTTCAAGACTGTTGGAAGACCATTTCAGGGGACTACCTCTTGAAGCTCATCAAGAGAATGCCAAGAGTGTGTAAAGTATGTATACTAATGCCAGAAGCCTGACTAATAAAACTGGTGAACTGGAATTAGTGATGTGTGAGGAGGACTATGACATAGTGGGAATAACTGAGACATGGCTGGATGATAGCTATGACTGGGCAGTTAATGTACAAGGTTACAGTCTGTTTAGAAAGGATCATCAAAACCGGAGAGGGGGAGGGGTCTGCCTTTATGTAAAGTCCTGTCTAAAGCCCACACTCCGTGAAGATATAAGTGAGGGACATGAACATGTGGAGTTACTGTGGGTAGAGATATATGGAGCTAAAAAGAACAATAAATTACTAATAGGAGTTTACTATAAACCACCTAATATACCAGAGTCCACAGAAAATCTACTACTAAATGAGATAGACAAGGCGGCAAATCATAATGAGGTGGTTATTATGGGGGACTTCAACTACCCAGTTATAGACTGGGAAACTGAAACTTGTATATCTCATAAAGGAAACAGGTTCTTGGCAATAACCAAAGACAATTACCTCTCCCAACTGGTTCAGGACCCGACTAGAGGGACGGCCATACTGGACTTAGTATTAACCAATAGACCTGACAGAACAACAGACGTGCAGGTTGGGGGACACCTGGGAAATAGTGACCATAAAGTAATAACCTTCCAATTATCATTCAAAAGAGCGTTTCTACAGGGAGGAACAAAAATACCAAACTTCAAAAAAGCTAAATTTAGCCAACTAAGAGAGGCCATAGGCCTAACTAAATGGGATAAAGTCCTCACAAATAAAAATACAGCCACAAAATGGGATATCTTTAAAAGCATCCTAAAAGCTCATTGTGAGAGGTACATACCGTATGGGAATAAAAGGTTAAGGAACAAAAAGAAACCAATGTGGATAAACAGAACTGTAAAGAAAGCAATAAATGACAAAAAGAAAGCATATAAAACACTAAAACAGGAGGGTAGCACGGAAGCACTGAAAAACTATAAGGAAAAAAATAGAACATGTAAAAAACAAATAAAAGCGGCCAAACTAGAGACCGAGAGATTAATTGCCAAAGAGAGTAAAACTAACCCTAAAATGTTCTTCAATTATATAAATGTTAAAAAGTATAAATCTGAAGGTGTTGGCCCTTTAAAGAGTAATGAGGGGGGAGTCGCAGAGAGCGACGAGGAGAAAGCAAAGCTGTTAAATATTTTTTTCTCCAGTGTATTCACTGAGGAAAATAAGCTGTCAGATGAAATGCTGAATGTTAAAATAAATTCCCCATTAAAAGTGTCCTGTCTGACCCAGGAAGAAGTACAACAGCGACTTAAAAAGATTAAAATAGACAAATCGCCAGGACCGGATGGCATACACCCCCGTATCCTAAGGGAATTAAGTAATGTCATAGCTAGACCCTTATTTCTGATATTTGCGGACTCTATACTGACAGGGAATGTCCCACAGGATTGGCGCATGGCAAATGTGGTGCCAATATTCAAAAAGGGTCCAAAAACAGAGCCTGGAAACTATAGGCCGGTAAGTTTAACATCAGTTGTGGGTAAACTGTTTGAAGGTTTTCTGAGAGATGCTATGTTAGAGCATCTTAAGGGAAATAAGCAAATAACGCCATATCAGCATGGCTTCGTGAGGGATCGGTCATGTCAAACTAATTTAATCAGTTTCTATGAGGAGGTAAGTTCTAGACTTGACAGCGGCGAATCAATGGATGTCGTGTATCTGGACTTCTCCAAAGCATTTGACACTGTACCACATAAAAGGTTAGTATATAAAATGAGAATGCTCGGACTGGGAGAAAACGTCTGTAAGTGGGTAAGTAACTGGCTCAATGATAGAAAACAGAGGGTGGTTATTAACGGTACATACTCAGATTGGGTCACTGTCACTAGTGGAGTACCTCAGGGGTAAGTATTGGGCCCTATTCTCTTCAATATATTTATTAATGATCTTGTAGAAGGCTTGCATAGTAAAATATCAATTTTCGCAGATGACACTAAACTGTGTAAAGTAATTAACACTGAAGAGGACAGTATACTACTACAGAGGGATCTGGATAGATTGCAGGCTTGGGCAGATAAGTGGCAGATGAGGTTTAACACTGACAAATGTAAAGTTATGCACATGGGAAGGAATAATGCAAGTCACCCGTACATACTACATGGTAAAACACTCGGTAACACTGACATGGAAAAGGATCTAGGAATTTTAATAAACAGCAAACTAAGCTGCAAAAAACAGTGTCAGGCAGCTGCTGCCAAGGCCAATAAGATAATAGGAACGTATTACTACTACTTTACAAATTCATTAGTCAGACCACACATGGAGTACTGTGTACAGTTCTGGGCTCCAGTGAACAAGGCAGACATAGCAGAGCTGGAGAGGGTCCAGAGGAGGGCAACTAAAGTAATAACTGGAATGGGGCAACTACAGTACCCTGAAAGATTATTAAAATTAGGGTTATTCACGTTAGAAAAAAGACAACTGAGGGGAGATCTAATTACTATGTATAAATATATCAGGGGTCAGTACAGAGATCTATCCCATCATCTATTTATCCCCAGGACTGTGACTGTGACGAGGGGACATCCTCTGCGTCTGGAGGAAAGAAGGTTTGTACACAAACATAGAAAAGGATTCTTTACGGTAAGAGCAGTGAGACTATGGAACTCTCTGCCTGAGGAGGTGGTGATGGTGAGTACAATAAAGGAATTCAAGAGGGGCCTAAATGTATTTCTGGAGTGTAATAATATTACAGGATATAGCTACTAGAGAGGGGTCGTTGATCCAGGGAGATATTCTGATTGCCTGATTGGAGTCGGGAAGGAATTTTTTATTCCCCTAAAGTGAGGAAAATTGGCTTCAACCTCACAGGGTTTTTTTTGCCTTCCTCTGGATCAACTTGCAGGATGACAGGCCAAACTGGATGGACAAATGTCTTTTTTCGACCTTATGTACTATGCTACTATGTTACTAAGAGTGTGCAAAGCAGTAATCAAAGCAAAAGGTGGCTACTTTGAAGAACCTAGAATATGACATATTTTCAGTTGGTTCACACTTGTTTGTTATGTATATAATTCCACATGTGTTAATTCATAGTTTTGATGCCTTCATAGTCATGAAAATAAAGAAAACTCTTTGAATGAGAAGGTGTGTCCAAACTTTTGGTCTGTACTGTATGTGTCAGTACATTAAACATTATACAGCAGCCTCACTCCATCAGTGAGAGTACTCACAGACAATTCCATCATAAGTCCAGGAATAGATCAAGAGCTCCTCTG
Organism: Bufo bufo; assembly: GCF_905171765.1. NCBI lineage: Eukaryota > Metazoa > Chordata > Amphibia > Anura > Bufonidae > Bufo > Bufo bufo. The sequence continues at coordinate 214,043,445 of NC_053390.1, forward strand.
CATGCAGCCTGCTAGATCCAGGAGCAGTCATGAAATGGAGGAAATACAGTTCCAGGTTAAAGGTTACTGACTCTGACTCTGAGAAAAATACACTTAAACATAAGATTTCAGTATAATCTTTAAAATACACTCAAACAGCAACGTCAAACATAACATTTCAGTATAATCTTTACAGTACATTACATACATTTATTATGCACAAAATGGGCAGAATAGCAGGTGTATGCTGACTCCTATTTAACATGATTTTGAATGTGATTGCTTAATTCTAAGCACAGCTACATAGCCAGTTATAAGAGGGTGTGCACACTTATGCAACCACATTGTTTTAGTTTTTTTTGTTTTCTTCCCTCCACCTAAAAGATTTCAGTTTGTTTTTCAATTGAGTGGTACAGTTTATAGGTCACATTAAAGGTGGAAAAAGTTCTGAAATGATTTATCTTTGTCTAATTTTTTACAGTACAGAAACCTGACATTTTAACAGGGGTGTGTAGAATGTTTATATCCATTGTATATTTATATGTATATATATATATATATATATATATATATTGTAAGGCAGTGACAGGCCTGATATATGAAGGAAGGTATGCGTCTCTGAGAATGGTGCAGGAAACATATTAGAGGGTATGCACCTGAGACATGCCATCAAGGTACCCGGCCTTAGTGGAGTGGAAGCCACTAGCTAGAGGGTCCACTAAGATAGATAGGGGACACTGTTGCTACCTAGTAAAGCTGGTATCAGCTAATTCGGGCCTAGCTTTTACTGGGAGTAAGCAAAGTGTTGGGTGGGTGCTTACTCCCCACATTCCACTCCGGGGTTTGTATGTGGCTCATGTTTATGATTGTGTTTTAAAAATGAGCAGCAGGAAGCAGGGTGTGTCTGTTGAGTGAGAGGCTGCAGATCACACACTGCAAGGCACGTGTGAAGCAATCACTGGCCTGTGGTCTGATTACCTGACCCGGCTGCTATCCGGCTGTAACTGAATTGTAAGTTTGCTGGAACAAGCAATAAACCATGTTGAAGAGACTTTGTTGTGTCCCTGTGTCACTATACAAATGTGGTATCATTGTAATCACACTGACATGGAGAATAAAGGAAACAGATCAATTTTAGCGCATAAAAAACCCCATAAAACTGTGGTAGAAATGCATTTTTTTTCACCCCATTTGAAATTATTTTCCAGCTCCCCACCATATCATATGCAAGATTTCATAGTACCATTAGAAAGAAAAACTTGTCCTGCCCAAAAAAAAAAAGCCCTCATACAGCTAAGAGCATTGAAAAATAATAATTTTATGGCTCTGGGAAGGCGGGGAGTGAAAAACAAACAAACTAAAAATTGCAAATCAAAAAGGTCCTCTTAGGGTTAAGTACATGAAGTGTGGGTCCTATAGGTAAAGACTAGGGTTGAGCGAACCCGGACTTTTTCACTGTAGTTCGGGTTCGGGGATTGGGTGATTTTATTAATTTCCATTATAAAATGGTTATAACGGAAAATAGCATTTTTAAGACAGAATGCTAAATAAAGTGGCCACTGAGGGGTTAAAAATAATAAATAAAAAACTCACCTCATCCACTTGATCGCGCAGCTGTTATCCTTTTCTTTCTTCTTTCTGTAGTACCTACAAAAGGACCTGCGATGACGTCACTGTGCTAAGCACGTGGTGAGCGCGGTGACAACATCGCAGGTCCTGCTAAATGAAGATAGAAGCACCTGCGGTGACGTCACAGCGTTCCCCACGTGGTGAGCGCAGTGACGTCATCACAGGCCTTTTTGTAGGTCCTGCAGAAAGAAGAGGATACCAGCTGCGTGATCAAGTGGATGAGGTGATATTTTTTTAAATTATTTTTAAACCCCTCAATGGCCATTTTATTTAGCATTCTGTCTTAAAAAAGCTATTATTTTCTGTTATAACCATATTATAACGGAAAAAAATAAAGTTAAGTTCGGGTCCCCTTTAACTTTAATTGGGTCTGGGTTCGGGTTAAGTTCGGGTCCCGAACCCGAACTTTGACCTAAAGTTTGGCCGAACACAAACTTTTACAGTTCCTCTAATCCCTAGTAAAGACGATATACACATATTATTAGAGACACTATATGTTTAAAGGTGTAATCCCATCTGAGACAATGGGGGCATATCGCTAGAATATATATACCTATATCGAGAATGGAGCTTGAAAAGTGGTGGCTGGCAGACCATGGGTTTCCATAATATAAGAAAAGATGCATAAAAAGCAATTTTTTGCATTAAGTATAATACATAGAAGAGTCAAGTTTCCGAACTAGGGTTTTGGCAAAGCTGTGTTCTTCTAAAATTTAAATGAAGTTCATATGATACTGTGCTATGTGATAATATATTTTCACATAACCAAAAGTATGAGCCTCCTAAACTTTTTTTTTTTTTAAAGAAAACAGGAAGTGCTTTGGTACAAGGAGTCTGATCAATAAGAAGAATAAATCTAAAAGGCAAAAACTAAATTAACATCTAAAAAGGATGGGTCCTATAGGTGAAGATCATATCTTGCTAGAGATATCTTTAACACCTAGGGGGAGTACATAAGATGGATGGGTCCTATAGGTGAAGAGCATATGCAATTCTTATTATTGGAAATGAATGGTTGCTACAGTGGCGCTCAGTGGATGCTGTATGTATGAGCAGCGGTATCGCGGCAGAACCACAGAAATCTGCCGCACAGAGGAGGCAATATGAATAATTATGATACTGCGCTTGGGACGTATTATGTTATTTTAAAATATACAGGTATTGCAGATATATAATGGCTGGCACACTAAAAGTATATCAATATATAGGTACTAATTGATTTTAAACAATTTACCAGGACTGAAAACTTCTGTCTGTGTGCTCCTATCGGCGTTCCCGTATTTGATATAGAAAGGTTTTTTCTTCTTTCACTGTTGTTACTGTGCTTGGTCTTTCTTTATGTTCAGGATCAGGAAAGAATCCAGGTATAGTATGGTTTGGAGTGCTGCCTCGTGCCCCGGCCGGTGGCGCGCTGCTGCCGCAAAATGGAGATGTATGCAAGGAGTGGTAAGCGCTCGCTTGGAGCTTGTGAGTGACGTCACTAACCGCGGCCATCAATGACCGCCGGTGCCAAGTGTCTCTTTCGCCGACGCGTTTCGAACAGACGCTGTTCTTCCTCAGGGAGTGTTACCTGGCTGCTCACACTCCTTCTTTATATACACCTATCCAGAACTTTAACTCCTTCCCTGCCGATCCTGCATGGGTTCCTAATCACCAATCATTTATTCAAAGGCAAACAGCTCTATTTCCGCATTAAGACCATTTGGTATTAAAGTATCCATGTTAAATATCCATTTTGATTCTTTTTTGGACATTTCCTTAATGTAGTCCCCCCCCCCCTCTTATTTGGCTGTATTATTTCAACCCCACAGAAATGGGACTCAGCAAAATTGCCCCCATGCTTTACACTGTAGTGACGTGACAATGGATGGCCTTCATACTTTCTATTTATGTTATAAATAGTATCATAATTCTTATTATTGCTATGTTGAAGTACCTGGGGCCCAGTCCATACAATGGATGGATGCTATAGGTGAAGACCATATCAATACAAGCTAATTCATCTAAAAGGAAAAATTAACATTGGGTGATTCCTATCAATAGGTGTGTTGAAAGGGTAAGTTATTATTATCTAGAATGTCAATTATAAAGTCTAGTAATGTATAGTTTGTTGAGTTTTATGCTATTTATTCATGTTATTTCTCTTTGCTACATTGCCTAAATTATTAGCAAATTGGTAAAATCTTATTTCTACCTCTAATGGTGGAAAATGCACCTATATTAAGGATGGTAAGGGCAGCTAAGGGGTTATGGAGGAGGCTGTACTTTTTGTTTAAATAGGTGCCCTTTAACCAATTTGTTAATAATTTAAGGAAAGTTGCTTAAAAAGCATTATTGTCCATAAAATGTAATACATAGCAGAGTCAAGGTTCGGAACTAGGGCTTTGGCAAAGCTGTGTTCTCTCAAAATTTGAACAAAGTTGATATAATACTGTGCTCTCGGCTTATGTGTTGGATTTATTGCACCAGAGAGTATGTACCTCCAGATGTTCTTTTTCAAGATAAGAAGAAGTGCTTGAGTACAAGGAGTCTGATCCATAAGAAGGATGGATCCAAAAGGCAAAGACTAGATTATCATCTTGTTCGAGATATGCTTAAGTTCCTGGGGCCCAATCCAAAAAAGGATGGGTCTTATAGGTGAAGATCATATCTTGTTAGAGATATCTTTAAGACTTAGGGGGAGTCCATAAGATGGATGGGTCCTATAGGTGAAGAGCATATGCAATTCTTATTATTGCTATGTGTACCTTGGGCCATGTCCATACGATGGATGGATCCTATAGGTGAAGACCATATCAATAGAAGCTAATTCATCTTCAAGGAAAAAGTAACATCGGGTGATTCCTATCAATAAGTGTTTTAAAAGGGTAAGTTATTATTATCTAGAATGTCAATTATAAAGTCTAGTAATGTATAGTTTGTTGAGTTTTATGATATTTATTCATGTTATTTCTCTTTGTTACATTGCCTAAATTATTAGCAAATTGGTAAAAGCTTATTTCTACCTCTAATGGTGGAAAACACAACTATATTGGAGATGGTAAGGGCAGCTAAGGGGTTATGGAGGAGGCTGTACTTTTTGTTTAAATAGGTGCCCTTTAATCAATTTGTTAATAATTTAAGGAAAGTTGCTTAAAAAGCATTATTGTCCATAAAATGTAATACATAGCAGAGTCAAGGTTCGGAACTAGGGCTTTGGCAAAGCTGTGTTCTCTCAAACTTTGAACAAAGTTAATATAATACTGTGCTCTAGGCTTATGTGTTGGATTTATTGCACAAGAGAGTATGTACCTCCAGATGTTCTTTTCCAAGATAAGAAGAAGTGCTTCAGTACAAGGAGTCTGATCCATAAGAAGGATGGATCCAAAAGGCAAAGACTAGATCATCATCTTGTTCGAAATATGCTTAAGTTCCTGGGGCCCAATCCAAAAAAGGATGGGTCTTATAGGTGAAGATCATATCTTGTTAGAGAAATCTTTAAGACTTAGGGGGAGTCCATAAGATGGATGGGTCCTATAGGTGAAGAGCATATGCAATTTTTATTATTGCTATGTTGAAGTACCTTGGGCCCAGTCCATATGATGGATGGATCCTATAGGTGAAGACCATAACAATAGAAGCTAATTCATCTTCAAGGAAAGAGTAACATCGGGTGATTCCTATCAATAAGTGTGTTGAAAGGGTAAGTTATTATTATCTAGAATGTCAATTATAAAGTCTAGTAATGTATAGTTTGTTGAGTTTTATGATATTTATTTATGTTATTTCTCTTTGTTACATTGCCTAAATTATTAGCAAATTGGTAAAAGCTTATTTCTACCTCTAATGGTGGAAAACGCACCTATATTGGAGATGGTAAGGGCAGCTAAGGGGTTATGGAGGAGGCTGTACTTTTTGTTTAAATATGTGCCCTTTAACCAATTTGTTAATAATTTAAAGAAAGTTGCTTAAAAAGCATTATTGTCCATAAAATATAATACATAGCAGAGTCAAGGTTCGGAACTAGGGCTTTGGCAAAGCTGTGTTCTCTCAAAATTTGAACAAAGTTGATATAAAACTGTGCTCTAGGCTTATGTGTTGGATTTATTGCACCAGAGAGTATGTACCTCCAGATGTTCTTTTCCAAGATAAGAAGAAGTGCTTGAGTACAAGGAGTCTGATCCATAAGAAGGATGGATCCAAAAGGCAAAGACTAGATCATCATCTTGTTCGAGATATGCTTAAGTTCCTGGGGCCCAATCCAAAAATTGATGGGTCTTATAGGTGAAGATCATATCTTGTTAGAGATATCTTTAAGACCTAGGGGGGAGTCCATAAGACCAATGGGTCCTATAGGTGAAGAGCATATGCAATTCTTATTATTGCTATGTTGAAGTACCTTGGGCCCAGTCCATACGATGGATGGATCCTATAGGTGAAGACCATATTAATAGAAGCTAACTCATCTTCAAGGAAAAAGTAACATCGGGTGATTCCTATCAGTAAGCATGTTGAAAGGGTAAGTTATTATTATCTAGAATGTCAGTTATAAAGTCTAGTAATGTATAGTTTGTAGAGTTTTATACTATTAATTTATGTTATTTCTCTTTGTTACTTTGCCTAAACTATTAGCAAATTGGTAAAAGCTTATTTCTACCTCTAATGGGGGAAAACGCACCTATATTGGAGATGGTAAGGGCAGCTAAGGGGTTATGGAGGAGGCTGTACTTTTTGTTTAAATAGGTGCTCTTTAACCAATTTGTTAATAATTTAAGGAAAGTTGCTTAAAAACCATTATTGTCCATAAAATGTAATACATAGCAGAGTCAAGGTTCGGAGCTAGGGCTTTGGCAAAGCTGTGTTCTCTCAAAATTTGAACAAAGTTGATATAATACTGTGCTCTAGGCTTATGTGTTGGATTTATTGCACCAGAGAGTATGTACCTCCAGATGTTCTTTTCCAAGATAAGCAGTGCTTGAGTACAAGGAATCTGATCCATAAGAAGGATGGATCCAAAAGGCAAAGACTAGATCATCACCTTGTTCGAGATATGCTTAAGTTCCTGGGGCCCAATCCAAAAATGGATGCGTCTTATAGGTGAAGATCATATCTTGTTAGAGATATCTTTAAGACCTAGAGGGGAGTCCATAAGACGGATGGGTCCTATAGGTGAAGAGCATATGCAATTCTTATTATTGCTATGTTGAAGTACCATGGGCCCAGTCCATACGATGGATGGATCCTATAGGTGAAGACCATATCAATAGAAGCTAATTCATCTTCAAGGAAAAAGTAACATCGGGTGATTCCTATCAATAAGTGTGTTGAAAGGGTAAGTTATTATTATCTATAATGTCAATTATAAAGTCTAGTAATGTATAGTTTGTTGAGTTTTATGATATTTATTCATGTTATTTCTCTGTTACATTGCCTAAATTATTAGCAAATTGGTAAAAGCTTATTTCTACCTCTAATGGGGGAAAACGCACCTATATTGGAGATGGTAAGGGCAGCTAAGGGGTTATAGAGGAGGCTGTACTTTTTGTTTAAATAGGTGCTCTTTAACCAATTTGTTAATAATTTAAGGAAAGTTGCTTAAAAAGCATTATTGTCCATAAATATAATACATAGCAGAGTCAAGGTTCGGAACTAGGGCTTTGGCAAAGCTGTGTTCTCTCAAAATTTGAACAAAGTTGATATAATTCTGTGCTCTAGGCTTATGTGTTGGATTTATTGCACCAGAGAGTATGTACGTCCAGATGTTCTTTTCCAAGATAAGCAGTGCTTGAGTACAAGGAATCTGATCCATAAGAAGGATGGATCTAAAAGGCAAAGACTAGATCATCATCTTGTTCGAGATATGCTTAAGTTCCTGGGGCCCAATCCAAAAATGGATGGGTCTTATAGGTGAAGATCATATCTTGTTAGAGATATCTTTAAGACCTAGAGGGGAGTCCATAAGACGGATGGGTCCTATAGGTGAAGAGCATATGCAATTCCTATTATTGCTATGTTGAAGTACCATGGGCCCAGTCCATACGATGGATGGATCCTCTAGGTGAAGACCATATCAATTGAAGCTAATTCATTTTCAAGGAAAAAGTAACATCGGGTGATTCCTATCAGTAAGTATTGTGAAAGGGTAAGTTATTATTATCTAGAATGTCAATTATAAAGTCTAATAATGTATAGTTTGTTGAGTTTTATGCTATTTATTTATGTTATTTCTCTTTGTTACATTGCCTAAATTATTAGCAAATTGGTAAAATCTTATTTCTACCTCTAATGGTGGAAAACGCACCTATATTGGAGATGGTAAGGGCAGCTAAGGGGTTATGGAGGAGGCTGTACTTTTTGTTTAAATAGGTGCCCTTTAACCAATTTGTTAATAATTTAAGGAAAGTTGCTTAAAAAGCATTATTGTCCATAAAATATAATACATAGCAGAGTCAAGGTTCGGAACTAGGGCTTTGGCAAAGCTGTGTTCTCTCAAAATTTGAACAAAGTTGATATAATACTGTGCTCTAGGCTTATGTGTTGGATTTATTGCACCAGAGAGTATGTACCTCCAGATGTTCTTTTCCAAGATAAGCAGTGCTTGAGTACAAGGAATCTGATCCATAAAAAGGATGGATCCAAAAGGCAAAGACTAGATCATCATCTTGTTCGAGATATGCTTAAGTTCCTGGGGCCCAATCCACAAATGGATGGGTCTTATAGGTGAAGATCATATCTTGTTAGAGATATCTTTAAGACCTAGGGGGGAGTCCATAAGACGGATGGGTCCTGAAGGTGAAGAGCATATGCAATTCTTATTATTGCTATGTTGAAGTACCTTGGGCCCAGTCCATACGATGGATGGATCCTATAGGTGAAGACCATATCAATAGAAGCTAATTCATCTTCAAGGAAAAAGTAACATCGGGTGATTCCTATCAATAAGTGTGTTGAAAGGGTAAGTTATTATTATCTAGAATGTCAATTATAAAGTCTAGTAATGTATAGTTTGTTGAGTTTTATGATATTTATTCATGTTATTTCTTTGTTACATTGCCTAAATTATTAGCAAATTGGTAAAAGCTTATTTCTACCTCTAATGGTGGAAAACGCACCTATATTGGAGATGGTAAGGGCAGCTAAGGGGTTATGGAGGAGGCTGTACTTTTTGTTTAAATAGGTGCCCTTTAACCAATTTGTTAATAATTTAAGGAAAGTTGCTTAAAAAGCATTATTGTCCATAAAATGTAATACATAGCAGAGTCAAGGTTCGGAACTAGGGCTTTGGCAAAGCTGTGTTCTCTCAAAATTTGAACAAAGTTGATATAATACTGTGCTCTAGGCTTATGTGTTTGATTTATTGCATCAGAGAGTATGTACCTCCAGATGTTCTTTTCCAAGATAAGAAGAAGTGCTTGAATACAAGGAGTCTGATCCATAAGAAGGATGGATCCAAAAGGCAAAGACTAGATCATCATCTTGTTCGAGATATGTTTAAGTTCCTGGGGCCCAATCCAAAAATGGATGGGTCTTATAGGTGAAGATCATATCTTGTTACAGATATCTTTAAGACCTAGGGGGGAGTCCATAAGACGGATGGGTCCTATAGGTGAAAATCATATGCAATTCTTATTATTGCTATGTTGAAGTACCTTGGGCCCAGTCCATACGATGGATGGATCCTATGGGTGAAGACCATATCAATTGAAGCTAATTCATCTTCAATAAAAAAGTAACATCGGGTGATTCCTATCACTAAGTGTGTTGAAAGGGTAAGTTATTATTATCTAGAATGTCAATCTTAAAGTCTAGCAATGTATAGTTGTAGAGTATTATGCTATTTATTCATGTTATTTCTCTATGTGACTTTGCCTAAATTATTAGCAAATTGGTAAAAGCTTATTTCTACCTCTAATGGGGGAAAACGCACCTATATTGGAGATGGTAAGGGGAGCTAAGGGGTTATGGAGGAGGCTGTATTTTTGTTTAAATAGGTGCCCTTTAACCAATATGTTAATAATTTAATGAAAGTTGCGTAAAAAGCATTATTGTCCATAAAATATAATACATAGCAGAGTCAAGGTTCGGAACTAGGGCTTTGGCAAAGCTATGTTCTCTCAAAATTTGAACAAAGTTGATATAATACTGTGCTCTAGGCTAATGTGTTGGATTTATTGCACCAGAGAGTATGTACCTCCAGATGTTCTTTTCCAAGATAAGAAGAAGTGCTTGAGTACAAGCAGTCTGATCCATAAGAAGGATGGATCCAAAAGGCAAAGACTAGATCATCATCTTGTTCGAGATATGCTTAAGTTCCTGGGGCCCAATCCAAAAATGGATGGGTCTTATAGGTGAAGATCATATCTTGTTTGAGATATCTTTAAGACCTAGGGGGGAGTCCATAAGACGGATGGGTCCTATAGGTGAAGAGCATATGCAATTCTTATTATTGCTATGTTGAAGTTCCTTGGGCCCAGTCCATATGATGGATGGATCCTATAGGTGAAGACCATATCAATAGAAGCTAATTCATCTTCAAGGAAAAAGTAACATCGGGTGATTCCTATCAATAAGTGTGTTGAAAGGGTAAGTTATTATTATCTAGAATGTCAATTATAAAGTCTAGTAATGTATAGTTTGTTGAGTTTTATGATATTTATTCATGTAATTTCTCTTTGTTACATTGCCTAAATTATTAGCAAATTGGTAAAAGCTTGTTTCGACCTCTAATGGTGGAAAACACACCTATATTGGAGATGGTAAGGGCAGCTAAGGGGTTATGGAGGAGGCTGTACTTTTTGTTTAAATAGGTGCCCTTTAACCAATTTGTTAATAATTTAAGGAAAGTTGCTTAAAAAGCATTATTGTCCATAAAATGTAATACATAGCAGAGTCAAGGTTCGGAACTAGGGCTTTGGCAAAGCTGTGTTCTCTCAAAATTTGAACAAAGTTGATATAATTCTGGGCTCTAGGCTTATGTGTTGGATTTATTGCACCAGATAGTATGTACCTCCAGATGTTCTTTTCCAAGATAAGAAGAAGTGCTTGAGTACAAGGAGTCTGATCCATAAGAAGGATGGATCCAAAAGGCAAAGACTAGTTTATCATCTTGTTCGAGATATGCTTAAGTTCCTGGGGCCCAATCCAAAAATGGATTGGGTCTTATAGGTGAAGATCATATCTTGTTAGAGATATCTTTAAGACTTAGGGGGAGTCCATAAGATGGATGGGTCCTATAGGTGAAGAGCATATGCAATTCTTATTATTGCTATGTTGAAGTACCTTGGGCCCAGTCCATACGATGGATGGATCCTATAGGTGAAGACCATATCAATAGAAGCTAATTCATCTTCAAGGAAAAAGTAACATCGGGTGATTCCTATCAATAAGTGTTTTGAAAGGGTAAGTTATTATTATCTAGAATGTCAATTATAAAGTCTAGTAATGTATAGTTTGTTGAGTTTTATGATATTTATTTATGTTATTTCTCTTTGTTACATTGCCTAAATTATTAGCAAATTGGTAAAAGCTTATTTCTACCTCTAATGGTGGAAAACACACCTATATTGGAGATGGTAAGGGCAGCTAAGGGGTTATGGAGGAGGCTGTACTTTTTGTTTAAATAGGTGCCCTTTAACCAATTTGTTAATAAATTAAGGAAAGTTGCTTAAAAAGCATTATTGTCCATAAAATGTAATACATAGCAGAGTCTAGGTTCGGAACTAAGGCTTTGGCAAAGCTGTGTTCTCTCAAAATTTGAACAAAGTTGATATAATACTGTGCTCTAGGCTTATGTGTTGGATTTATTGCACAAGAGAGTATGTACCTCCAGATGTTCTTTTCCAAGATAAGAAGAAGTGCTTGAGTACAAGGAGTCTGATCCATAAGAAGGATGGATCCAAAAGGCAAAGACTAGATCATCATCTTGTTCGAAATATGCTTAAGTTCCTGGGGCCCAATCCAAAAAAGGATGGGTCTTATAGGTGAAGATCATATCTTGTTAGAGATATCTTTAAGACTTAGGGGGAGTCCATAAGATGGATGGGTCCTATAGGTGAAGAGCATATGCAATTTTTATTATTGCTATGTTGAAGTACCTTGGGCCCAGTCCATACGATGGATGGATCCTATAGGTGAAGACCATATCAATAGAAGCTAATTCATCTTCAAGGAAAAAGTAACATCGGGTGATTCCTATCAATAAGTGTGTTGAAAGGATAAGTTATTATTATCTAGAATGTCAATTATAAAGTCTAGTAATGTATAGTTTGTTGAGTTTTATGATATTTATTTATGTTATTTCTCTTTGTTACATTGCCTAAATTATTAACAAATTGGTAAAAGCTTATTTCTACCTCTAATGGTGGAAAACGCACCTATATTGGAGATGGTAAGGGCAGCTAAGGGGTTATGGAGGAGGCTGTACTTTTTGTTTAAATAGGTGCCCTTTAACCAATTTGTTAATAATTTAAGAAAAGTTGCTTAAAAAGCATTATTGTCCATAAAATATAATACATAGCAGAGTCAAGGTTTGGAACTAGGGCTTTGGCAAAGCTGTGTTCTCTCAAAATTTGAACAAAGTTGATATAATACTGTGCTCTAGGCTTATGTGTTGGATTTATTGCACCAGAGAGTATGTACCTCCAGATGTTCTTTTCCAAGATAAGAAGAAGTGCTTGAGTACAAGGAGTCTGATCCATAAGAAGGATGGATCCAAAAGGCAAAGACTAGATCATCATCTTGTTCGAGATATGCTTAAGTTCCTGGGGCCCAATCCAAAAATGGATGGGTCTTATAGGTGAAGATCATATCTTGTTAGAGATATCTTTAAGACCTAGGCGGGAGTCCATAAGATGGATGGGTCCTATAGGTGAAGAGCATATGCAATTCTTATTATTGCTATGTTGAAGTACCTTGGGCCCAGTCCATACGATGGATGGATCCTATAGGTGAAGACCATATTAATAGAAGCTAACTCATCTTCAAGGAAAAAGTAACATCGGGTGATTCCTATCAGTAAGCATGTTGAAAGGGTAAGTTATTATTATCTAGAATGTCAGTTATAAAGTCTAGTAATGTATAGTTTGTAGAGTTTTATACTATTAATTTATGTTATTTCTCTTTGTTACTTTGCCTAAATTATTAGCAAATTGGTAAAAGCTTATTTCTACCTCTAATGGTGGAAAACGCACCTATATTGGAGATGGTAAGGGCAGCTAAGGGGTTATGGAGGAGGCTGTATTTTAGTTAAAATAGGTGCCCTTTAACCAATTTGTTAATAATTTAAGGAAAGTTGCTTAAAAAGCATTATTGTCCATAAAATATAATACATAGCAGAGTCAAGGTTCGGAACTAGGGCTTTGGCAAAGCTATGTTCTCTCAAAATTTGAACAAAGTTGATATAATACTGTGCTCTAGGCTTATGTGTTGGATTTATTGCACCAGAGAGTATGTACCTCCAGATGTTCTTTTCCAAGATAAGAAGAAGTGCTTGAGTACAAGGAGTCTGATCCATAAGAAGGATGGATCCAAAAGGCAAAGACTAGATCATCATCTTGTTCAAAATATGCTTAAGTTCCTTGGGCCCAATCCAAAAATGGATGGGTCTTATAGGTGAAGATCATATCTTGTTAGAGATATCTTTAAGACCTAGGGGGGAGTCCATAAGACGGATGGGTCCTATAGGTGAAGAGCATATGTAATTCTTATTATTGCTATGTTGAAGTACCTTGGGCCCAGTCCATACGATGGATGGATCCTATAGGTGAAGACCATATCAATAGAAGCTAATTCATCTTCAAGGAAAAAGTAACATCGGGTGATTCCTATCAATAAGTGTGTTGAAAGGGTAAGTTATTATTATCTAGAATGTCAATTATAAAGTCTAGTAATGTATAGTTTGTTGAGTTTTATGATATTTATTCATGTTATTTCTCTGTTACATTGCCTAAATTATTAGCAAATTGGTAAAAGCTTATTTCTACCTCTAATGAGGGAAAACGCACCTATATTGGAGATGGTAAGGGCAGCTAAGGGGTTATGGAGGAGGCTGTACTTTTTGTTTAAATAGGTGCTCTTTAACCAATTTGTTAATAATTTAAGGAAAGTTGCTTAAAAAGCATTATTGTCCATAAAATGTAATACATAGCAGAGTCAAGGTTCGGAACTAGGGCTTTGGCAAAGCTGTGTTCTCTCAAAATTTGAACAAAGTTGATATAATACTGTGCTCTAGGCTTATGTGTTGGATTTATTGCACCAGAGAGTATGTACCTCCAGATGTTCTTTTCCAAGATAAGCAGTGCTTGAGTACAAGGAATCTGATCCATAAGAAGGATGGATCCAAAAGGCAAAGACTAGATCATCATCTTGTTCGAAATATGCTTAAGTTCCTGGGGCCCAATCCAAAAAAGGATGGGTCTTATAGGTAAAGATCATATCTTGTTAGAGATATCTTTAAGACTTAGGGGGAGTCCATAAGATGGATGGGTCCTATAGGTAAAGAGCATATGCAATTTTTATTATTGCTATGTTGAAGTACCTTGGGCCCAGTCCATATGATGGATGGATCCTATAGGTGAAGACCATAACAATAGAAGCTAATTCATCTTCAAGGAAAAAGTAATATCGGGTGATTCCTATCAATAAGTGTGTTGAAAGGGTAAGTTATTATTATCTAGAATGTCAATTATAAAGTCTAGTAATGTATAGTTCGTTGAGTTTTATGATATTTATTTATGTTATTTCTCTTTGTTACATTGACTAAATTATTAGCAAATTGGTAAAAGCTTATTTCTACCTCTAATGGTGGAAAACGCACCTATATTGGAGATGGTAAGGGCAGCTAAGGGGTTATGGAGGAGGCTGTACTTTTTGTTTAAATATGTGCCCTTTACCAATTTGTTAATAATTTAAGGAAAGTTGCTTAAAAAGCATTACTGTCCATAAAATATAATACATAGCAGAGTCAAGGTTCAGAACTAGGGCTTTGGCAAAGCTGTGTTCTCTCAAAATTTGAACAAAGTTGATATAATACTGTGCTCTAGGCTTATGTGTTGGATTTATTGCACCAGAGAGTATGTACCTCCAGATGTTCTTTTCCAAGATAAGAAGAAGTGCTTGAGTACAAGGAGTCTGATCCATAAGAAGGATGGATCCAAAAGGCAAAGACTAGATCATCATCTTGTTCGAGATATGCTTAAGTTCCTGGGGCCCAATCCAAAAATGGATGGGTCTTATAGGTGAAGATCATATCTTGTTAGAGATATCTTTAAGACCTAGGCGGGAGTCCATAAGATGGATGGGTCCTATAGGTGAAGAGCATATGCAATTCTTATTATTGCTATGTTGAAGTACCTTGGGCCCAGTCCATACGATGGATGGATCCAATAGGTGAAGACCATATTAATAGAAGCTAACTCATCTTCAAGGAAAAAGTAACATCGGGTGATTCCTATCAGTAAGCATGTTGAAAGGGTAAGTTATTATTATCTAGAATGTCAGTTATAAAGTCTAGTAATGTATAGTTTGTAGAGTTTTATACTATTAATTTATGTTATTTCTCTTTGTTACTTTGCCTAAATTATTAGCAAATTGGTAAAAGCTTATTTCTACCTCTAATGGTGGAAAACGCACCTATATTGGAGATGGTAAGGGCAGCTAAGGGGTTATGGAGGAGGCTGTATTTTTGTTAAAATAGGTGCCCTTTAACCAATTTGTTAATAATTTAAGGAAAGTTGCTTAAAAAGCATTATTGTCCATAAAATATAATACATAGCAGAGTCAAGGTTCGGAACTAGGGCTTTGGCAAAGCTATGTTCTCTCAAAATTTGAACAAAGTTGATATAATACTGTGCTCTAGGCTTATGTGTTGGATTTATTGCACCAGAGAGTATGTACCTCCAGATGTTCTTTTCCAAGATAAGAAGAAGTGCTTGAGTACAAGGAGTCTGATCCATAAGAAGGATGGATCCAAAAGGCAAAGACTAGATCATCATCTTGTTCAAAATATGCTTAAGTTCCTTGGGCCCAATCCAAAAATGGATGGGTCTTATAGGTGAAGATCATATCTTGTTAGAGATATCTTTAAGACCTAGGGGGGAGTCCATAAGACGGATGGGTCCTATAGGTGAAGAGCATATGTAATTCTTATTATTGCTATGTTGAAGTACCTTGGGCCCAGTCCATACGATGGATGGATCCTATAGGTGAAGACCATATCAATAGAAGCTAATTCATCTTCAAGGAAAAAGTAACATCGGGTGATTCCTATCAATAAGTGTGTTGAAAGGGTAAGTTATTATTATCTAGAATGTCAATTATAAAGTCTAGTAATGTATAGTTTGTTGAGTTTTATGATATTTATTCATGTTATTTCTCTGTTACATTGCCTAAATTATTAGCAAATTGGTAAAAGCTTATTTCTACCTCTAATGGGGGAAAACGCACCTATATTGGAGATGGTAAGGGCAGCTAAGGGGTTATGGAGGAGGCTGTACTTTTTGTTTAAATAGGTGCTCTTTAACCAATTTGTTAATAATTTAAGGAAAGTTGCTTAAAAAGCATTATTGTCCATAAAATGTAATACATAGCAGAGTCAAGGTTCGGAACTAGGGCTTTGGCAAAGCTGTGTTCTCTCAAAATTTGAACAAAGTTGATATAATACTGTGCTCTAGGCTTATGTGTTGGATTTATTGCACCAGAGAGTATGTACCTCCAGATGTTCTTTTCCAAGATAAGCAGTGCTTGAGTACAAGGAATCTGATCCATAAGAAGGATGGATCCAAAAGGCAAAGACTAGATCATCATCTTGTTCGAAATATGCTTAAGTTCCTGGGGCCCAATCCAAAAAAGGATGGGTCTTATAGGTAAAGATCATATCTTGTTAGAGATATCTTTAAGACTTAGGGGGGAGTCCATAAGATGGATGGGTCCTATAGGTAAAGAGCATATGCAATTTTTATTATTGCTATGTTGAAGTACCTTGGGCCCAGTCCATATGATGGATGGATCCTATAGGTGAAGACCATAACAATAGAAGCTAATTCATCTTCAAGGAAAAAGTAATATCGGGTGATTCCTATCAATAAGTGTGTTGAAAGGGTAAGTTATTATTATCTAGAATGTCAATTATAAAGTCTAGTAATGTATAGTTCGTTGAGTTTTATGATATTTATTTATGTTATTTCTCTTTGTTACATTGACTAAATTATTAGCAAATTGGTAAAAGCTTATTTCTACCTCTAATGGTGGAAAACGCACCTATATTGGAGATGGTAAGGGCAGCTAAGGGGTTATGGAGGAGGCTGTACTTTTTGTTTAAATAGGTGCTCTTTAACCAATTTGTTATTAATTTAAGGAAAGTTGCTTAAAAAGCATTATTGTCCATAAAATATAATACATAGCAGAGTCAAGGTTCGGAACTAGGGCTTTGGCAAAGCTGTGTTCTCTCAAAATTTGAACAAAGTTGATATAATACTGTGCTCTAGGCTTATGTGTTGGATTTATTGCACCAGAGAGTATGTACCTCCAGATGTTCTTTTCCAAGATAAGCAGTGCTTGAGTACAAGGAATCTGATCCATAAGAAGGGTGGATCTAAAAGGCAAAGACTAGATCATCATCTTGTTCGAGATATGCTTAAGTTCCTGGGGCCCAATCCAAAAATGGATGGGTCTTATAGGTGAAGATCATATCTTGTTAGAGATATCTTTAAGACCTAGAGGGGAGTCCATAAGACGGATGGGTCCTATAGGTGAAGAGCATATGCAATTCCTATTATTGCTATGTTGAAGTACCATGGGCCCAGTCCATACGATGGATGGATCCTATAGGTGAAGACCATATCAATTGAAGCTAATTCATTTTCAAGGAAAAAGTAACATCGGGTAATTCCTATCAGTAAGTATGTTGAAAGGGTAAGTTATTGTTATCTAGAATGTCAATTATAAAGTCTAATAATGTATAGTTTGTTGAGTTTTATGCTATTTATTTATGTTATTTCTCTTTGTTACATTGCCTAAATTATTAGCAAATTGGTAAAAGCTTATTTCTACCTCTAATGGTGGAAAACGCACCTATATTGGAGATGGTAAGGGCAGCTAAGGGGTTATGGAGGAGGCTGTACTTTATGTTTAAATAGGTGCCCTTTAACCAATTTGTTAATAATTTAAGGAAAGTTGCTTAAAAAGCATTATTGTCCATAAAATGTAATACATAGCAGAGTCAAGGTTCGGAACTAGGGCTTTGGCAAAGCTGTGTTCTCTCAAAATTTGAAAAAAGTTGATATAATACTGTGCTCTAGGCTTATGTGTTGGATTTATTGCACCAGAGAGTATGTACCTCCAGATGTTCTTTTCCAAGATAAGAAGAAGTGCTTGAATACAAGGAGTCTGATCCATAAGAAGGATGGATCCAAAAGGCAACGACTAGATCATCATCTTGTTCGAGATATGTTTAAGTTCCTGGGGCCCAATCCAAAAATGGATGGGTCTTATAGGTGAAGATCATATCTTGTTACAGATATCTTTAAGACCTAGGGGGGAGTCCATAAGACGAATGGGTCCTATAGGTGAAAAGCATATGCAATTCTTATTATTGCTATGTTGAAGTACCTTGGGCCCAGTCCATACGATGGATGGATCCTATGGGTGAAGACCATATCAATTGAAGCTAATTCATCTTCAATGAAAAAGTAACATCGGGTGATTCCTATCAGTAAGTGTGTTGAAAGGGTAAGTTATTATTATCTAGAATGTCAATTATAAAGTCTAGCAATGTATAGTTGTAGAGTATTATGATATTTATTTATGTTATTTCTCTATGTGACTTTGCCTAAATTATTAGCAAATTGGTAAAAGCTTATTTCTACCTCTAATGGGGGAAAACGCACCTATATTGGAGATGGTAAGGGGAGCTAAGGGGTTATGGAGGAGGCTGTATTTTTGTTTAAATAGGTGCCCTTTAACCAATTTGTTAATAATTTAATGAAAGTTGCGTAAAAAGCATTATTGTCCATAAAATATAATACATAGCAGAGTCAAGGTTCGGAACTAGGGCTTTGGCAAAGCTATGTTCTCTCAAAATTTGAACAAAGTTGATATAATACTGTGCTCTAGGCTTATGTGTTGGATTTATTGCACCAGAGAGTATGTACCTCCAGATGTTCTTTTCCAAGATAAGAAGAAGTGCTTGAGTACAAGCAGTCTGATCCATAAGAAGGATGGATCCAAAAGGCAAAGACTAGATCATCATCTTGTTCGAGATATGCTTAAGTTCCTGGGGCCCAATCCAAAAATGGATGGGTCTTATAGGTGAAGATCATATCTTGTTTGAGATATCTTTAAGACCTAGGGGGGAGTCCATAAGACGGATGGGTCCTATAGGTGAAGAGCATATGCAATTCTTATTATTGCTATGTTGAAGTTCCTTGGGCCCAGTCCACATGATGGATGGATCCTATAGGTGAAGACCATATCAATAGAAGCTAATTCATCTTCAAGGAAAAAGTAACATCGGGTGATTCCTATCAATAAGTGTGTTGAAAGGGTAAGTTATTATTATCTAGAATGTCAATTATAAAGTCTAGTAATGTATAGTTTGTTGAGTTTTATGATATTTATTCATGTAATTTCTCTTTGTTACATTGCCTAAATTATTAGCAAATTGGTAAAAGCTTATTTCTACCTCTAATGGTGGAAAACACACCTATATTAGAGATGGTAAGGGCAGCTAAGGGGTTATGGAGGAGGCTGTACTTTTTGTTTAAATAGGTGCCCTTTAATCAATTTGTTAATAATTTAAGGAAAGTTGCTTAAAAAGCATTATTGTCCATAAAATGTAATACATAGCAGAGTCAAGGTTCGGAACTAGGGCTTTGGCAAAGCTGTGTTTTCTCAAACTTTGAACAAAGTTGATATAATACTGTGCTCTAGGCTTATGTGTTGGATTTATTGCACAAGAGAGTATGTACCTCCAGATGTTCTTTTCCAAGATAAGAAGAAGTGCTTGAGTACAAGGAGTCTGATCCATAAGAAGGATGGATCCAAAAGGCAAAGACTAGATCATCATCTTGTTCGAAATATGCTTAAGTTCCTGGGGCCCAATCCAAAAAAGGATGGGTCTTATAGGTGAAGATCATATCTTGTTAGAGATATCTTTAAGACTTAGGGGGAGTCCATAAGATGGATGGGTCCTATAGGTAAAGAGCATATGCAATTTTTATTATTGCTATGTTGAAGTACCTTGGGCCCAGTCCATATGATGGATGGATTCTATAGGTGAAGACCATAACAATAGAAGCTAATTCATCTTCAAGGAAAAAGTAATATCGGTTGATTCCTATCAATAAGTGTGTTGAAAGGGTAAGTTATTATTATCTAGAATGTCAATTATAAAGTCTAGTAATGTATAGTTCGTTGAGTTTTATGATATTTATTTATGGTATTTCTCTTTGTTACATTGCCTAAATTATTAGCAAATTGGTAAAAGCTTATTTCTACCTCTAATGGTGGAAAACGCACCTATATTGGAGATGGTAAGGGCAGCTAAGGGGTTATGGAGGAGGCTGTACTTTTTATTTAAATATGTGCCCTTTACCAATTTGTTAATAATTTAAGGAAAGTTGCTTAAAAAGCATTACTGTCCATAAAATATAATACATAGCAGAGTCAAGGTTCGGAACTAGGGCTTTGGCAAAGCTGTGTTCTCTCAAAATTTGAACAAAGTTGATATAATACTGTGCTCTAGGCTTATGTGTTGGATTTATTGCACCAGAGAGTATGTACCTCCAGATGTTCTTTTCCAAGATAAGAAGAAGTGCTTGAGTACAAGGAGTC
This sequence comes from Bufo bufo, assembly GCF_905171765.1. Taxonomy (NCBI): domain Eukaryota; kingdom Metazoa; phylum Chordata; class Amphibia; order Anura; family Bufonidae; genus Bufo; species Bufo bufo. The sequence goes on from NC_053390.1 coordinate 214,063,860, forward strand.
TGATCTATAAAAAGGATGGATCCAAAAGGCAAAGACTAGATCATCATCTTGTTCGAGATATGTTTAAGTTCCTGGGGCCCAATCCAAAAATGGATGGGTCTTATAGGTGAAGATCATATCTTGTTACAGATATCTTTAAGACCTAGGGGGGAGTCCATAAGACGAATGGGTCCTATAGGTGAAAAGCATATGCAATTCTTATTATTGCTATGTTGAAGTACCTTGGGCCCAGTCCATACGATGGATGGATCCTATGGGTGAAGACCATATCAATTGAAGCTAATTCATCTTCAAGGAAAAAGTAACATCGGGTGATTCCTATCAGTAAGTGTGTTGAAAGGGTAAGTTATTATTATCTAGAATGTCAATTATAAAGTCTAGCAATGTATAGTTGTAGAGTATTATGCTATTTATTCATGTTATTTCTCTATGTGACTTTGCCTAAATTATTAGCAAATTGGTAAAAGCTTATTTCTACCTCTAATGGTAGAAAACGCACCTATATTGGAGATGGTAAGGGCAGCAAAGGGGTTATGGAGGAGGCTGTACTTTTTGTTTAAATAGGTGCCCTTTAGCCAATTTGTTAATAATTTAAGGAAAGTTGCTTAAAAAGCATTATTGTTTATAAAATATAATACTTAGCAGAGTCAAGGTTCGGAACTAGGGCTTTGGCAAAGCTGTGTTCTCTCAAAATTTGAACAAAGTTGATATAATACTGTGCTCTAGGCTTATGTGTTGGATTTATTGCACCAGAGAGTATGTACCTCTAGATGTTCTTTTCCAAGATAAGAGAAGTGCTTGAGTACAAGGAGTCTGATCCATAAGAAGGGTGGATGCAAAAGGCAAAGACTAGATCATCATCTTGTTCGAGATATGCTTAAGTTCCTGGGGCCCAATCCAAAAAAGGATGGGTCTTATAGGTGAAGATCATATCTTGTTAGAGATATCTTTAAGACCTAGGGGGGAGTCCATAAGACGGATGGGTCCTATAGGTGAAGAGCATATGCAATTCTTATTATTGCTATGTTGAAGTACCTTGGGCCCAGTCCATACGATGGATGGATCCTATAGGTGAAGACCATATCAATAGAAGCTAATTCATCTTCAAGGAAAAAGTAACATCGGGTGATTCCTATCAGTAAGTATGTTGAAAGGGTAAGTTATTATTATCTAGAATGTCAATTATAAAGTCTAGTAATGTATAGTTTGTAGAGTTTTATGCTATTTATTCATGTTATTTCTCTTTGTTACATTGCCTAAATTATTAGCAAATTGGTAAAAGCTTATTTCTACCTCTAATGGGGGAAAACGCACCTATATTGGAGATGGTAAGGGCAGCTAAGGGGTTATGGAGGAGGCTGTACTTTTTGTTTAAATAGGTGCCCTTTAACCAATTTGTTAATAATTTAAGGAAAGTTGCTTAAAAAGCATTATTGTCCATAAAATGTAATACATAGCAGAGTCAAGGTTCGGAACTAGGGCTTTGGCAAAGCTGTGTTCTCTCAAAATTTGAACAAAGTTGATATAATACTGTGCTCTAGGCTTATGTGTTGGATTTATTGCACCAGAGAGTATGTACCTCCAGATGTTCTTTTCCAAGATAAGCAGTGCTTGAGTACAAGGAATCTGATCCATAAGAAGGATGGATCCAAAAGGCAAAGACTAGATCATCATCTTGTTCGAGATATGCTTAAGTTCCTGGGGCCCAATCCAAAAATGGATGGGTCTTATAGGTGAAGATCATATCTTGTTAGAGATATCTTTAAGACCTAGGGGGGAGTCCATAAGACGGATGGGTCCTATAGGTGAAGAGCATATGCAATTCTTATTATTGCTATGTTGAAGTACCTTGGGCCCAGTCCATACGATGGATGGATCCTATAGGTGAAGACCATATCAATTGAAGCTAATTCATCTTCAAGGAAAAAGTAACATCGGGTGATTCCTATCAGTAAGTGTGTTGAAAGGGTAAGTTATTATTATCTAGAATGTCAATTATAAAGTCTAGTAATGTATAGTTTGTAGAGTTTTATGATATTTATTCATGTTATTTCTCTTGTTACATTGCCTAAATTATTAGCAAATTGGTAAAAGCTTATTTCTACCTCTAATGGGGGAAAACGCACCTATATTGGAGATGGTAAGGGCAGCTAAGGGGTTATGGAGGAGGCTGTACTTTTTGTTTAAATAGGTGCCCTTTAACCAATTTGTTAATAATTTAAGGAAAGTTGCTTAAAAAGCATTATTGTCCATAAAATGTAATACATAGCAGAGTCAAGGTTCGGAACTAGGGCTTTGGCAAAGCTGTGTTCTCTCAAAATTTGAACAAAGTTGATATAATACTGTGCTCTAGGCTTATGTGTTGGATTTATTGCACCAGAGAGTATGTACCTCCAGATGTTCTTTTCCAAGATAAGAAGAAGTGCTTGAGTACAAGGAGTCTGATCCATAAGAAGGATGGATCCAAAAGGCAAAGACTAGATCATCATCTTGTTCGAGATATGCTTAAGTTCCTGGGGCCCAATCCAAAAATGGATGGGTCTTATAGGTGAAGATCATATCTTGTTAGAGATATCTTTAAGACCTAGAGGGGAGTCCATAAGACGGATGGGTCCTATAGGTGAAGAGCATATGCAATTCTTATTATTGCTATGTTGAAGTACCTTGGGCCCAGTCCATACGATGGATGGATCCTATAGGTGAAGACCATATCAATAGAAGCTAATTCATCTTCAAGGAAAAAGTAACATCGGGTGATTCCTATCAATAAGTGTGTTGAAAGGGTAAGTTATTATTATCTAGAATGTCAATTATAAAGTCTAGTAATGTATAGTTTGTAGAGTTTTATGCTATTTATTCATGTTATTTCTCTTTGTTACATTGCCTAAATTATTAGCAAATTGGTAAGAGCTTATTTCTACCTCTAATGGGGGAAAACGCACCTATATTGGAGATGGTAAGGGCAGCTAAGGGGTTATGGAGGAGGCTGTACTTTTTGTTTAAATAGGTGCCCTTTAACCAATTTGTTAATAATTTAAGGAAAGTTGCTTAAAAAGCATTATTGTCCATAAAATATAATACATAGCAGAGTCAAGGTTCGGAACTAGGGCTTTGGCAAAGCTGTGTTCTCTCAAAATTTGAACAAAGTTGATATAATACTGTGCTCTAGGCTTATGTGTTGGATTTATTGCACCAGAGAGTATGTACCTCCAGATGTTCTTTTCCAAGATAAGCAGTGCTTGAGTACAAGGAATCTGATCCATAAGAAGGATGGATCCAAAAGGCAAAGACTAGATCATCATCTTGTTCGAGATATGCTTAAGTTCCTGGGGCCCAATCCAAAAATGGATGGGTCTTATAGGTGAAGATCATATCTTGTTAGAGATATCTTTAAGACCTTGGGGGGAGTCCATAAGACGGATGGGTCCTATAGGTGAAGAGCATATGCAATTCTTATTATTGCTATGTTGAAGTACCTTGGGCCCAGTCCATACGATGGATGGATCCTATAGGTGAAGACCATATCAATAGAAGCTAATTCATCTTCAAGGAAAAAGTAACATCGGGTGATTCCTATCAGTAAGTGTGTTGAAAGGGTAAGTTATTATTATCTAGAATGTCAATTATAAAGTCTAGTAATGTATAATTTGTAGAGTTTTATGCTATTTATTCATGTTATTTCTCTTTGTTACATTGCCTAAATTATTAGCAAATTGGTAAAAGCTTATTTCTACCTCTAATGGGGGAAAACGCACCTATATTGGAGATGGTAAGGGCAGCTAAGGGGTTATGGAGGAGGCTGTACTTTTTGTTTAAATAGGTGCCCTTTAACCAATTTGTTAATAATTTAAGGAAAGTTGCTTAAAAAGCATTATTGTCCAATAAAATATAATACATAGCAGAGTCAAGGTTCGGAACTAGGGCTTTGGCAAAGCTGTGTTCTCTCAAATTTGACACAAAGTTGATATAATACTGTGCTCTAGGCTTATAGTGTTGGATTTAATTGCACCAGAGAGTATTGTACCTCCAGATGTTCTTTTCCAAGATAAGCAGTGCTTGAGTACAAGGAATCTGATCCATAAAAAGGATGGAATCAAAAGGGCCAAAGACTAGATCATCATCTTGTTCGAGATATGCTTAAGTTCCTGGGGGCCCCAATCCAAAAATGGACTGGGTCTTATAGGTGAAGATCATATCTTGTAACGCGATAACTTCTA